>NC_135761.1:27552194-27565838 GCF_052425735.1 Oculina patagonica
TTTACTTGATATTTGACGTAAAGGGACTGTGTCAAGGATTTTACCAGAGTTTTGAACAGCCAAAAATTATATTTGTGTCACATGGAACCTAGAAATAATTATAGTCCATTTTTATCAAAAATTGCTATATTAGAGCACTGAAACTGTTAACTGGCATAATTATTGGCTGCGGATGGCTCGGATGGAAATGGATTGCAATTTGAAAACGTTAGGCAAACGTTTTCAAATTGTTTCCGCACGTCTTTAAAAAAAACAGTATTTCTAGCCGTAGCTTGATTTCTATACACAAATTTAGGTGATATCTTCCTTTAGATGTTCAAAGATATTGTTTTTTATGGGTTGGGTTGCCTTCCATTAATTTCAGGACAGTTTAGGCCAAAAATCTGTGAAATCTCTGTGACATATAGTGCCGCCCTTTAAGCCAATGTCGAAACGTTGTTGCCTTTTTAAAACTTTTTAAAATAAGATGGTTTTAACAATTTTTTATTGTATTGTTTTAGAGCAATACTATAACCTCCAGAACAAAACAAAAAGTTATTCAGGTATTAATTATATTTTTCCTTCTTGTGTTTGTTTACGACATGAAAGTTTGGGGTCAGAAGGTCTGTTCCCAGGGATGCAAATAAGTGATTCAAATCCTCTATCCCAGGCTAGAATTGGCAACTTAAGTTGACAAATCATATGCCTGCCTAGATGCATCATTCCTGGGATGGCCACTGTTACATGCATTAGTTCTGTTAAGGTGGCTCAACTGGATTTTTTAGGGGTAACACCTCACAAGTTTGAGAATTAACTACGTCGCCATTAATGCTATCGAAAAACGATCACCACAGCTGTGTTAGATATAATACAGTTAAATATAACACATCAATTGATGACAAATCTCGAGATTGTCAAATTTTTTAAAAAATCATCAGGCGGTTTTTAATTTATTATCACTTTTGTAGGCATTGACCAAAATATATACAAAAATGGCAACAAGAGCACCGGAAGGCATGCTCATCAAATTCTTTTTTCTCGCAATTGACCAAAGCAATCCCACCACTGTTTAACACACAATTTTAAATGGAATCAAACTACTGTGAGATGAAACTGCAATCCACGGGACAGAGGCACTTCATTTTCTTTAGATATTACCCCATTTTCTCGCTAGTATGTTTTTTAATGTATTTATAGTCCCCAAAACTTCATCCCCAAATATTTCAACAATGCTCTCATATAAATTATTTGTTTAAACTTTGCCAACATTGAGGCAGCTATGTGTGGTACAAGTTCCTTTGAGTGATTTCCGAAAAAGTCTCCTGTTGCCGAGGAATACAAGCGAAAGTAAAAATCGTAATGACATTGACCATTTCGTCGCTATGGCAACTCCGATGTCAATACAACACTGGTTATAACAAATTTTCATCTTTATCTTATACAGCTGTCGTGATCGTTTTTTGATAGCATTGTTAAGGTTAATTGTCAAACTCTCACTTGAGCGGTGTTACCCCTAAAAAATCCAGTTGAGCCCCCTTAAACACTTCAATGAACCTTTATAAATATAAATATGTTTTAGATGAGTATCCAAAATGTACTTCTTATATTTATATGTATGAACTTCCATTTAAGCTAACTCTAGACGTCAGAATGCCAGTTTTTCAATTTAAGATCAACCACAACATTCTGTACTCAAAAAGTAGACTTTTTAGAGACAAGCTAGCAGAAAACGACAAATGTTACCTTTGCAATGGCAGACAAACACTGACGTATCTCTTTGTTAAATGTGATTCAAGTAAAGTTTTTTGGACTAAGTTTACTTCTTGGTAGAATTCGAAAAGTAATCCCCAGATTAACCTCCAACAATGCGATATTCTATTTGCTCTTCATCCACAAAAGCAGTCCTTTTGGGGTATTAATTTTTGTTTGCTTGTGGCCAGACAGTACATCTATTTTGCTGCGAAAAATGAAGACCCTTTCTGTTTCACTGCCTTTCTTAAGTTTTTGAAAAACAAGCTCAGGATAGACAAACAGAAGATTCGAGACCTAGTTACTTTATAGTTTACTTTACCAAGTTACTTTATTTAAGTAAGTTATCTTTTTTTGTATTCCGTTTTATTGTAAAAAAATTGTTTATTATTAAATAATAATAATAAAAGAATTATAGTCCCCAAAACTTCATCCCCAAACTTCTGAAGTCAATTTGAATAATGTAATCCATTTTATTTACTTTTCAGGATGGTTTGTTGTTTGGAAGATGTTTCTCATTCGATTTTCTTTCATTTGGGAGTTAGTCTATGGTGGTAGTAATGGAAACATTAACAAGACAAGTGAAAATGTTCCATTAAGAAGATCATCACGCATCAGGGATATGAGGTCAAGGAAATTTTGAACAATGAGTTGATGAGCTTCAGATGTGTTGGTGGTCAAATGAATCATTCATCTCCAGTTTGCATCCATAGGTCAGCACTCTGTGTTCTTGCTAAAAACACCAAGCTTTCATACACAATGTTCAGTGAACATACATGTCAGTGTGTTCCAATGGAGTTTGAACTTGAACTAGCAGTAAACACAGGATCATTTGGGATTGGGGAATGTATGATCCCAGTGTCGGGGATGCCCGATTGTCCACAAATAGCATAATTCCTTGAATACTTGTGCAACTGAATTCAATTCAAGAAGCAAAACAATTTGTTGATAGTTTCACACTCCTACATCCAGTCTCCTGAACTTGTGTTCCTACTTCCACAATCTTAAAGTGAGTCCTAGAGAGAGACTCAGCTTTGTCTTAAATATGCCTAAAAGGTAAACTGGATACTTCCTATGTGTGGAGATATAATAAAAATATTGCCAATTGCATACATAAAAGTTCTGTTCCACGTACAATAAAAATAAAATAAAATAAAATCTCCTATGTGTGGAGATATAATAAAAATATTGCCAATTGCATACATTAAAGTTCTGTTCCACGTACAATAAAAATAAAATCAACTTTGTTTTGACAAGGGTTGCACGATTATTGTACTTAAGAAAATAAAAATCCACCTGGTTCATTGGCTGTTTATTATAACAGAGCACAGTTGAACAAATTACATGGAACTTAACATACTTTATTGAAGAAATAACCCAGAAATAAATTTTCAGGGGCCTGGATTTTAGGAAAGTATTTTTCTGATGAACTTGTAATGTTAGCCGGAGCACTAAGAGTAACATGAGACTTTGCAATTTAACAAATTGATGTCAGTTTTTAATGTGTCTGTCCTTTTACCTCCAAACTGGAAAGTCTACAATCAAAATTGCATAAATTATAAATTCATGCATCTTTGTCTGTCTGCTTATTGACAATGTAAATTAGCTTATGAGCCAATTATGGCCAGGATTGAACGCAGGTATTGTTTAATAATTACTTCATGTTTGACTGTGTTATTTGACATTTCCATATTACTTCATATTTGACAAAATTTAGTGTGTCTTGGTGCATTTTTATTAGTAAGGACACTTTGTGATGCCTGTCATGAGGAACGCGCATCTCATTAGCGTTCAATCCTGGACATATCTGGGTGATCTTGGAATGTCAGATTGTGGCTGTTGGCTGTATTAACAGCTGTGATACCACCTTCATACAACACTACAAGCTCTAACCACCACATGCAGGAAAAGAAAGGTGCAAAGAATATAAATTTTTGCCACCATCAAGCAGTTTATATGCAGTTTATATACAGTCTATTTACAAGTATTTTTTGTGTTTGAGTCCTTGAGCATCCAAGTGAAGTTTTGGTGCCCTCCTCAGATTTTGCTTGACACCTTAATCATGTAGATTAAGGTTAGGGACGAACTATTAGAAAAGTGATAGGGGGTGGGGAAAATACAAAAAAAAATCTTGCAAGAAAAAATGCCAAGAAAAAAATTCATGCAAATTTCAAAAGTTATAACCGTTTGTATCAGCACATGTGTGGGAAGTAGGCGACCACAGAGGGATGCATTAAATTCAGGCTAGCTTACGAGCAGGTGAATAAATAACTTAAATTTTATCATTCGAGTGCATTGTAGCTCATTGTAGACTTATTGAAAGCGAATTAAGTCACGTTTGATACATTCGTAAACAAATTTTGTTTAACCTTTCTGTTCTTGTTGGTCAGACGTTCTAAAGTTCGTACTGGTAGTCTACCCGGGTATTCTATTTGGTTCACGATTTAAAAAATACAATGACGCTTCTGAAGATTAAGATTTGATAGCCCAGGCGTAGTCAATCGATAGAAGTCGATATCGGAAATCAATCGATACAATCGATATCTATCAAAATCAATCACCGATTGATATCGATTGAAATCGGTAATCGATAACAATCGAACTTACAGAAAAAATAATTATCGATTTTAATCGATTGAGAAAATGGATATTAATCGATAGCAATCGACAGTAATCGATAACACTCACTAATCCCAAGGACCCTGGAGGTGTATTCGTTTCAAACATATCAGATGGCGTTACTACCGGGTAAACAATTCGAGACCGGCGTTCAAATGGTAAAACATTTTATTTTTTCAGCATGTAGTCCTGCCAAAGTCCAGCCTGTGGTCCAGACAGAATGTTCATCAACATCGAAAGTTTTCTGTCACTTTTAAAAGAAAGACTTAATATACAAAGAGAAATCGCGATCCAAAATAACAAGCTGCCTGAATTCAAAGAAAATATGAAAATCTTTTGTAGTTTTTTTTCTTTTTTTTCTCTCATAAATACAAGTACGTTATCTTTTTTTTCAATACTACTATTTCTACGTTTTCTTTGTATCCTTGTAAAATTAAGTTTAACGATAAATGTATGCACTGTATGTAAAACAAATTGTAACTCATGTAAATACATTTATAATTTATTATTATTATTCCTGTTAGTTTTTATTGTTTCCTTGTACTGTAAGCCCTAACACCAATAAAGCTTTTTATTGCAAAAAAATAATAATAAAATGTTCATCAACATCCTCTTGGTTTGGGGTTTACCGCTTAACAATAGTTTAACTAGTTCATTCATCCCAGGCAACGCTCAGGGCGCTGTTGATTGCATCTTGCATCTCCTTTATGGTGCTTTCGCGTAGTTGAAAGTTCAACTCGATCCGATATATGCACGGACATTGTAGCCCTCCCGAACACTTCCATCTTTTTGCTTCATATTTATGGCGTTGCTATAGCAAGAATAGAGGGTTGCACACCGTTACTTTGGCCGCAACTTCCTCTTCTAATTTTGAACCGCGCTGAAGTATCTATTGTTTCTTATTTTTTAAGGTGATTCCATAGTATTGCATTGCGCATTCTTACTGCGCAGAATTTTACGCGCAATTAGCGCGCGCACATAAACAAAATGGCGGCTTTTTTCTATGCGGCTTGGCTCGCGCGGGAGAGAAATCATCGTTTTCTCGTTAACGAGTTCGGTGATCTATCATTTTTTTCTCTTTTTTCGAAAGTAGCGATCACATTCTCTCTATTTAATGAGTACAGATCAATTTCTATGGCAGAATAATAAATTATCACCGAAAACGTGCACTTTGCCAGTATTCGCAAACGAAATACTTAAAGGAAATATATGTAAATACGAGGTCTTCCTGTTGCTAAACGAATACGGTGACCCCCCTTTTTAACTCGGAAAATTCCGAGTTTTGGTGAGTGGGCCGATTTCACTCCTTCCCTCCTTCACTCGATTCCTGTTAACATTTTAATTGAATTAATTAATTAATATCAAATTGAATTAATCAATTAATCTTGTGAAGCGAGTAGGGGGCTGGGGAAAATGCAAGCCATATCTTTGTTACTTTATATGAAAAACACAAATGCTATATATTTGTTTCTGAAAACCCAAAGTTCTCCTTGTGGTATGCATTCTTTCAGGCGTAGACTCAAGCACACGGAATTTTGTGCTGAACGCATGCGCATATATGAAGTACACAAAGGCTATATATTTTCACCAAATCTTACTGAGAACTGGTTAAAACTCAACAAAGTTGGGGTTTCGATTTATCGCTGAGTATTTCCGAAAAAAAATTCGATGGTACTAGAAAAGAGTTAAATTTGAATGAAATATTCATCTATAAGCCGAGGCCGAGCGATCATCAACAAATCAAAATTATTAGCAAGCGTTTGTAATTTATTCTTGGTCATTACCTTTTATTTTAGTGGCGGCTCTTTAAAAACCATTTGGTTTAATGAAGCAACACTAGGAATGAAGTTTTTATTCGCCTTTTCTTTGATATTTAGGCTGGGATTGGTCGTCCATCGGCTCGCTCTGAAATATTATTTATTTTGTCGGCGTACTGTGATCGTCTTTTGAACTGACGAGGGCATTCGAAATCCCGCATGTCTTAAACAATTTCCTTGCAATCTCTTCTACAATAATTATTTCTGCCTGAGACTGTTCCTGAGACTGAGACTGTTCCTTTCCTTCTGTTCCTTTCCTTAAAGTTTAGTTAAATTGCAGAATCACTGCTAACGTGACTTTTCAAGAGAAGAAGGGTCAGGAATCGATCTTTTTGGCTTGTTGTGGCGACACCAGAAACTGACCAATCAGAAGCTGCTGTTCCCACGCGCTTGGTACAGGACAACTCGGATTAATATTAATCCGCGGATTATAATAATAATAGATTATAATAGGATTATTATAATCCAGAAATAGATTATTATAATCCAGTAATAGATTATTATAATCCAGTAATATATTATTATAATCCAGTAATAGATTAAGGCACGGCAAAAAATTGGAAGGATTAGATTATTATTAATATTATAATCCGGATTAATATTAATCTCTATTATAATCCCGATAAAAGCCTGCGAATGTTTAGATAACAGCAAATCGAAAGATATGTTTATTTAAAATATTGTTTAGTAGCTCATTAAACAAATTGCAAACAGCTACTGTCATCAGCAGACGCACTAATTAAAAAAATATCTTTATATTTTACTGATCTTCAGACTGTGTCGTTAGATGTGGGTGAAATACAATTTAAACTACGTTAATGGAGGACGGTTGGAACGATCCTGTCTCTGTTCCAACCGTCCTCCATGAACGTAGTTTAAATTGTATTTCACCCGCATCTAACAGCACACTCTGATGATCGCTTCGTGTGTGAAACTCTGAGTAACTGTTCGCATGTATTTGCATCGAGCACTTCTACGATTGTGTGAAACCTTTTACATTTTTCTTTGTTAATTTTACTGATCAGATATCTGTTATATTTAGATACCAAGCAAAAGAGTCCAAGAATGCATAAGATATTGATAAGGCCGCCTTAGATCAATCTTCGGAAGCTTTGGACTAGGATTGCGTTGTTGAGATTTATTATTAAGATTAATATTAATCCGATTAATATTAATCTTACATAAGATTAATATTAATCTTAATAGATTAAGGCACGGCTCAAACCTCAGTAATAGATTATAATAATCTATTAATGGATTATAATAATCTATTAATGGATTATAATAATCTATTACTGGATTATTATAATCTATTACTGGATTATAATAATCATTAGGATTAATATTAATCCGATTAATATTAATCCGAGTTGTCCTGTTGGTAAACATTGGCTGCGGTCACATCTACGACGTAACTAAAGTTTAACTATAGTTAGTCTCAAGTTACGTTGCGTCATACCTAACTATAGTTAGTGGTTTCGGTCGCCTTTGCGGTCACACCAATGCAGTTAACTATACTTAGTTCTGATTAGCTTTTGAATAATTTCGAATTTAAATTAGTTCATGGCAGCCCTTGTTGTTGATCTGTATCTAATTGTTCCTCAATTTTTGTATTTTTGCACGGTATCTCTGCGTTGAAGAAAATAAAATGAAGTAAGGATGCTAGAAGCCGAAGAATTCAAGCTTTAATTTTGCTAACATTGGTGATATGTAATTTCTTGGCGTGTTGTTTTTCTTTTTTCCTTTCCTTCACGCTTTGCTTTGCATATTTATGTTCATCTTGCACGTGCGAAAAGAATTGTCGCATTCTGATTGGTTTTTCGTTTGTAAACTTAAGACTAACCCATGAACCCTGCTTGGGTATAACTATAGTTAGTGTGTATTGTTTTGGATCAGCGAGGCGTAAATTTTCTAACTATAGTTAGGGCGAACAGAGAAGCGGTCACATTACCGAAATAGCTAACTATAGTTAACGCCGTCTTAACTATAGTTAGCAGTCTAGATGTGACCGCAGCCATTGTAACACGATCTGACAGAAATCGGCTTGATGTAATATTCTTGTTCGAAACCGAAAACTTATAATACCACGACTTCTCTGCTAAAAGAAACCACTCCAGTAGAGTTTGATTGGATTCAGAGTACTAGACAAATACTGGTAACAGCACATGTTTCGTTTTGATGACATTTAAAGTTCACCCGCTTGATCTGCTTGATCTTTTCGTTAGCAACTTGGCGAATTGCGACGAACTGAAGATTTACTGAATCATCAGGAATCATCCCGTATTCTCTGGCGATTTTGCAGTTATTCTGAACTGTCTCTACCTCGGCAACAACTCTTAATTTGAAGGTTTAGTTGTTTAAAAAAGATGGGATTCTAAACTCAGGTGAATGTTTTGTCACGCTTGTGTACGGTTCTATTATAAATTCATTCTTTATCAGTTGTTGTTTTTCAATTACATAGATGTGATTTAACGAATATGTTGATTCGCTCGCTGCACGTGGATTGTTTTAAAGTTTGAAGGGAAAATTGGGTCTCGGCTTATAGCCGAGTGATTTGGGTTTTCTGGTTCCAAAAAACTAAAAGTCTAGGGTCTCGGCTTTATATAGCCGAATAAATACGGTACATGCATGCTTAACTAGCTACCAGCCGAAATATTGTATTAATGTCAGTTTTCTTGAAATAGACCAAAACTTCATTTTTCTTATGATATTATTATTTTGCCTAAAACCTTCAAAAAACAAAAAGGAAATATAAAAAGAAAGAAAACAATTTGCAACCGATGGGAACTCTATCACTTGTCCTTTCGGCCTGCTCTTGATGAGCAGCTAGATGACAATGAAACTAAGCTAGTGAAGTGAACTGAATAGTATAGTATTTTGCTTACCGAAGCCTCCAAGAATATTGTTATTGGACATTAAAGACCAGATCATTTAACAATTCTACTTTTTTTCTTGAACAAAAGTTAAGAACCTAATTAAGAACCTAGTTAGCCTAATTTTACCCTAAATACCATTTATAGAAGAACCTGTTTAGGCTAACTTGAAAAAACCTAGGTTGTTATATGCGGGTTTTTACTGTATTTGCATTACATATCCGGTCCACGATTGAATGACTCAATAAAACCATAAAACAACATCGTGTCCATGTTTAACTTGTAGAAATTGACAAAAATAACTTCCGATAAAAATCAATAATAACCTCTTACTAACCGAGCGCGAGGGCCGTACTGGGGAATATTTTCCCGAGGTCGTGGCATACGGACCGAGCGCAGCGAGGTCCGCGTACAAAAACGACCGAGGGCCAATATTCCCCAGTACGGCTCGAGCAAGCTAGGTTAGTAAGTAGTTTATTATATGGCACTCGAGCCATGCTTGTTTATTTTTCTGTTAAAAAGCACTTCTGGTCACTTGCATTCAAAGGGCTTCCTCCGTAAATTGCAGTATGATGACGCGAGCAACTCAGAAAGAACAAGCTACCTTGTTCTTTCTGAGTTTCGTGACGAAGAAGACGAATATTTACCAAGCGAATTTTATTATTCTTAATATCGGGAAAGTTGATGTAGAAACTGAAACAGGCATCACTGAAAGCCAGAAGGCCGCTTGGCAAACCAAACTGAGGTTCCTTGCCATCATTCTGCGTTGAAGTTGAACGTCTCAGCTCTCCAGCGTAACTTTCGGCTTTCGTCTCTGGCTCGTAAACCGAAGTGTAAGGGTAATTTTTTAAAAAAAGCACAAGACAGTTCTATGAAGTGCCCACTGGATTGGAGTCGCTTAATTCTCCTGCTTCAAAAAGAGCATCTTCGACTTCATCCATCGCCTGAGCCGGCGGCTTGCGTCTTCTTTCCTTTTCTGTACTTGTGAACTAGTGGCTGGCACTCGCAGCTAGTACTCATCAGTGTCATTGAGTATGCTGAATGAATATTTCTTCTCAGACATCGCTGTATGCTTCGCTGAAAACTGGAAATTGCTGCTTGCTCGTACTCTTCTCCTTTTTTTTTGCTTCGTGTGTTTATAAAAAAATTCGCTGCGTGAAAAATTTGGACGGAAAGTTCGTCAAGCTCGGAAGCAGGTAGGCTTTCAATTCTTTCATTTGTCATAATATTACCTTCACGTACCTTCAATATAGCGGGGAAGAGCTTTTATTTCAGTAGCTGTCTTCTTATTTGTGTTTATAGTTTTCCGTTCATTTATAAAATCGTCTATATGGCCTCCTAGCTTTCGGTGATGCCTGTTTCAGTTTCCACATCAGAAGTTTTCCAATCTTTAAGATAATTCGGTTGAAATTCGCTTGGTGAATATTCGTTGGGCGCGATCCATTGGACCAAAATTTTCGGTTTGAATTTTCGAAATTTTCATCTGTCAAATGGAACGGTATTTTCCACTTGAATCGGCCAGGCTAGTTCCATTCCCGCAAACAGTAAAGAAAACTGAAGATATTACTCCCTCTTGATAAATTCTGAAGCCATCTATCCTTTCACTTAGCTCAAAAACGTAGCTCCACGCTTTTTTAAACGTAAAGAATGCGAAAAGTTTACACTGGAAACACATACGTCTGCTTTTATGACATCTACGGAAACATTTGGATGCACAAGATGTGCTCTTATCGCATTCGTTTAAGACAATTATACGTGGTGTGCACGTATTTTCGAACTGCTTACCAAAGCTTGCTAAGCACACGTGTTCCAATAACGCAGTTTATAAGCTGTCTGCCGCAAGAAGACAAGACGAACACTGATCAGTGTCGAGCAGCTGGAATGCCCGCTATGTCGAATTTTGTCGATTTCCGGGTTGGGAAAAACTGGGCCCGAGCATAAATTGGCGAATGGAACAGGATTTTCCGAGAATTCCGATTTTCCGGAATTTGAGGACAACCTCCAGAAGTTGACCAAAATTTTCGAAACGAGTTTCCGGAAACTTTCTGTTCCATTTGATTTTGTACCGGAATTTCCGAAAAATTTGGTCCAATGGATCGCGCCCGTTTTCTTCGTCCACGTTATAAGCTCTGTAAAATATCAATCTGTTCGGTAGTTTCTTTGCGAAGAATGAGAGTACACGTTTTGTTTTCGCAGGTTTAGTTGGAAATTTGAATTTGCCGGCTTTCGAAAAAAATTACACGGCTTGGACCGTTTTCATGGAAACGGTCCGTATGGCAAAATCCCGACCGAGAAAGAACCAATCAAAACGATCGGATTTGCCTAAGACTGGCTTTGCCATATAATAACAATCATTATTATATATATAGCGAGAATTTTGAGCAATAAACCTTGCAAATAGAATTCTATATTTGCTATATTTTCACATGTGAAAAAAGCGATACGTCCAATCAGCTTCGCGTATAGCTTTCTTCACATGTGAAAAATATATCCAATCAGCATCTAGACTAGGGGCCTGATTACATGAGCCGGGCTGGCTCGGTTTGCCGAGATGACTTTCAGCCCGGTATTACATGAGCCCGGTTAGCCGGGCTGGCCCGGTTTGCCGAGATGACTTTCAGCCCGGTTTCAGCATGAATGATCAGAGCACGAATGATCTTAATCACCTTTTTACGGCAATTTGGTGGTTAATTTTTTGCACTTATGCATCTGGATGGGTTATGTTACCTCCACATCCTATTTAGAAGGAGTTGCATTGATTTTTTCGTCGGATATTGTGCTCGGAAGAGAAATTTAATGCTGGCCCGCTTAGCCGGGCTGGCCCGGTTAACGCGATTACATGGACAATTTTCATCCCGGCTAGCCGAGATCCCGGCATCGCGATACCGGGATCTCGGCTAACCGGGCTGGCCCGGTTGTCATGTAATCGCGAAGTTGATTTTTGTTGCGTTTAACAGACGTGCCGAGATCTCGGCAAACCGAGCCAGCCCGGCTCATGTAATCAGGCCCCTAGTACGACTAAACCAATCACAGCGCGAGAATTTAAATGGTTTCCAACGAAGTTGAGAAAGCGAGCGGCAAGTTTGCTCTCGACGGCAGTTTATGCTTTGAAAACATAGCTACATGTTTTGTTTCTTTACAAAACTTTGCCTTTTAAGAACTTAATGGAAATGCAAGCCAACAGAAACTCGCTAAGCAAAACCTAAAGAATACAGCAGTGATAAAAATCACTCTTCAAAGGCGAAGTGAAGACAGGCGAAGGCGAAGTGTCGATAAGTGAAAGCGAGTTGAAGACAAGACTTTCATCGGAACTTACAACACATCCAAGGACTTTCTAAGAGTATTCAGGAACTCTTGGGATCGTCTTGGTAAAGTAAATTGTATTTTTTAATTGGATTTACGTCGTAATTATAGTTTAATTAACCGACTCCTTGTGTTGTCACAATTTGTTCAAAATTCGCCAGTTGATTCGCCAGTAGTTTATTTGCTTGTGGCGAAGTTTCCTCGATGCGATACGAAGTTTATAAATGTAACGCAGTGTGTTTATTTAAATAAAGTTCTTGCTAGGAGAGTTTGTCGCCAGTAATTTTTCTTTCATATTATTGAAATAGCGAATTCGCTTGTAAAGCTATGTGCATTTGCAGCTTTGTTTTCTAGCGCCGTTTAAGGTGGCTCGTACCAGTTTTCAGGTTTTTGACTGTGCGACGTTTGGAAGAAAATGGCCAAAAAAATAATCAAAGATCGTAACAAAATTTTTGTATAATTAAATTACCCATTGTGTTGTTGATCCAACATACCAATAATTACGTCATCAGTGGTTACCATGGCAACGGTAGGCAATGATTTTTTGGACCCTTTTTCAGCTTCCAGTGCTTATATCTTGAAAACTAACTCGATGACCCCCATTTTTTTTTCTCGTGATAACTTAAAGCATATGAAAAAGAAACTGTATAATTATTTTAAAAAAAATTCTACGAAGCGGATTTTTTGCAAATGCAAAAAAGAGCAATTTGTAAGTAATTAAAAATTCCTTTCGTAGAATTTTTTTAGATTTTTTCTGGCTGGCGTTTCCTTTACATTAAAGGCAAATATTAGGGCAATAAAAAATAGGGGTCATCGGGTTAGTTTTCTTGCTAAAGCCTTCGCGAACTCAATAATTCCCAACTCGAGCAGTGAGATCCGAAAACATTTTGACTGTCGAACATTAAGTTGACTTAAAATGTTCTTGTTGAAAAAACTTCAGTTGAACGCGGAATTTCTTTCTTAAAATGAAGAAAAGCAACCTCGCACTCGGCCGCCATGTTTGTTTTTCTTTTCAAATCTCGCGAGTGACTCGTGGGTATGAAGCGTGACGCGCGCGCTAGTCACCAGACTTCCCACGCAAGAAAAACCGGTACGAGCCACCTTAACTGTTGTATGCTAAAGGTTATAAACTGGAAAAATCGGCGTAAAGTGCTCAATGGTTGAATTCTCGTTATATATATAATAAACAAATTACAGCATAGAAAGTGCGTTGTACGGATTTTTATTCACTCGTTGCACAACTTTGGAAAACTCACTCGTTCGCTACGCTCACTCGTTCGTTTCCCAAAATTTTGCAACTCGTG
>NC_135761.1:27566338-27584057 GCF_052425735.1 Oculina patagonica
CCGTAAAGTTCCGTGTATAAGCCGCACCCGTAGATAAGCCGCACCCGTAGATAAGCCGCACCCCCGATTTGGAAGCTCAAATTTTGGAAAAAAAAATATACAGACAATAAAGTTTGAAGTTCAAGTGAAGTTCTATTGGTAAACAAACAAGGGCAAACAAGCACGGTTTCGAAACACTGACACGGTGGTTGTTGCAATGTTTAATATAAATTAAGTCTTACGAAAGCTAAATTTCACTTGTCATACCTCCTTTTTAGTTTGAGTTCACAATATCTTAAACTTGGATGCTCTCTTGATATCATTTTTTCGAGATTATCACTTCTAAACACTCCTGAAACACTTGTAATTTGTTCGAATCGTTCGCGAATGATGAATGCTTAGTAGCCAAGCTCTGAATTGTAGAGAGGAGTCTGGGCATTAAAAACAAACACGGCGGCATTTTTAATCGGGCGTGGCCGATTTAAGGTTTACCCTTTGGTCGTCCTAGAGCGTAGTCTCCTGGCGCGGCCAAAAAGACGGGGATAGCTCGGGGTTGCTACAAAACCGCTACGGGTGACACATACCGCAATGGTTTTCATTTTAGTTTTGACAGGAAATCGTTGCAGGCACACTTGGTCGACTTTTGGGTTAATGTGTAATCAGATTGTGTTTTTTTTGCTTCAGCGGAAGGACAGAGAAAAAAGCTTACGGTGCAAAGTACAGTATGGGGCCCAGTTCTCGGCCACTTTTGACGTAAACTTGTATTTCTTACCTCAGAAGAACCGCAGGAACTTGAAATTTCTCCCAGAGCTAGCTACATTATTCAGCTTTTTGGTGTAAAGCTATCGACCGGTCAAAAATTAATTTTCCCGAGCAATAATAAAAATAAAAGCTCCATTTGTGGGCCCAGATCTCGGCCACCTTGGCCCAGTTCTCGGCCACTTTTGACGTAAACTTGTATTTCTTACCTCAGAAGAACCGCAGGAACTTGAAATTTCTCCCAGAGCTAGCTACATTATTCAGCTTTTTGGTGTAAAGCTATCGACCGGTCAAAAATTAATTTTCCCGAGCAATAATAAGAATAAAAGCTCCATTTGTGGGCCCAGTTCTCGGCCACCTTGGCCCAGTTCTCGGCCACTTTTGACGTAAACTTGTATTTCTTACCTCAGAAGAACCGCAGGAACTTGAAATTTCTCCTAGAACTAGCTACATTATTCAGCTTTTTGGTGTAAAGCTATCGACCAGTCAAAAATTAATTTGCCCGAGCAATAATAAAAATAAAAGCTCCATTTGTGGGCCCAGTTCTCGGCCACCTTGGCCCAGTTCTCGGCCACTTTTGACGTAAACTTGTATTTCTTACCTCAGAAGAACCGCAGGAACTTGAAATTTCTCCCAGAGCTAGCTACATTATTCAGCTTTTTGGTGTAAAGCTATCGACCGGTCAAAAATTAATTTTCCCGAGCAATAATAAAAATAAAAGCTCCATTTGTGGGCCCAGTTCTCGGCCACCTTGGCCCAGTTCTCGGCCACTTTTGACGTAAACTTGTATTTCTTACCTCAGAAGAACCGCAGGAACTTGAAATTTCTCCTAGAACTAGCTACATTATTCAGCTTTTTGGTGTAAAGCTATCGACCAGTCAAAAATTAATTTGCCCGAGCAATAATAAAAATAAAAGCTCCATTTGTGGGCCCAGTTCTCGGCCACCTTGGCCCAGTTCTCGGCCACTAAAAAGCTTGTGCGTAATTATCTGTAAAAAAATGCTCAATTAATTTTCACAGTCATAAAATCACTCTGTAAACCTATTTATACTATATCGATCCCAAATTATTTTTATGATGCTTTGTTTTACTTTAGAAAAGAAGGATTTTAACGCGCCTAGTTGCCTATGTGCAGGTTCTGGCAAAACCGCATTGTGTGACCCGTGCATTTAGATGGTTTATTTTGCAGTGAAAAGGTCTTGAAAGATTTAGGTGTTGTAGAAATAATAGACAAGACAAGAGTCAGCTCAAAACTTAGAGATAAGATTGAACTTTATTTTTAAAACATTTATTTCTTTCATTCTGGCAGCAGCAGATGAAATTATATTAAAAACCAAGCGCTAAGCTGTGATAGCGAGCAGGGTGGCCGAGAACGGGCAAATACGCAAACGTCGCAAGAAAAAATTTCGAAGTAAATTAAGACCAAAAAATACAACGGTTCAACGAAAAGTTAACTAAAGCAGAAAGCTGAATTATTCTACGTTTCACATGCCAAAAATTAGCTCGTATGGTGGGGGCTTTTGGATAAAATACGAATTTAACTACATCCATGAATTTGGAGCCGTAAACAAACAACTTTTTCGGGAATGCAAATTCACCTACCTCCGCGTAAACTCGACGTGTGAGCTTTCTATATCGAATTGAACGATCAAACTCAAGATACTTAAAGCACATGAATCAGTCTATCGTTTGAAGGAAATACCTTTTTCTTTTGATTCAACTGGAGTGTGAAAAAACGCGTTAAACACAAAGTGGCCGAGAACTGGACCCGGCCGAGATACTGGGCCCCATACTGTACTGATATTCACCATTGTGAAATTGCACTTACTTTGACAAGTTAAAGTTATTTTTGTAAATGAAAAAGGTAACGTCATTGATGTCACGCAGTGTTTTTTTTAGCAAACTAGATGGTTTGCTGGTTTCTGACTATGAATGGGGGTGTGATCTTGCGGTATATTTTTTGAGCCTGACTCCGCCGTAAAACTTTTTTTTTATTTAGCAAGAACTGTGTCGATTTTCATTTCTGAACAATTGGTCGTCAAGTCGTTTGTCACAAAGAGTAGAATGTTTGTACAGCATGTTTTGGAATTATTTTAGATTTGGTTAGTAAGACGCTTCTGAAGACCTGAGCAAAACATTGGGAATGTACAGTATTAATAGGAACTTGAATGGAATTTTTCACAAGTTGGATAAAGGTATCAACTGAAAAAAATGGAATTCAAAATGAGAACTTGGATTTTGTTGTAATTAAATTTTATCGCGGATTGGATGTATAATATCATGGCTTTGAAAGTCTTCAAATAATTAGAAAGGTTCCTTTCTTCCTTTTGATCTTATTGTTATTTTTATGTATTGATTATTCGAAAGTGGTTTTCGTTGATACGAAAAAAAAAACGGGTTTTCACTGAATTGCCTGAAGTATTTTTAGACGTGATAATATTGGCTTAATCAAATTACATCGTGCACGAAATATTTGTTATTCTTTTGTCTTGAAACTTTGAGGAAATTGAAATTTTTGTTTGACAGTAGTGTATGAAAGGCATTTTATAGAACTGAATAAAAAATAAGAAACATTGATAAAGGTTATTTCAAAGATTTATTTTGCCTGATTTTGAAGGGTTTCAGGAGTTTTAAAGAGTGCTGGTAAACGGCTGTATGTTGTTTGTGATTACGGATCTTATTTAGTTTTGAACGCTCTAATTTTTGAAAGGTTAAAACAGGTTAAAACCGGGCGGTTTCATGAGTTTTTTGGGTAGAAAGGTACGGTGGTGGTCAAAAAAAAATGTTTAGAAAGGAATGACTGTAGTAGCACGTAAGTCGGAGGTTTGCGTGAGTCACGGGGTATAGTATGCGTGAGCTGGATTTCCGGCGTCATAACGGCATGTTTTGTTTACTGAAAGATACACTCGACGTTTAGTTAGCTTAGTCGGCTTGGGAAACTATTTTAAAAATGAATGTTGTAATAGTTAATTAATAGTAATCTAAAATTAACCCACTCTCGATTGGAGTCTGTTCTGGATTTGCGCTACCTTTTCGCCGCGAAGGAATTTTGTAAAATTTCGCTAGTGGAAAGAGGTACTGTAAGAACAGTATCAATAACTCAAAAGGAGGAACTTCTTTGTAGCTCTGAATTAAGACGTATGATAAAATTTTAGAATAAGAAACTTTTGATATATGGTTTTCATATTGGTTTTGTCAATTTCCTTTTGTGGCAGATTTTTTGAGAATCAGCTTTTCTTTCGTGTGATGACAGACACAGGACAGAACGAGAGGTAGATGAGAAAGATGCCGAAGATGAATAGGCACCGAAAAACGACAAGAACCGTCAAGGACTTATCTTTAGAGGGCGGGGAGTTTTGGCATACTGTATTTCGAGGACTGGACTGGACTAGTAAAACGCGGACTTGTAAAACGCGGACTAGTATAACGCGGACTTGTAAAACGCGGACTAGTAAAACGCGGACTCAGGTAAAACGCGGACTTGTAAAAGGCGGACTAGTAAAACGCGGACTAGTAAAACGCGGACTTGTAAAACGAGGACTAGTAAAACGCGGACTTGTAAAACGAGGGCTTGTTAAGCACGGACTTGTAGAACGCGGACTTGTAAAACAAGCGCTTGTAAATCGGATAAAACTAAACGGTTTAGCGAGCGAAACAATTTGTGTTTGAAGCTCTTGTGTGTTTCTTCGACGGCATATTTCTAGCTTTTTTGAGCACTCTATGGTCTGTTTAAGCGTGGAGATGTTTTTGCAGTATAGCACATGTTCGTTCTGCAAACCCCTACTAAAACAACGGGATTGATGCTATGAGTTGTGTGCATATGTTTCTTTCTTTCCACTACTTGACGTCTGTTGAGTGCAGTCGTTTGTATTGCTCGCACGAGGTAGAACGGGGCCCGTCCAGAAATCAACAGTCAATCGTAAATAAAGGTGACGGGCCTACACGACTCCTACGTTCGTGACATTAGAATATTTGCCGTTGAATGTTTAAATTCGGTCTTTCGACCTTATTTGCTTCTGACTTCTTTCTGAGGGTACTGTTTTAATTTGGGGGCAGTATGTGGTAAATAAAGGTGACGGGCCTACACGACTCCTACGTTCGTGACATTAGAACATTTGCCGTTATATGTTCAAATTCGGTCTTTCGACCTTATTTGCTTCTGACTTCTTTCTGAGGTTACTGTTTTTTTTTGAGACATTATGTATTGAAGAGAGCCGTAAGATGATTGTGGCCAAGGAATTCGAAGTGTCTAGAGGCGTTTTACAAGTCCGCGTTTTACTAGTCCGCGTTTTACTAGTCTAGTCCAGTCCAGTCTACAAGTTAAAGACACATCAAGACCACCCCACTGTGAATTGCCATAGCACAGACAAAATTATAGTCAATATCTTATGTGTTTTTAAGAGAATTACATAAGAACCAAGGCATGTCTTGTCTTGCCTTACATTGACATGCAATAATTTGGAAATACTAAGCTCGTAACAGTTTAAGACAGAATCCATCAGGAATTTGAGTAACATTAATTTTAGTTACGCAAAAATTGAGCACCAGAATAATTTAAATCCTTGTGTTCTTTTCATACCTTGTTAAAGGCTTGACATGTGATAACACCAACATAACACCAACAACAGTTCTTTATCAGTGGGGATTGAAGAAAAAAATGGAAACATCATCACACAGTTGACCCCCATGCAAAAACACTCCAGGATGTCACGGGACTGTTTGGTGTCCGTCTGCCAATTTCTAACTTCAAATTCCAATGTTAAATTCACATTAAATTTTCAATATTTCTTAGTTGTCTAAATTTTACTAATTCTTTTAAAAAAACTATCACCTGCCAAACATCCCCAAAAATCACTCAAAAAATTACAAAATACCGCAATACATAGATACATGGGATGAGTGAAGTTTCCTTGGATTCCTTGAAACACCAACAAGATATTTCCGTTTAAGGTGGCTGATAATGGGTTTCAGTATTTCCCAGTCCTTATACTTTGGTTCAGGACTAAAAGCCTTCATAAATTGCTATTACAGTAATGGTATGAAACAAATGTCCAATCATTCATCAACAAGTTGTGATCATTTTCTTGACAATAGTAGTTCCCCGGTAAACAGTTGTAGTACTGTCCCATCAAAGTGCAATGCCTGGAAAATACCGAAAAGCACACGACCTTCAGGTGAAACCGCACCTTACAGTATTACCAATACACTGCACTTTGCTAAGTCTTAAAACTTTACATTGTCTAGTCGTCTTCTTTAATCGTTTATTTGTATTGTGTGAGATACATTTATAAATTGAAACCATCATGTCATTAAGTAATAATGCAATCTCGACAACGTTCTAGATATTATATTATGCACACTAATACAGCTCATGCAAGCCCTGTGACTTACACAAACACAGTCGGACTGAGTGCTACTTAAGTAACTGCTTCGTGGTTTCTGCTGTACTGAACCCTGCCTTTCAAGGCAAAGCGCCCGATTTTAAGCTTCTCAAGCTTCTCAATGTTCTTGTCTTCGGAAGAAACCACGTTTTTATTTCAAGATTCTTGGAAACTGCTACCCGCAACAGAAAAAACTTTATGCAGAGTAAGAGTTTGTTAATCCAGCAGATGTATTTGCTGTGAAGGTCAATAAAAAACCGAAGCGGTCGGCCATTTGCCTTGTGAGTATTTGCGTTTATCTTGGTGCCTTCTCGCACGCGGCGGAAAGACATGATTTGAAGTGACTGGCACGCTTCACTGCAAACAGCTTTGCAGAGGAACTAAAAGGTAGTGAACAACAACAAAGTTTTCAGGTTGTTATATGTTTATTCAATGACGTATTGAGAAGTTTTTTATGAATATTAATTAGGCCTTTGAGAACTCCAACCAGAGATGTTTCCGTAGATAAGCCGCACCCCCGATTTTTGACTTGAATTTAGAGGAAAAAGGTGCGGCTTATACACGGAACTTTACGGTACTAGATGGACTGTCAGCCATCATACGCACTGACCCCGCCTCAGGATTCAACGCACTATCAGAAGACCTACTACTGAAAAACCACAGAATGACCATAGAGATTGGAAATGCCAAGAATCCTAACAAGAAGCCTGTAGCCGAGAGGGCAGTTCAAGAGGTTGAAAACGAGTTACTCCGACATGACCCACTTGGCGGTCCTGTGTCTCCTGTGACCCTGTCAGTAGCGACAGCCACCCTTAACACACACATCCGCTCACATGGCCTTTCTGCTAGGGAGATGTGGACACAGCGAGATCAATTCTAAAACCAGCAGATACCTCTGCATGACCAACACCTCATCGTTCAGCAACACGAACAACGTATTGCCAACCACCATCACAGCGAGAAGGCTAAGGCCCCCGTCACTGAGAATCACCCAGCTGAGCACGTCGCCATCGGTGATTTAGTCTACCTGTACTCCAATCGCAACAAGACTAGAGCACATGATCGCTATTTGGTCGTAGAGGTAACTGGATCTTTCTGCAACATCAGAAAGTTTGTCGGCTCTCAGCTTCAAAGCACATCTTACCGCGTGAAAACCTCAGATTGCTATCTGGTTCCATCTGAAGTAGCAGACCATTGATCAACGATGGCACAGACTCGTCATCCGATGAAGCCCCACCAGCACAGCCAGTGCGTTCCCCACCATCCCCACCTGTCATACTGAGAACAATCTCGACACCTGCTACTCACGAAGTTCCTGATGACAACCTTCCTACTGGTGGACATGAGCCCAGTGAAGACACCCACCCCCATCCAGTAATAGACTCCCCCAGAATCTTCAAACCACAGAAAGTGGACATAGTTATGATCCTCTTCATTAATTGCCCCCCCCCCCCCAAAAAAAAAAAAAAAAAAAGCTGTTATAAGCTTGTCCAAGGATTTATCATGTACTGAAATCACAGCATCAATTCAAACACTCCCGCCCTTCCTTCTCAACAACTTTTTACCACCTAGAACTGGAGTGGTCATGTGGGCCTTTTTTTTTAGTTTTGGATTATGGCTGGTCATAATGCCCCCGCTCAGCCAGACCTCATGTCACTCAATCAAAAACACACTGCTACCTTCCCACTTAAAAGCTTCTTTTACCATTCATAATAAGGCTGGTCACAGACCAGTGTGGTTTAAGCTCTAAGAGCTTATGTTGTTAATGGTATTAGTTTATCTCAGCAAGATGCAATTCCAGGGTCTTAGCATTAGTGATTTCTAACACTTGATCGCACCCCAACGCATGTCCCTGTTAAGCCCTTCAGATTGTTCAGACTTTATGTAACAAAAAAATATTTTTTGCTGCATAGCACTCAAAGTAGTTATAGCAATAAGTGGTCAATAGTGTTCTCGGAGTGCTCTAAATAAAATGTTTTATAAGCATTTAGAGCACTGCCAGAACACAGCAGTTGACTACTTATAGCTACTATATGTACATGTAGCCTGGCATACAATTTCCAACCAGCAATCCAATTATATCTTTTAAAAGTTTCAATTGTTCTAATTCCTGCAGTGGATTCCCAAGCATACACTTGGCATAATTTGTTTTATTTTACACAGGGCCCCCGTTGATACCAGTCCTGCGACTGAAGGGGTCACCCTGTTAAAATATCGATTATTATTATTATTATTATTATTACATAATTTAAAAAATTTATTTTATATTAACAGGCTCAGCAGATAGCAAAAAATGCTCAATCATATGCAAGAAGCAACCTACTCTCTGATCATATCTTCTGTTACCACTTGATCCTTTTTAAGGTCAGATCATCCTTAACTTGTAAGTGATTAAGGTGATTAAAGGTATTTATCTGGCTGACTGCATCTGTACGTCCCTTTTTAAATCACATGTTTAATTGATTTCTTAGAACTTTCATGATCTGACAGAAGAATCTTGCTACAAAATTGTACTACAAAATTGCTACAAAATTGTAAATTTTGTGGCAAACAAACTCGGATTGTTTAAGTGGTTTGTTGTAGTTTTTAGTTGTTACTTGGTGTGGGTAGACTGTTTGGCACCTTGTTTGATATGATTTGTAGTTTTATTTAAATTGTAATTACTATCACTGTTTCTAAATTAGGTATGAAGGTCCTCTTGGGTAAACCAAAAATTACCTATATATTATTTGTTTTACTGTATTGCATGACTATTACAAAAAAATTCACTGTAGTATATGAAAAATAATTGTATTATAAAAACGAAGCTTTGGAACACCACTTCCAACTAATACAAATCAGCTGGTTTGATTGCCACAAAAATTTAATTGGTTTTCTGTCTGAACATGAAATTTCTAAGAATTGATTTAAGTTCCCTGCTCAAAAATGTGATTAAAACAGGGACCTGCAGTCTGCCTGCCTGCCTGTATATACGTGCAGCCACCTTAACCATTTTGTATCTTGTTTGTTGTTTAGTTGTTGAATATGCAGAATATACCTTTTAACTATTGTTGAATTTATATAAATACTTCTATTTGTTATATGGAGGAGAGTGTTACACTGGGAACTATAAAACCACTCGTAGATTTTCATGAGGGGACGCAAGCGGCGTCAACTGTAAGTTCCTGATTTCTTAAGAGGATTAGTTTGCGGTTACCGAAGGTGTTATAATCCGTCAGCAGCATTTGAGTTTTCTTCTCATCAGTTGTGTTATATTACATGGATCAATTTCCATTTTGGCGGCAGAATAAATTATAACATGAATTATAATGTTCGCAGCGAATTCTGCTTTGGCGGCAATTGGGGAAAGACAGAAGAAGCTCATCTAGCAAGGAATGATTTCTAGAAACTTTGATGTCGCGTAAATTTCGAGCTTTTTTCGCCTTATGCAAGATGATCATTTCTATGTTCTATCGATCGATCATTCATGTGGATTTACAAAGTGAAAATTACGGTGAGTTTGCAGCCGCGAGTTGCGGTCACGCAGAAAGTCGTTCAAAATCCTAAATATGTTACGACATATTGCAAATGGTTCGTACCTTTTAGTTGTGCCGTGAAAATTAATTGTCGGTTGAACGGACACTCGTTCTGCAGCACTAAGGCAAGCGCTCAACTGCACGCTATCCTTCGAAATGTTGTGTTTGTTTTAGTTCAGTTTTTCAGTCATACACAAGAAACGCTTTAAATATAATCATGGCCCGGGCTATCACGTCATGGATCATTAATAAGGAGGTTGCCAGGTAAGTCAATCCATTAAACATTACTATTTTTAGGTCACGGTCAGTAAATTGAAGATTCCATCTTGTTGTACCATTTGGTCAGACTCTTGTTACAAAAACACAGATTTGAGCGGGCCCAATTTATTTGCGATACCTTACAAACGACTTATTCACGACTACCGGCACCTTACAAACGACTTATTCACGACGTAAACAGAAGCGACAAACGAACCGCCAACAGAACTACTTAATTTGACTAACAATAGACGGAACAGAACGACTTAATTACACTAACAATAGACAGATCGAAACTGACCAATTACTGATGACAAACTTTACACGAGTCTTACAGCCAATAACATCACGGCTTAACTGACCAATCAGCTTCAACGGACCAGACTTATAACATCATCGACTGACAACAACTTTTCACTTGACTCTGAAGATGACTTCCGCTCAGGTTGTCGAAACGTCAGTCACCAACAACAGTTCTTCTCAGAACTACTCTCACCCGGACGATCACACTATACGAACTACATTTATGTTTCGCTACATTCATT
Organism: Oculina patagonica; assembly: GCF_052425735.1. Taxonomy (NCBI): domain Eukaryota; kingdom Metazoa; phylum Cnidaria; class Anthozoa; order Scleractinia; family Oculinidae; genus Oculina; species Oculina patagonica. The sequence continues at coordinate 27,576,776 of NC_135761.1, forward strand.
TTCTATTCGTTCTCTAAAATGTACAGCCGTATCGTCGAAGTAAAGATTAATTTCAAAACTGACCAGTACAAGAGTATTAGCAATGTAACCTGCAATTCTAATTCTGCTTAAAATATTTTCTCCATCGGAGCTGGCGGGTGGCGCGCCTCATACAGTCCGATGTAACCTGCAATTCTAATACTGCACCGCTTTAAAATATTTTCTCCATCGGAGCTGGCAGCGCGCCACAGTCCAATGTAACCTGCAATTCTAATACTGCACCGATTTAAAAAATTTTCTCCATCGGAGCTGGCGGGCGGCGCGTCTCATACAGTCCGATGTAACCTGCAATTCTAATACTACACCGCTTTAAAATATTTTCTCCATCGGAGCTGGCGGGCGGCGCGCCTCATACAGTCCGATGTAACCTGCAATTCTAATACTGCACCGCTTTAAAATATTTTCTCCATCGGAGCTGGCGGCGGCGCGCCTCATACAGTCCGATGTAACCTGCAATTCTAATACTACACCGCTTTAAAATATTTTCTCCATCGGAGCTGGCCGGCGGCGCGCCTCATACAGTCCGATGTAACCTGCAATTCTAATACTGCACCCTTTAAAATATTTTCTCCATCGGAGCTGGCGGGCGGCGCGCCTCATACAGTCCGATGTAACCTGCAATTCTGATACTGCACCGCCTTTAAAATATTTTCTCCATCGGAGCTGGCGGGCGGCGCGCCTCATACAGTCCGATGTAACCTGCAATTCTAATACTGCACCGCTTTAAAATATTTTCTCCATCGGAGCTGGCGGGCGGCGCGCCTCATACAGTCCGATGTAACCTGCAATTCTAATACCTCTCCGCTTTAAAATTGTGTCAATGTTCTTTCCTTCAACTGGTGGGTCATATAGTTGAGACCGCAACACGGAGATATTTATCATCGAGCCACAATATATACTTTTAAGTCTGTTCTCCCAATGGAATACATAATCAAGAGTAACTAATCATTAGCTGGCATCGTTTTTTTGTCTGTTAGGTGGTGCAGCGTCATGGAACAACTGCAAAAAATAATTTTATGTGCATGTTTCTATTGAAGACGGCTGCACACATATGCTTGCCACAACACTTGTACATTGTACAAAATGCTGAAAATGGAAACAGTTCGGCGTTATTTAGCGTTGTTTTCCACTGGATGCGTTTTTCTTCTGAAGGCTTTGCTTCGATACAGCTTTAAGATTCAGTTTCGTGATTTTACGGGCCTGTTACCAGTACGAGTCTAGTAAGCAAAAGGCCGCTACTCTCACAGTTCAAGAATTAAACTGCTTGGGCATTTAAAAAATATCATAGGAAAATTCCTTTCTATTATTGTCGGCCGCTCATTATGCAGCTAATTCAGTTTGATAAGTTACTTGCGGCTATAATATGCGCTCGTCAGTTCGAAAATTCTATAGTTTTTTGATAGGCTCGATCAGGAAAATCGAACAAGGTGTACCGATACAGCAGTCCGGCTGTATTTTATTAACAGCCTCCCCGGTTTTTAACATTTTAAAAACTCGAAATCACAGCGCGCTGTTATCACAACATCACAAAATTATTAGTCGACGGTATTATGATCATCTTTTTCTGGTCTTCATTAGATTAAATAATGTTTATGACAGCGAAACAGATTATGACACCTTTCGCGGCTCAAGCGAAGGAACCTGGTGTGAGGTATGTTAGGAATGCTAGGATAATATCCTAGCATTCCTCTGAAAATATTAAAAGTGACAGGCCAAACACGACTCCCGCCGGTCGCTAAAAGTTAGCCTTCAGTCTGTTAATGGAGGATTTCACTCGCTCTCTGGAGCCGTTACAGCATTGATCAGATTTATGCCATTGTGTCTGCTAGCTAGCTCTCTGGCATATTCGTTTGGTTAGATTTATCGGCTCTTGTTTGTTGAAAGATTCTTAATTGCCTTCAAAAGAATGTTGTAGTCTGTAATGTTTATCAGATCAGTGGGTCTCTAACCGTCATCTTGTTTGAAGTGGCGGTTATCTTGCAGAATAACGTTTCGTTATTCCACGGTTGCGAGGGTCTAAGATCCAAGTATTTTTATGGCTACTACAGTCTCTAGGCATTGAGAGCGATGGTTTCTTTGAGTTAATGTTTAGCTCCCCTTAGTTTGAGTGGTTGTGATTTGAGTTCTTGTATGGGACTAAACTTTACCTCCATTATTTTTAACTGTCTTGTTGCGTTACTTGCATCCAACAAATAAATTCTATGGCAGATTGATTACTGCGTTTGAAGTTTCTAGGATGCTGCAACGATGTCTCCTGGCAAATGTTTTATCTTAAGCAAGACTCGAGTTTCGGTCCTTCAGTGGACCTCATCAGTTGCTCCTATGTTAAAGTCTCATCGAATGATTTGGAATCATTCTATTTGCCGTTTTTGTACTTGACTGCAGGATCGAAAATTCTGCTTTCTAATTGGCTCGTTTAACTGGACCAATTGTGTTAATGTTGTTCGATCCGTGCTTAAGTTGTGTTTGTTGAGAAGGCGATTTATCGCATTTTAGACCGTTAAAGGTCAGTTCTGATGCTAAATGGTGGTTCTTTCTTAGCCGTGCGTAAGTGGTGTCCCACATTATGAAGAAGGGCTTCATTTCGAATTTACTGCACAGCATGCGTTAGTCTTTAGCATAGATTTTTTCTTGCGATCAAAGATAATCTCGTGCAACGCAGCGGAACGGGGCTCTGTCAAAAAAAGGTCACAAGTGAAAATATTAAAAGTGACAGGCCAAACACGACTCCCGCCGGTCGCTAAAAGTTAGCCTTCAGTCTGTTAATGGAGGATTTCACTCGCTCTCTGGAGCCGTTACAGCATTGATCAGATTTATGCCATTGTGTCTGCTAGCTAGCTCTCTGGCATATTCGTTTGGTTAGATTTATCGGCTCTTGTTTGTTGAAAGATTCTTAATTGCCTTCAAAAGAATGTTGTAGTCTGTAATGTTTATCAGATCAGTGGGTCTCTAACCGTCATCTTGTTTGAAGTGGCGGTTATCTTGCAGAATAACGTTTCGTTATTCCACGGTTGCGAGGGTCTAAGATCCAAGTATTTTTATGGCTACTACAGTCTCTAGGCATTGAGAGCGATGGTTTCTTTGAGTTAATGTTTAGCTCCCCTTAGTTTGAGTGGTTGTGATTTGAGTTCTTGTATGGGACTAAACTTTACCTCCATTATTTTTAACTGTCTTGTTGCGTTACTTGCATCCAACAAATAAATTCTATGGCAGATTGATTACTGCGTTTGAAGTTTCTAGGATGCTGCAACGATGTCTCCTGGCAAATGTTTTATCTTAAGCAAGACTCGAGTTTCTGTCCTTCAGTGGACCTCATCAGTTGCTCCTATGTTAAAGTCTCATCGAATGATTTGGAATCATTCTGTTTGCCGTTTTTGTACTTGACTGCAGGATCGAAAATTCTGCTTTCTAATTGGCTCGTTTAACTGGACCAATTGTGTTAATGTTGTTCGATCCGTGCTTAAGTTGTGTTTGTTGAGAAGGCGATTTATCGCATTTTAGACTGTTAAAGGTCAGTTCTGATGCTAAATGGTGGTTCTTTCTTAGCCGTGCGTAAGTGGTGTCCCACATTATGAAGAAGGGCTTCATTTCGAATTTACTGCACAGCATGCGTTAGTCTTTAGCATAGATTTTTTCTTGCGATCAAAGATAATCTCGTGCAACGCAGCGGAACGGGGCTCTGTCAAAAAAAGGTCACAAGTGAAAATATTAAAAGTGACAGGCCAAACACGACTCCCGCCGGTCGCTAAAAGTTAGCCTTCAGTCTGTTAATGGAGGATTTCACTCGCTCTCTGGAGCCGTTACAGCATTGATCAGATTTATGCCATTGTGTCTGCTAGCTAGCTCTCTGGCATATTCGTTTGGTTAGATTTATCGGCTCTTGTTTGTTGAAAGATTCTTAATTGCCTTCAAAAGAATGTTGTAGTCTGTAATGTTTATCAGATCAGTGGGTCTCTAACCGTCATCTTGTTTGAAGTGGCGGTTATCTTGCAGAATAACGTTTCGTTATTCCACGGTTGCGAGGGTCTAAGATCCAAGTATTTTTATGGCTACTACAGTCTCTAGGCATTGAGAGCGATGGTTTCTTTGAGTTAATGTTTAGCTCCCCTTAGTTTGAGTGGTTGTGATTTGAGTTCTTGTATGGGACTAAACTTTACCTCCATTATTTTTAACTGTCTTGTTGCGTTACTTGCATCCAACAAATAAATTCTATGGCAGATTGATTACTGCGTTTGAAGTTTCTAGGATGCTGCAACGATGTCTCCTGGCAAATGTTTTATCTTAAGCAAGACTCGAGTTTCGGTCCTTCAGTGGACCTCATCAGTTGCTCCTATGTTAAAGTCTCATCGAATGATTTGGAATCATTCTATTTGCCGTTTTTGTACTTGACTGCAGGATCGAAAATTCTGCTTTCTAATTGGCTCGTTTAACTGGACCAATTGTGTTAATGTTGTTCGATCCGTGCTTAAGTTGTGTTTGTTGAGAAGGCGATTTATCGCATTTTAGACCGTTAAAGGTCAGTTCTGATGCTAAATGGTGGTTCTTTCTTAGCCGTGCGTAAGTGGTGTCCCACATTATGAAGAAGGGCTTCATTTCGAATTTACTGCACAGCATGCGTTAGTCTTTAGCATAGATTTTTTCTTGCGATCAAAGATAATCTCGTGCAACGCAGCGGAACGGGGCTCTGTCAAAAAAAGGTCACAAGTGAAAATATTAAAAGTGACAGGCCAAACACGACTCCCGCCGGTCGCTAAAAGTTAGCCTTCAGTCTGTTAATGGAGGATTTCACTCGCTCTCTGGAGCCGTTACAGCATTGATCAGATTTATGCCATTGTGTCTGCTAGCTAGCTCTCTGGCATATTCGTTTGGTTAGATTTATCGGCTCTTGTTTGTTGAAAGATTCTTAATTGCCTTCAAAAGAATGTTGTAGTCTGTAATGTTTATCAGATCAGTGGGTCTCTAACCGTCATCTTGTTTGAAGTGGCGGTTATCTTGCAGAATAACGTTTCGTTATTCCACGGTTGCGAGGGTCTAAGATCCAAGTATTTTTATGGCTACTACAGTCTCTAGGCATTGAGAGCGATGGTTTCTTTGAGTTAATGTTTAGCTCCCCTTAGTTTGAGTGGTTGTGATTTGAGTTCTTGTATGGGACTAAACTTTACCTCCATTATTTTTAACTGTCTTGTTGCGTTACTTGCATCCAACAAATAAATTCTATGGCAGATTGATTACTGCGTTTGAAGTTTCTAGGATGCTGCAACGATGTCTCCTGGCAAATGTTTTATCTTAAGCAAGACTCGAGTTTCTGTCCTTCAGTGGACCTCATCAGTTGCTCCTATGTTAAAGTCTCATCGAATGATTTGGAATCATTCTATTTGCCGTTTTTGTACTTGACTGCAGGATCGAAAATTCTGCTTTCTAATTGGCTCGTTTAACTGGACCAATTGTGTTAATGTTGTTCGATCCGTGCTTAAGTTGTGTTTGTTGAGAAGGCGATTTATCGCATTTTAGACTGTTAAAGGTCAGTTCTGATGCTAAATGGTGGTTCTTTCTTAGCCGTGCGTAAGTGGTGTCGCACCTTTTCTGATTTGTTGAATGAACTTGGTTCCTTGTGTCATTTGTTGTTAGCAAGCATCCACAAGCCAATAATTTGTTAAGCAACAAAAAACATGACTTTTCCAAAAAGCGTAAGAACGAGAGCACAATAATGGAAACCTTGACGATTTCAAGGTTTTTAGAGGAAATTCTCCGCAAGAAATTTCACAATGTGCAAGCTGATGTTGTAAAGAAGAAAACAAAAGCAGTTGGATACTGTACTATTGGCTGTCAAGACAAGTCAAAGTCAGTTAAAGTCAGTGTATTTTCTATGAAGACGAAAGGTGATTTGTAAAACTGGCTGGATTTTTAAAAAACAATGAAATAAAAATCAGCAATATCAACTACATCCAGTCTCCAAATAATAAAAAGAAAATTACCCATTGGATCAAAGATATGAAATTTATGTTCTCGTGACAAAAATATACCTCACTCATTTGCTGCCCTCACTTGTGAGATGTCATTTCTGCCACTCTAGTTCAAACGTAAAATTCGTATCTTCTCAACACCATGAAATATCCTCAAATTTATTTCATGTTGTAAGCTAATTCTGTATACATCTGAACATTTTTTTACCCTTTCAGCTTATTAACCGGGCGGGGCCTGGGCCCGGTTCATAATCTGCCTGGGGTTTTGTTTTTGTTTTTTTGTCGGTAAATCGTTCCAGAAGGAGGTCACGGTCACGCAAATTTTGATGTTTCTGGCGATCGTTCATTAAATTGATATTCAAGCGTTTGGCTCAGGGCTTGAACATTCACGTTGCGATTTGACATATCCAAACTATTTTTAAATGAAAATATGAATTATTTTTCGTGTGTTTTGCAAGTGTTTTTGAGTTTATTTTTGGAATCGAAACGAAAATTGCAAACCCAGCAAAAATTTGTCAAGGCACAGGACACACGTCATCACGAAAAGGGGAATTACCTAGCGAATCTCGCAGTTAGAATTACGTGCTTCGAATCACGCGACTTCCCAAATGCTTCTGAAAGCTGGTTTTTTTTGGGGGAAATAGCAGTTAAACTTCAAGAACTAGATTTTAAAGCTTCTTTAATTTTAACCGAAATCAATTTATGCCATTCAAGTGGTTTGAGTGTAGTTTGTCTGAGATTCGGAACAATATAAAAATTTGCAAGCCCAGGCAGGAATTTGTTGATGCAAGTTTATTAAAGAAAGGGATGACGTGAGTAAGAGAATTTTCGCTCACTGCTACAGTTCACGCAAACCCCGTGACTCTTGCACACCGCGGACTTAAGTCGTCAGACGACGCTAAACGAAGAAATACAACGGGATGGCCTCAGTCTAGTCTTTATTTTGGCGTGAAATGGACTTCCTTTTAATGTCATTCAACTGGTTTGGGTTTATTTTATTCAACATCCGAAACAAAATAAATACTGCATGCGTAAGCAGAAATTTATCTGGCCAGGCATGTGGTTTAAAACAAGAGATGACGTGATAAAGAAAATTCATGTCACGCACACTCCGTGACTGACGCAAACACGGCTTGTGTGTTTCTCAAGTGACTGTTTTCTAAAGTTTTTTTTTTTACAAAGCGGCGCCGTGCCTTTCTAGCCAAAAAGCTGAAAGAAGTGGTCCAACATTAACCGCCCGGTTATAAACTACTTGAAGTTCTTGTTTTTTTTTTTAATTT
>NC_135761.1:27584557-27954557 GCF_052425735.1 Oculina patagonica
TTCTGCCATATAAACTAAAGATCTAGAAGTACATGAAGATTTGCAATTAATACGAAAAGAATTCTTGCAATTTACTGCGAAACCGGATCGCGTGACATGCACTGATGTAGTCCAGTCCAGTGTCAAAACCTTATAGCCTGGAAAATAATACCATACTAAATAGTGTCGCGTTATTGCCGGGCATCATTGGTACCAACGGCAACCTGGGTCGACCTGGGTCGCGGTTTTGTTTTTCGTTTTCAAAGCTAACCTGCGATCAGGCGTTCTTTTTTAATTATATTATTCGATATTATGAAGAATTATGGGAGATTTCACAAAACGCTTGACATCCCAAAAACGGTTGCGAAGGGATATGCATTACAAGCTGATTCTTCTTTCAGTGTGACACGGCCAGCATGTGTATAATTCAAGTGTTTTGAAAGCGTCATGACACTTTCTAAAAAGTATTTCTATCGAATAGTAGGCGACTAGCTTAACCCTTTTAGTGCTAAATTTCTCCAAAAACAGGGTTTTTTTCTACCGTTAAACTGAATTTTTGATGCTACGATCCTGAATTTCCCTTAACTATGCTTAAAAAGCACTTTTGCTCAATGCAGCAAGATTTTGATGACGACTCCATGGAAAAATCATTCTCGTCCCAGAAGGATCGTAGCCTGTGTAGCTGGCGGAATAAATATGCTTTGAGACGGGCCGGCGAACGGCAAAGAGAGGGAACCGCGGAGCCACGAGGAATTTGGAGCGAGCCGCGAAGGAATTGGGGAGGAGCACTCGACTCCCGCCAGTTACGCAGGCTAGAATGATCGCGGCCTCTGGGGACGAGAATGTGGAAAAATGTACACAATTGTACTTTGGCGCATGCGCATAAGCCAAAATTTGGAGTTCGAATTTCGATCTTTTACAGGTGTTTTGGCCAGTTTAAGCACCGATTTTGCACCAAAAAGTGATTGACTTTTTCTCGATTAGCTCTGTCAGGATGCGACCGATACGCAAAATGAATAGTTCTTTGAAAAGGTCAAAACACTCTATCAGATGCTTGAGGTGATTCCACGGAATTGCATTGCGCATCCTTGCTGCGCATACCTTTTCGCGTCATTTAGCGCGCGCACGAGCGCGCGCGCACACAGAACACTACGAGATTCCCTTCAGCCTACGCTCGGTAGGGAAAGAAATAATCGTTTTCTCTTAAACGAGCACGGTGACCCCCATTTTTTAATGCATTAATTTAAATGTCATACGGTTGTCTACAATATAACGCGATTTAAAGAAAAGTTTAAAATTCTACATTGAGATATTTTAATTTTAATGCCGTAAAAAACACGTTTTTAGGTAGTGCCGTTAACGTGCGCACAAAGCAAAATCTTTAATTTCTTTCGTTATCTTAATTCCTGTACAATAATATAAGATCAAGGCCTATTTTGTTGAAATAGACTAATACTTTAATGCAAAAATGATTTTTTTCTAGAAACAATAGTTCCCCATTCGAATTACTAGGGTTCCCAATATCTTCCTCGCGGGTCGTATATTTACTATAATGCCCATCCATTTTACACAAAAACTAGCGCGGTGACCCCCCACTTTTTATTTCATTTTTTTAATGTTCATAACATAATTGTAACCTGGACCAAGTTTCAGAAAATTTTTAATACTCCTTCTATTTCAGTGGAATCACCTTAACCAAACATTTAAGTTTGTAGTATTAAGCCATTCTTCTCCTGAGAAGTTAAATGAGTTAGAGTCCATTTGGATAAGTAAGTTGCGCACTAGTGAACCTGATGGCCTTAATAGGGTTGATCCGTGTGCATTACGCACCGGCGTTACTTAATTTTATAAATATCTCGACACACCCTATCTGTACTGTAATATCATGTTACTGGTCGTTGCCATTTCAAATGTTACTACACTGAAGAGGACCGTTACGGTCGAAAGGCCTATGTAGTTTATTAAAATCGTAGCTGTATGGCGATACACAATTTGTTCTTTTTAGTATATTTAAATTGCAAGAAGGCACGCGTACGACTTCAACAGCCCAGTTTATTGGTTAAATTGCATTTACAGTTTCCGTAAAAATGGGAAAATATGGTAGAAAAATAGTGACTCGGGTTTTGACTCGCAGGCTCGCACATTAGTTACACTCAAAATTTTAAATTGGTGAATGACTTATATTACAGCTTTTCGCGAGTAAACATCAAAGTGTTGCGTGACCAAGAAGTTGGCCGAGTGGGTCTGGAACGATTTACTGACAAAACTACCCCCTGGTCACAGGGAGCCCTCACATTATCCGTTTATCCCCTGATCGCGTCTTTTATGGCGGCCATTTTGAAGTTTTAATGCGCGCGCGGTCTGCTAGTGCGAGATCTGGAACCGATATTACGGAAATCCTCGGTGAGCGATCGGATACTCCGAGAATTTACGAATTTTGCCGCCCGTCCCAGGCTTCCGCAATATCGGTTCCAGTCCTCGCACTTGCAGACCGCGCATCATTAAAAATTCAAAATGGTCGCCATAAAACACGCGCGCGAGACTGCGCGCGATAAGGTTGGTTAATCTTTTATTCAAACGGATGCAGAGCTAGAGGGCTCCCTGTGCCTGGTCGATCAGGTGGCGTGTGCTGGGCTTCGGACCAATACTTTTGAGGAAAGTATAAAATGAAATTATATGCTTTCTGGATGATTATGTGTTTCGGCTTTTATTTCAACAAAGCTGTGAATCTAAGCGCAAAGAAATCTCTCATTTGGGGTCCAGGACTAGACGGAAAGATTGTTCTGCCGGCAAGACACTTCTTCATCCAAGCCGTAGATGAAGAGCATAACAAGTAAGGTTTGAGTTAGTATATACAACAGTCCGACCTCTATTAAGCGGCCACTTTCCAAAGTCCCGAATTTAATATTTGTCAGTAAACTGCTCTATTTGATACCTCTATTCAACGCCCACCTCTATTAAGAGGCCTTACCTCTATTGCGGCCAGCAAATTATATTTCCAAGCGAAATGGTGAAATATCTTGAGAACAATTGCAAAAAGGCCTAAGAAACTTGTCAACGATGTTTTGCATCTTTTTTTTGTACATTATCAACCCGAAGAAATACACTGTACATTTCAACTACGTGCTTTCAGTGTTAGAGCTAGAACTATGCATTGGCTGGAAATGCACTTGATGTTGTGTTACAATGAATTTTGAATTTATCTTCATATATGTTCACTTTTTAATTAACTGCATGTAAGTACACACCACACGAGAATTCGCGTTAATTAAATGCATGTTAACATAAATTTTCGACAATTCGCGTTAATTTTATTACACGTACATTTTGTTCGCGTTGTTAAAATGCTTCGTTATATTCCTATAATAAGGTAATCAGAGATTAGGGGAGTGCGTTCGACCTATAGGTAAAATAGACCCAAGGTAGGCAGGCATTGGCAAAAAACGATATGGTCGGCCTACTAGTAGTATGCCTTATACCAAAGTTAGTTACCTTATTATAGGAAATTAACACTTCATGAAATTAACGCGAATTTTTGAAATTCGCGTTAATTTAAGTCGTGTTAATTTTTGTTAATGTTAATTTCCGCGCCGTTAATTAAGTGGAGTGTTAATTTCCGCGACCTTAATTTTCATTGTCTTGGCCCCAATTTTTGGATACAGTCTAGACGTTCTTATCTCCTAGAAAAAAGCATTATTTCTTCAGGGTGGACGCTCGAAGCAGTCAGATTCCTTCGCTTAACCCATATATGTTTAGGTTTAGTATCACGAACATTGTTTCCGTCTCGGATCATAAGTCTAGTGTGGAAATAAACTTGTTGCTGTTGTCTCAACAAGTTATCCAAGTTATGTCCTCCAGACTTCTTGACAATAAAACAGGAGAATTTAACCAAATTCAACTTCATTCAACCAAGCTTGTTCAAAAACAAGATTACGCCATTGAGCCCGAGCTAGGGGGCGCTGTGAATTTAATCCAAATACTGCAATTTTGATTGATGATTTTTTTTCGTGATTTTCCAACGAGTGTTCACTTTGTACAATACAAATCATAGGAAGTTACATGTTTCAACCCTTATGGGTTTCTGGTAAAACACAACGTGGATGTTGACATGACAATCTGCTGTGACACAGTGTGACCCCCCCCCCCTCTTTAAAAAATCCTAGCTATGCCCCTGCACATGTACTAAATGCCACAGGTGCGAGCAAAAAAAAAAACAATTAACAGGAAAACAATGACAAAAATGAAATTTAAAAATGGATGAGTAACCAGGGTAGGACATTTGGTAAAAATTCAAAGGCGATCTCTGGTTAAAAATTTGATGAAAACAAGCTTTCGACTACCAGTCTGTAGTATTTAATCTCTCAAGGGACTGTCTTAATCTCTCAAGGGAATATTTTAATTTCTCAAGGGAATACTTTTCACTGTGGGTGATAAAAATGTCACTTCTGAAGTAGGAATGCATCAGCACTTCTGATTCTGAAGTGTTTCTCAATTTCTCAATGGCCTCAACAACAAAAAAAGGTACAAGGCAGGCAATTTCGATGGCCTGTCTGTGTCCAGACTACAGTCTATAATTTTTTCCATTTTGACATGTCGCTTGTCATATAGCCTTTTGCAATTTAAAGGTAATTTTAGCTTTAACATGCTGAAACGCTGCTGTGTATCCTCATTGTCAGAGGATATTGTGCAATGGTATGATCTATGCTTACATAATGTGGAAACACAGATTTTGTAGGCTTGTCACGCAATCCAAAAGAATGTCTGCATAGGGGGCTTTTAAAATAACGTCTATTTATAAATTTGTTAATCTAAGCAGAAATTTGCAGCCAGCTGATCACGGAAACACCGTCAAGTAGTCTTTTTTATGTACTTGCTATACTGGCTTTTGCTTGTCGCTTATAAAAGGATGAGGTCAACTAACAGAAAGGTTTTTTTAAAACTATACCTCAATGTGGCTCTGATAAAATGCAAGTAAATGGACAAGGGTGATGAAGTGATAAATTATGACAGACTCTTGGTTTATGGCTAAGAAGGTATTTGACGAGGGAAAATTTCCAATGGGCTGATATGTTAATTTAATGTATCGCAAATTGCTTTCAATAATATTATTATCATTTCCCCTACTAGTATACACCCCATGCAAAATAGTCCGTATCTTGAAGAGATCTTTGATTATTGTTTTTATTGTTATTTCAGTCTTTCACACTTTTTATAGTATATATATTTTTATGTTTGCGCTTTTTATTCATTACCCGTTAAAGACTACAGATCTGGTAGTCGCGAAAGCCTGATTTTATCAAATTTTTAACCAGAGATCGCCTTTGAATTTTTACCAAAAATGAAATTGCCATATAAGCTTGTCACACAGATATGGGAACTAAATCAGAGTTGGTTACTAAATACTTCAATTAATTACAAAAGCAAGGAAGTGAAACTTAACTAACGACATGTGGTAATTATATTGTCCGATAATTTTTTTTCAAGGTTTGTGTGTGGTCACTGCTTTCAGAGCTGTATGTAACCGGTTTGTTTCATTTGGGATTTACAGACAACTGCTAGCATAATTTCTTTGGTAGATTCATAAAGTTGTTACTTGCAGATTTGCAGTGTATTGTTAAAATTCTACCCATGGACAGCCAATTTTGCATGAGTTCTGAACTCTGTGAAAACCCAAACCACTATCCATATCCAGAAAGTGAGGTCTGATGTGAGGTAATTACCGGTAGTAATTGTTTTTCTTTTGCAGTCTTACTACATCTCCAGGTCAAGATGCATTTGAAGTAAAAATTACAAGTTCAAGTGGACGAGTCAGGACATGGGTACAAAAGCTAGACAGGCATGATGGTTCATTTATCGTACGCTATCGACTATTTGCATCGTATCCAGAACTTACTATTCAAGTTACCCACAAAGCCAAGAATGTCGCTAAGTCACCATACATATTACAAGGTAAAGATATTTATAATACAGTTCTGTGTGCAGACTATTGTGTTGGTATGGATGGCTGTCCTTTAGGCTAAAAAGAAAAAGTACTATGTTTTATTTAAGAGGACGCCAGTGTTATGTGTATAATTTAAGCACTGCTGTGGTAAATAAGGTCACATTTTGGTCATGAAAGGTCTGATCTGTCAAAGTCAACAGATATGTGGCTGAATGCTTGAGGGACTTTCATGTGAGTAGCTCTGGTAAAGCTAGGGACCATGAAATCTGCTTATAATATAGCTAAAGAAGCCTTCCTTCTAAACTGCATGCATTCTCTTTTCCACTCTCTTAAATTACTTTTCTTGCAGAAATTATCCAATACTGGACTGTTAATCTTGCTTGTGTGCATGCTTCACTATGTGCATCGTGATTAATGGCTGCGAGGCAAGATGACAGGGTATTGGGTCTCCCATTGCAAACACTGCCTAACGAAGTCGGTAGTAACGAAAACGAAGACCCCGAAAACGAAGACCTAAGACCTAAGACCCATACGAAAACTAAGACCCGTACGAAAAACTAAGACCCGTACGAAAACTAAGACCCGTACGAAAACTAAGACCCGTACGAAAACTAAGACCCATACGAAAACTAAGACCCGTACGAAAACTAAGACCTGTACGAAAACTAAGACCCGTACGAAAACTAAGACCCGTACGAAAACTAAAACCCATACGAAAACGAAGACCCGTACGAAAACGAAGACCCGTATATACGAAAACAAATACCCGGCAAAAACCAGCGTTACCCAGAGTTGCGTGACTAGCTTAATAATAGTGACAATAATATTGAAGCAGACTGAGCGTACTGAGAACGTACTACTGAAATCGAAAATCAATGAGCGCTTTACATTTACATGGAGTTTTCGGTGAGAATTTTTCGACAAATGGAACGTTACAGTTACTTCAACACGTAAACGGAATGAAAAGATGCTGTTCCTTTTGAAAATTCCATTCTGATAGCACTGCGGGAGCCTAGGTCACACGTGACTTGCCAAGGTTTTTAATCGTTTGGTCGGGGAAATGAGACAAGTACAAATATGGTCAAATATCGCGTGACATTTGTACTCGTTTTGCGCGATGTTTGTACTCTCGAATTAGTATAATATTGAAGCAGACGAGTACTGAGAACGTATCGATCAAGTTTCATTGAAATCCTACATTTTGAAGTGAGTACGCCTCGCTACGCGCTACATGAGTAAAATTAAAACATCTTAGCAAGTACGCCTGTCGGCTCCGGCAAATGAATGAAAGGTCACTATTGATATGACTACACATAAGAAGCACTAACAAAAACTTTATTTACTAAGCAAAAAACAGATGACAGGCCTACACAGACTCCTATTTCGTGACATAAATTTGTACAAAGTAAGCCGTTCGGTAAAATTGGATTTGGTCGTCCAATTTATTTTGACGCCTCAAAGATGTTTAGAAAGGGCACTATGCTCTGTCAGTTGTATTATAAGGAGGCGATTTTAGCTAGGTTAAGTAGAGTCGAAAGACTGCCGCTCAGCAGATGTGAAGAGGTGATAGATCGGCACAGTTTCCCGTTAGTACATTTTGACACCTGTATTAATTTTTTCTCTCCGCACCCTTCTACGCGGATGTAAAGCGAGAAATAATAATCGGGTAGCGAAGTTTATTTAAGCAAGTATTGTGCGCGAGAAGATTTCGATACGGTGCATTACTGCTGGGGGACTTTGGCTGTCTCTTCTGTGACGCAGAAGCAACCGTTTTCGATCAGGTTTTAGTTTACGATCAAGTCTAGACTTTTGATCAGTAGTACGTTCTTAGTACGCTCAGTCTGCTTCAATATTATTCTGTCATTATTATTAATGTCACGCAACTCTGGGTAACGCTGGTTTTGGCCGGGTCTTCGTTTTCGTATATACGGGTCTTCGTTTTCGTATGGTTCTTCGTTTTCGTATGGGTCTTAGTTTTCGTAAGGGTCTTAGTTTTCGTACGGGTCTTAGTTTTCGTATGGGTCTTAGTTTTCGTATGGGTCTTAGTTTTCGTACGGGTCTTAGTTTTCGTATGGGTCTTAGGTCTTAGTTTTCGTACGGGTCTTAGTTTTCGTATGGGTCTTAGGTCTTAGGTCTTCGTTTTCGGGGTCTTCGTTTTCGTTACTACCTAACGAAGTCTCCCATAACATCTTAGTTCTCCTTCTTCGTCTAGCACAGGTGTCAGCCGCAGCAGTTTACATCAATCTAGAAGTTCTCTTCCAACCTTCAATGCTCAAATTTCCTTCGCAAAGACTAGTCTTCTTGTTGCACCTGCCTGATATATCTCATTCCAACATCAGGCTTTAAGGCTCCTTCTCAATCAGGGGAATAAGTGCCAGTTTTGTTATATTTTCGTTGAAGCAGGTGAAGAGTTTCCTAATTATTTCATGCATGCAATCAAAAACTAGCATAAGTGCCCATGACTACCCCGAAAACAATTGCGTGAGCAATTATGTCATTATCGTAAAAAATGTTGTGGTTAATCATCGTGGTAGAGTACAATAATAATAAAGTATTTTTCGTTTGTCTCACGACGTAGTGTCACTTGTGATGTAGATCGCGACGTTTCGACTGCACACTGCTAGTCTTCATCAGGCGATAAGGTCGACTGGTTGTGCGTGAACTTATAAAGCACGCTGCTGCGCTGTGATTGGTTGGTTTTCAACAGCTGTGATTGGTGCATTTCGATCCTTGCTGTTTCTGTGTCCTGTTGTTCCCTCAGCGGTCCGCTGTCGTACAGTTCTCCTGTTGTCGTGTTTTTTTGGTCGTGGGCATCCATGCTTCAGGAATTTCAATTCCATTATCCCTGTTGATATTCATTGAGGTCACACTAGTGCTTTTTTTACTATAGTAAAGTCAAGTTTACTATAGTTAAGCCAATTTGTAGTGTGACCGGCTTTTTTCAGTTTACTATGGTAAATGTAATCGTAGTCTGTCGCGATAGCAACGGCGGCAGGATGAAAGCAAAGTTTACTATAGTAAAACGACCTGAAAAGGCATGGTTTATCGCGCGTTTATCTAAACTTTGTTTATTTAGTAATGGATTGTCTAAGTTTTGACATGAAATGTCTTAAAGCTCCGGAACCGTGAAATAGTTGCGCCATTTTCATTTACGTGCTTTATTCTTGTGTTCGGATCAACACAGAAGCAACGCTAGACCTTTTATTTCAGTTGTCCTAGAAAATTCGCTGAAAATATGTCTGACAAATGTCTGGCTTCTTAAATAGCTCGTATGTACTGACAAACGAAACTACGAAAAAAGCCGTTATCTAAGTGCCGGAATTAATCCATGGCTCACTGCAGGCGACATGCAAGCGAGTGAAAGTGGAATGTCTGAGCATAATTGTTTTAGTCATCAAATTGCAGTTTGATCGACAACATTTGGACAAGAAGCCATCTGGAAAATGTAAAAGTCAACAAGCACAGTTTACCATAGTTAACTTTTGTTTACTTTTTTTTACTATAGTAAAAGCCCTTAACCACAGGAAAAGTCTAAGTGTGACCTCAACCATTATTAGGGTGAAGTCTTATGTGAATTGCCTCTTTGACCCTGCATGTGTACCAGTGTGGTTCACGATCAATAAACTTTACCTCATTCCAAAGCGGGTAGTGTCCGGTGTTGTTGTCCCTGATTGGATGTTGCTAATTAGCAAGTTCTTGGACAAAAATGGCAAAGTGATGTCGCCATCAACTGGCCCTTGTTCCCCCGACTGCTCTCTATGGAGAGTTGCTTGTAAATGACAGTTTTCTTGGAAGCTGTTTATAGTCAAGCGGGTTAGGGAGATCATTGTTACAAACTGGACAAAAGCACCAAATTAGACATACCGTATTAAAATTCCAGGAATATAAAAAGAAGATTAAAAAACCAACAAAAAAGAGAAAAAAGAATAATAGTGTGTTTTAACACACTGGAATTGTTTAAAAACAATTCCAGGCAATTCATGACTGCTACTACTCTCTGAATCCAGCACCGACTAAGGTGAATAAAAATTGTTTGGTCAGTTTTGAATTATTATGCAAACATTTTATCCTTAAAAAAAACTAAAGAAGTTAGCTTTTTGCAGTGCAAAATTTCCTAACGGAATCATGTCCTCTTTGATCTCCATTTACCTCGTGAAGAGAAGATACAGTACCAGGTATATCGAGTAGCCTGGGGCATCTGCATACACTGGGCTGGTAAATCAAACGTCTTAAAATTTGGCCTAATTAAGTTCTTAATTCTTATAGTTCTTAGACACAAATGCTAGTGGTTTCAGACAAGATCTTGCACAAGCAATCATGCGGACAGAAGACTAGAGAAATTTGGACAAAATTAACTGCAATACACAGCAATATTTTTAAGATTTTTGCGAAACATAACCTTAAATTTCGAGTTTTTTGCGTTTGTGAACAGGATGAAACTGAATGGTTCAGTTTACAGATCTGAACAAAAAATAAATTTTTGAGAAGCTGACATTGTCGTGTCAAGTCTACCGACTCGCTGAACATAAAGGTTTTGTACTACCTTCTATTTTTATAGCGTTTATTTCAACGGTTTAGCCAATCAAAGCCTTCTTTGACAATTTAGCTACAAAGAAGTTTAATCTGCGACAGTGAAAAACAGTTGGAGGAGTATTGGCTGTGGAATAAAAATATTTATCACTTGTTCACTTGTTCACTGGTGTGAAACGTTGTCTGAATCCCCTAAAACTTTGATTGACAGAAATCTTGGAATCGTTTCGTGAGTGTTTTGATTTCTGAAGGCGTGTATCAATGTGGGTCACAAATCTGTTCGCTCAAAAAAGCCAAAAATTCTGAACTATTGATTGAAATGTGAAAGAAACTTGAATTAAGCTTTGCTCAGAATTGAATTTCACTCAAGTTGAAGGCAAGAAATTCATTCAAAAGCGCTAAGATATTGTGAATTTTGAAGTCATGCAAATCTGGATGTGTACTTTATTTTTCAACACGCATGCACCAAAATATTCCGTCGAGGTCTGTATGTGTTTTGTATTCTTAGTTCTCATTGCTGTATTTCATTTTTGTGCTTGTTAAGTGAAAAACTCTTGATATTCGATTTCTTATCCAATTAGAAAAATTTTAAGACATGAGAATAATCTCATGAAATGTCTTTTTTCAACGATTTTGTTGTTATTATCATTTTGTAAATTAGGGTACTTTCATTTTGTGTGCTTGTACCGGGGTATTATAACAATAAAAAAACACTTCAGCGTGGAAAAATCTTTGTATTTATAAAATAAACAAATTACAGCATAGAAAGTGCTTTGTATGGTGTTTATGCACTTGTTGTTTTGTATCAGAAATCTCACTTGTTCGATTTCTGATATGTCAACAACTCGTGTGTAAACACCATATGCGCGTACTTCCCATGAAGTAATCTATATTTTTTGCATGTGTTTTTCTTCAAAAAGAGAGCAAAGAGTAGCGATATAAATTACAGGACACCGTTTGCATGCATAAACAAACCTGCATGCAAAATTTGGAGCTGTTTTTGACAAAGTTCAATTTAGCCAAAAATCGAAAGTATTACTCTTGCCCTCACCCATTCAATTATACTGTACTGTAAATTTATTTTGGATGGTTTTATTTTTTCGACAATTTTTTTTGTCCGAAATAAAAATCGTCCAAAATTTTTTGCAAGTAATGTAGAACCTCGGGCTGTTTATCGGTTAGAATAGATCGTGTAAACTTAAAATGCTTCATAGGCAGCATTTGGCTTCTTTGTAGATTGGTATACCAATGGAATGCAATTCAGTATTATAAGCTCAAGAATAAGACAGATTAAGAGATTAATACATATGATAAGTGCTTGGAGAATGAATTTACTACAAAACATTTTTTTGCACTTTTCCAATCTTTTAATTTTTAACCAGTTTCCAGTGCAGTGATCTGAACATGCTTCGACTAATAGTGATGCGATTTTTAATATTTCATTTATTTCATTTTAATGATTATTTTTTATTTTTTTAAATTTTTTATCATAATTTTTAATTTTTTTCGCCATCCGCCGTCCCCATCTGCCGTCCATTTCTGCACTTTACAGAGTCCCTATTGTGCTGTACGTAGATGATTAAACTAAGCATTTCATTCAGTTTCACTTTCGCTCTGTTTATCAAAACAAAATTCTACTGGAAATCATTACGAGGATTATTAATTTGTTGAAGTATGTATAACTTGAGGAACTGCTTTTTGGTCAGAGAATTTTTTTCAGTCAGAGAAACAGGCTAAACATCCTGTGAGCGCAGTTCCTTTCAAAACATTTGTATATTCCGAAGCTGAAAATCGGTTTAATAGTGTTAGTTGTGGGACTAATGTTATACACACACTGTAGACTTGACTCCATGCTACATTTGTGCTATATTTATTCAGTGTTTACTGTATTACTTCATTTGCTTTTCTTTAATCACATCCTGCATTGGACACCAAAGAACACCCAGTGTCTTAACAGAGGGCAGACTTCCACTGTTGAGGTCATCTTTGGTCACACAGTCTGAAGCTGGAATGGACTGTAAAACTTCTGGTGCATATGATAGCTATTTTCGGGAATGCATCCTTTCAGATTCTCATAACCTTGGCAGTCTGCTGTACAACAACATTCTGTGCACATGCATAATTTTTGCATCTTTTCCTAATGTTCTGACAATCATTTTATTTTCAAAACAAAAACCACAGAACTTCCAGAACAAGCAGTGTTTTTTACTTCTGCTTGAAGTCTGTCAATCAATGGCTTGAATTTGTTACTACTGTTTACCCTGACTTGCAAAGAATGCAACCGAATTAAAGATTTTAAAATGCATGATGCCAAAATATTGTACAGTTAAAAAAACATTTGGGCAAAATAAGCCCACAGATATCTAGCTCAACCTTTCTCCTGTCTGCCAATGTCATATTTATGCAAATTTTGAAGGCTGAAATTTAAGTAAAGTTTCATCCCTTGCCATTATACTAAGAGTTCCAAGTGGTTGCGGAAGATTTTGAACCAAGATAAACTGTGAGAGCTGTATTTCCCCTGTTTCACCTTATTGAGGTGTTTTAAATTGATGGGCATTATGTAGCTGTTGAAATTAAACACTGGATGTCTTGCATTTGAAAGTCTCTGTTTGGGTAGCCTTCACTTGTACATCTTTCTCATTTTTCCCTAGTAAAAACAGGCCCGGAATTCCGGCATGGACCTGCCTGGAATTCCAGGTGGATTCCAGGTGGATTCCAGGTGGATTCCAGGTGGATTCCAGGTGGAATCCACCGGAATTATTGCCGGCATTCCGCCGGAATTCTGGAAATTCCAGCTGGAATTCTGTGATAATTCCGGTTGGAAGGTATATCTTGTATTTAGTATTTCTCCATTACAGAAGAGGTTATAAACTACTGAACATAGGACATTACTTTGTAGCTCGGCGGTAACCAGCGTTGAGCCATGGAGCTACCACACACTCGTTCAATACATAAAACTTGCTACAAGAATATTATGTACCTATCTCATTATGACATTTTATAAACCTTGAGCTCAAGTGGCCACCGAGCCAAATATAAATAAAATTTGTGTTTTATTCTTTGTACCTGTTTGTACTGTTGACTGTATTTTTACCGAAGACATTAAGTTTAATAAGTGGGAAAGATCCATTTAGACCAATTAATCTTCAAGTATTTTTGAGACTTATGCAATAATTATACAGACGATAATAATTGTGTTGATTGTCATTTTTTCGACTATTTTGCTTGTTTACAAGCAAAAGTAGGAGATTAGGAGTGATGTGGGCAAAATTTGGAACATTCTTGTCTACTCTCAAGGGACTTTTTTAATTTCTCAAGGGACTGTTTTAATTTCTCAAGGGAGTTCTTTCCGCTTAGTGGGCAATGAAAGGGTCTCTTATTATTATTGTGTCAACACTTCCGATCTCGTGTTAAAGACGTGACTTGTCACATATTCCGCTGTAGGTGATGAAAGGGTCTCTCATTAGTATTGCGTCAACAATTGCGATCTTGTGTTAAAAACGTGACTTGTCACATGTATAAACGTTATATAACAGTTATTTTTATGCGTGAGTATCTCAAATGAGATATGACACAACTAATCGAGAATGTGAGTGGTTCAGTGTTTCACAGTCTAAAGCGTTGTACTAGTACAAGCATCTCACTCACCGGGTGCTAATATTTAACCTAAAATGATTAAGAACGGAAATTTGTACTTATCCACATGTTCATGTTGAAAGCGAAGTTTTAATTTGAGCAGCCGGCTTTTGAAGTCAATTGTACACTAAATGGATTTACCGTCATGGTTCAAAAATTTACATCCAAGCTCATTTAGCAATAACAGTACATTACCATTTCGTTCTCAAAAGACTTGAGAAGCCGCAATTGGTCCTTGTTTAACTCCGTGATTTGATTTCAAAACGTATTTGTAAGCACCATTACACCATGTGTTGACAAGCGGCAGAGTATCGGAATTTTTCGCACCGTGCTGTACTGCACGGCAGAAATAATTATCCACATGTTCATGTTGAAAGCGAAGTTTTAATTTGAGCAGCCGGCTTTTGAAGTCAATTGTACACTAAATGGATTTACCCATCGTTCAAAAAATTACATCCAAGTTCAAAGCAATAACAGTACATTACCAAAAAATTACAGAGAACCTTGAAAGAAACTTTGTTTAGAATTTATTTTTAGTTTGGATGAAGTCAAGAAATGTGTTGACAAGCGGCAGAGTATCGAAATTTTTCGCACCGTGCTGTACTGCACGGCAGAAATAATTATCCACATGTTCATGTTGAAAGCGAAGTTTTAATTTGAGCAGCCGGCTTTTGAAGTCAATTGTACACTAAATGGATTTACCGATCGTTCAAAAAATTACATCCAAGTTCAAAGCAATAACAGTACATTACCATTTCGTTCTCAAAAGACTTGAGAAGCCGCAATTGGTCCTTGTTTAACTCCGTGATTTGAATTCAAAACGCATTTGTAAGCACCATTACACCATATCTTCGCGGCGGTGAAAGGAAAGATAAATCCTTCATCAACAAGGTTTCAGCACTCTGTACTCCATGGTTTTCCGTTTTAAGGCCACTTTAAAATTCTATAGTGTTTCTCCTTTCCGTTTTAAGTCCCAAATATGTTTTTTTTCTTGTTCAGAATCAAAACAAGGCCTTGGAAGTTTGTAAATACAACCCGCGCGGCTCTACGATTTCCTTGTACGATTTCAATGCACGGAATAATACGAAAAACCTTCTTCTAGGACCCCAAGAGTTCTCTAAAAATATGGGCAGAAAACAGATTTTGATTGGTTTATTTGCCGTTATTATCTATAGAACAATAGAAGAACCAAAAAAACTCCAGGGAGGGTGGGAAAGGGCATATTCCGCTGTAGGTGATGAAAGGGGCTCTCATAAGTATTGCGTAAACACTTGCGGGTTCAAATTGCGACGTCATGGATTGAAGATAACTGTAATTTTTGCATACGCAAGCCAAATCGGTCATAAACTGTCTAAAAACGTTTTGTTCTTTGTATTAAAAGGAAAGTTCTTGGAGAGTGCGTTTTATCCATTAGTACCAAGTTATCAGTACAAAGATACGCACGTTAATGCTTTAGTTTGGCAAGAGTGAAGTTAATGAAATAACATAAACGGATACAAATTCCAGTGGTTTTTAACTGTTGCGGAGTGGAATGGTTTTCAACGGTTTACGAAGTTTAAAGGAGCAATAGAGCTCTATCTACTGCTCAATAAATTTGTTTTCAATAGCACTGAACTTGACAGTTGTCATAAACTTTTCTTCACCGTTGGAAGAATTCACTCTGGAAAAGAGACAGATGTTCAGTGGAGCAAGAGAGTTACCTTGAGGGCTAAGTGAGTACAATCTTGCGTTGATGTTGTTTGTATGAATGTGTCATGTGGTACAGATGTTTTTTCGATAAAGTTATCGCTACATGGTTTCGCTTTTAGTCTTGGAATTTGAAGTATTTCCGCACTGCGGTTGGTAAGCGAGTGGGGAAACGTCAACGGAGTTGCAGTATCTGGCAATTCTCATTTATGCTCGTGATTTTTGCCATCAGTAACTGGTTAACTCATTTGCCATCGTTTGCCAAAACGTACAATTTTTAAAGTGCTACGCTTTTCGTTCTTTGTTTTCTCTCACTTCTGTTATGTTCAATTTTTTTAACACGTGTTTTCTTTTGTTCTGCCGTGTTTATTTATAGCCGTTTACGCTATTCCGTTGTCTTAGTTGTTATCAATGCTGACACACCCCTTGACACACCAGTTGAGATTAAATTCTCCTGTTATATGCTAAGCTGCGCTAAAGAAGTTTTTTTTCTTTTTAGAGAGATAAGCTACCACTTTATTCCATTTCTACGGTATGATACATTCTATGAATTTTTGGTATGGCAGTTTTAGTATTTCCTGAATTTCCTACTGTACGATTAAGTAAGTCGCTAACAGGCTCGTTAGTATGTTTTCGTGAGCGATGCTTTTGAATTTAAGGACGCACAGCAAGATAAAACGAATTTCCGGTAATTGTTTGAGTACATAGGTGGTGGAAAACACGGATCCTGCTTCCCAAAAGCCGTAACCGGGTTTAAATTACGTTTTGGACGTAGGGTATAAGCAAGCCCGACAGTTTATAGATTTCAGTTAGAAACTAAACAGATGAAGTCTTCTTTTTAAGTTATCACCCAAGATTTTATTCTTTCTTATAATTTGAAACAGATTTTTGGTCTAATTAGACCGTAAATCGCCAAAATTATTTTAATTCGTGTTACTTCCGTTCTCCTCCAAATTTGGTATACAGGAAGTGAATTTTATCCGCCAATTACCTAGTGATTCCGGCCAAGAAACTTTAATGTGCCTTACATGACGATTTTTGCAGAAGTTATTCCTTCAGCAATATGGCGGATTCGGTCTAACCACAGGCGGCCCAGGCTCTCTCGTTAATTATTTGCAACGGTCGTTGTCGGTTCGACTCAAGCGATCGAAAAATTAGCCTGCGAGCAGGCTCACCTGCTCGCAGGCTATCGAAAAATATGCTTCATAAATTGACGAATTTGAGATCTTTCGTTCCTAAATTACAATAAACTGTAAGCCATATAAATAAAGATCACTTACCTATTGTTGATTGTCTGTTATTGTGTGATTTTCAGGGGTTTTGGGACGTTTATTCCTCACTTGCCGCTGACGCCCCCTACTAATACCAGTAGTAGGGGGCGTCAGCGGCAAGTGAGGAATAAACGTCCCAAAACCCCTGAAAATCACACAATAACAGACAATCAACAATAGGTAAGTGATCTTTATTTGTATGGCTTACAGTTTATTGTAATTTAGGAACGAAAGATCTCAAATTCGTCAATTTATGAAGCATATTTTTCGATCGCTTGAGTCGAACCGACAACGACCGTTGCAAATAATTAACGAGAGAGCCTGGGCCGCCTGTGGTCTAACGAGCTTTAATAGGGTTTAAAAGCTCGTTAAGATGGTCTTTGAGAAGGAATTATGATCTGAAACGTTTTTCGAGTGTCAGAGAAAGTTACTTGGAGATTTGGGTCTATATTCGAAGCTAGAAATTGAGGTAAATTATCTTTCTTGTTGCTTCGCACGTGTTTCGGTCGGTTGCGTATGAATAGATAAAATTCCAAATGGTACAAAATGCTCTTTGGATCACCTTTTTTTTTAGATTGAAAATCTCGCTTGTATCATAAATTATGTGTCTTTAATGATTTATTTGGAAATGTAAAGTTTTAATACTTTGCCATGGTTTTTGAGATGCAATCCTTGTGTTTACGCAGTACAATTTATTGGTAGTTAATTTGAAATTCGGTCGATTTTTCTCAGGTTAGTTTTCATCTTAGAAAAAGGAAAATGTATTGTTGTACTTCCAAATTTGTAAAGTGATTGAATTTTTTTTTGGAAACTTGATAACTTTTACATAAGCCGATGTGTTACTCTTAAAAACGAAATGTTTTGCTCGTTTAATGTGATATTGAAACTTTAACTGCTGTAAATGAGTTTTGAGTTATTAAATAAAACATGCACCATGGTCTTTTGTGTATTTTTATGTTATAAGAAGGGGTTAAAATTTTTCATTTTTTGAGCGTTTTTTTTTTTTTGGCTTGTTACTTTTTTGTCAGTTAATTTGTTAAACACAATAACACTTTGAAGGACAAAAAGGATTTCAAAAACTCAACAACAAAATTTAACAACAAGGAGTTTCCTATTGGTACCCCATCCAATTACTAAACCCGCCCAAGAAACCTTAACTTTGGCGATAAGATGACAACAACTACTTTCCATGTGGTATAAGAGAACACGTAGCTCATCTCACAACAGCTCACCTTGAGCAGGGTTTGACTTGGATAAATGACCTTAATAGAAACCCCTTGTTCTTGCGATTCCATTAGAAATTTCTCAGTACAAACTTATTAACTTCAGGAACTTTCATTTCCCTTTTAACAGCTTTCTTAACTTACTTCGGCTTTATGCGTTTCTTTATCTCGAACCTATGCCCCACTTCACCCTAACCCCCCTAAATAATCATTATTCCACGCCTTCTTTACCTTAAATTGACGTATTTTTAATTGAAATGGTTCTTTGTTTTGGTAGCTGTTGTTGCCACTTTTTAAAATGTTTCACACTTCTGCGTTTTACAAAATTCACACATACTGCGTTTTAAGAAAATACGTCAATGCGCATTTTACAATGTTCCACCCATCAACCGTACCGTTCCGCCGTTCCTACATTCCTCATAATAAACTAACCAGAATATCCAGGACAACACAAATATACATATTTCAACACTTGCACTCCTAAACAAAGTGAAAAGCCTAATTCACCCTTTAAAAAGAACTACTCCATACCACAATTGACTGCCAACAGATAAACCATAGCAAAATAGTCGTAGTCTCACAGAGACCTTTGAAAATCCGTACGGCGCACTTTCTATGAAGTAATCTATATTTATTTTTTTCTCAAGCATCTCAGCGGTCCGGAATCCTGAATCCTTTAATCTGATTGGCTAATTGCGCGCGCTCCAGCGGTCCGGTTTTTCTCATCCGGACCCCGCATACGGACCGCTCACGGCGCGAAATCATTTTGCACTTTTGAGTCTAACGAACACATGAAAGTTTTGCTCTCCAAAGACAAAAATGGCATCACCAGCCATTGTTAATGCTAAAGGACAAAAAGCAGTGGAATTAAAGGCCTCAAAGTTCTTCAAAAGGCGAGGTATTTATTTATTTCTCAACAAAATCGAGTTGTAGTTTACCGTTCGCAGTTTGCCGTTGTTTGTTCATCTCGCAATGATTTTCACGCCATTGCGGTAAAATTCATTCGGTTTTTTAGACTCTATCTATCTGCTAAACTGCATTGTTTATCTGTCACTTTTTGCTTAAACAGAGCACTATTTACCATCATTTAAGGAAATGAGATTCTTTGATTAAAAACGGACAAATTAATTATCACAATATTGTGCCGTACGTAGACGCTACGCATTTCATTCAGTTTGGCACTGTTTATCAGAATAAGAATCAACGCAGAGATTATTAAATAGTTCTAGCCAAGCCTAAAAGCGGAGCTCCCCGGTAATTTACTTTGCCCTTTATTAAAATATCTGAATTCTCTGACCGTAGGCATAAAAAAATATCATTTCTGTCCTGTTATATGGATGTGAGACTTGGAGAATGACAAAAGCGGACGAAAAAAGGCTTGACACCTTCCTTCACAAATGCCTAAGGAGAATCTTGAAAGTCCATTGGCCCATGCGTGTGTCTAATGATGAAATTCGGAGAAGAGCAGGAATCGAAAAGATCAGTTCACAAGTACGACGAAGGCGATGGAAGTGGATAGGTCATGTTCTGCGTATGGCACCAAACCGAAACCCACACGTGGCATTATCCTGGGCACCAAGCGGGAAAAGAAGCAGAGGACGGCCAAGGGAAACATGGCGGAGAACGGTGGAGAAGGAACGCGCTGAGCTGGGACTAACATCGTGGGCTGCAGCAGCAGCTGTGGCCAAGAATAGGGACAGATGGCGAGCATTGATGTCCGGCCCTATCCCCCACCAGGGGGCAAGGAACTAAGAGGCATAAAAAATAGTTAACGAGCCCGCAATCCAGATAGAAAAACCATTTTTCGGTCAGCGGTCAACTTTATAAAAACGCGTTACCTCGATGAGTTATACACCTGAGCCCGCGATATGATCACGTTATACTGGTCAGCGGATACCTTGTATTGACAGCTGTCAATTGACCATAACTTGGATGCCCAGTAACAAATAGATGAGGGTTTATTTATTTCTGAAGTGCGCAACACCGTACGTACGCCGTACGTACGCGCCCGCGAGCCATGCCGCTAGCCATGATGACCATGAAAACTCAAGTTCATGGTTTTCATATTTCTGTGAATTTTCTATGGGTATGGGGCTCCGCTCTGCGGCCCTTCGGGCCGCTGTGGAGCTCCGCTATTATTTGTTAAATACAAGTGTATTAATAGCTTGTTAAACTGCTTTTCGGTCAGAGTATTTCTGAATCAGAAAAATAGGCTTAGCAAAGTTGCAAAGCTTCTATCAAGACTTTTCAAAACATTTAAGCTTATAGAGAATTGTTCGGGAAGCCGAAATCGATTTAAAAGTGTTAGGTTTTGTGGCATATTTGTGCTATATTTTAGTATGACTTCATTTACTTTTCTTAATTTTCTGCAGTGTAAATTAAGCTGAACATTTCTTGAGTACTGTTCATTTTAAGCGAAGCTATTTTATTCGGAATTAATGTCTTGCTTTATAATGCTTGACTCTTGCTTGT
Source organism: Oculina patagonica (assembly GCF_052425735.1). Lineage (NCBI taxonomy): Eukaryota > Metazoa > Cnidaria > Anthozoa > Scleractinia > Oculinidae > Oculina > Oculina patagonica. The sequence continues at coordinate 27,605,296 of NC_135761.1, forward strand.
CGATCAAGTCGCACTCGACATTGAAATCAAATCTGCGCGTATACAAACAAAGATTTTGACAGATTTTTTCACGGTTTCTTAAAGCCAAACAAACTTAAGTAGAAAAAAAAAATAAAAGCGTTATTTACCGGCCTAGGTCGGTCCGTATTGGGAAAAACTGTACCCTCGGTCTTGAGAGGCCGGGCGCGGCCGAGGGCCGTACTCAAGACCTCGGGTACAGTTTTTCCCAATACGGACCTCCCGGCCGGCAAATGGAAATCGATATGGAAATCGATATCAATCGAACTCAAAACTTTTTTTCTTTATCGATTCCTATCGAATGGCATCGGAAATTGTTATCAATCGAAGATTGATATCGATTGCTATTGATTGTAATCGATTATCGGTTTATCGATTGACTACGCCTGGGATAGCTCATCTGGTATAACTCGATTCTCGATCGATAGGTTCTCTCATAAATTGATTGCCGGTAATATTCCAGTCATTTTGTGGTTGGACCTGCCACTTATTGCAACAGAAGCTTTCTTACCGCCAATTATTTCGAATAAGTCCCTAGATCAACATACTAAAATGGGAACATCTCGAAAATTTAACAGATTCTAAGTCGTGCTTTTGCGTAACATGAAAATGAGGCTCAAAAACAGAAATTCTGTTATTATGCTTGTTTATGGCCAGAATCATTTCATCCCAAAACCATGAAATGTACTTCAAATATGTTTGAAAACTTTCATCTGAAGGAAAAATTGATCAAAAAGTATTATGTAAGCAAAATAAATCTCATTATATGAGGTGCGCACGGACTGCGAGTGCAATGATTTTGCCGGTCAGTATATGGTCAACTGCGTTTGACGCATATATTAACTCCAGAACTTCCCTCTACCCTGATCCTTCCTTAGGATGACCAATGATACCAAGGAAGTTTATTTGCGTGTGAAAGGCTCCTAATTGCAAAATAACTTTGCCTAAGTCACTGTTAGCTGGTTCGGTGTTGATGATGTGGAACACCTTCCACCAAAGGGGCTGGTCAAATGTGACGATGGGGTTAGCGATGTTGTGGCGCCGCGCATGTTCAGACACAAATTTTTAGAGTGGAGGAAATACATGTGACGTCGCTTAGGTTCAGGTCCCCTGATGACTACCCCGGTGGACAGCTTGCATCATTCCAGCCCATGCTGGGCGTGTGGTGTTAAACAGCAGAAACGTCTTCCAAAGTATGTCCAAATTCTCTGTGGGATCTACTACTACAACAACTACGTTATTGTACTCTATTTCCACTTGTGATTGCCTTGGCTCAGATGGCGGGCGTATCAGTATTTCTTTTTTTCCAGCTGCTGAGATGTCTTGAGGACTAATCTTTCGTCTCGGGACTCGACGGCACGCTTCTTTTTCGGTTAGTGCCAGGAGTGATGGTACAAATCATGCCCATGCCATGATAGGTTTCGTTACCGTCAAGGGTTCGTAGATTATGTTCCACATTGTCAGCTACGTACTGAACAAACTCTCTGTCATAATCCAGAAGCCATGGCGATGAAGGGTGTCTATTAGAAATCGCGATGCGAAGTTGTGATGGAGCTGCATTGCTAAACCAACTTGTAAAGGCGCAAGAATCACTCTTGGTCGCGCCACCTAAACGATAGTCCGTCCAATTGATGCTAACTTCCCGTTATCTTTACCAACCAGAATACCCTCCAAAAACATCTTTAGCATGGCTGGGAGGAATTCAGCGCTTTTCTCAGCTTCTTTTTCGATAAAAGGGTAGATTTCGATGGATGTTTTATGCAATTTGATGTCATTTTTGATCAACCTTGAGGCAGTTCAGATTATACTTAATTTTTCCGTATCCAGATCAACATCCTTTTGTTGTGAGTGAAATTTGTGCAGAATAGCTGATGCGGTACGTACATTTAAAGTTTTCCTGAAGTCTTGCTTTCATATGGGTGCGGCTATGCGCAGTGCAGTAGTCGAGTCACTAAGATACTCCTTCATTTTATCTATTAGATCCATGACAGTAATTTGTTCGTCGTCGTTCTCCTTAAGAAAGCTCGCCACTTTGATAAACTCTTCGTTTTTTTTCTTCGTCTTGTTGACGTCCGATTTCTCTTTTCTTACTATCAGGCTGATCTGAGGCACTGAATAAATTTGGCATTTTTTTTTGGTCCTGAAGTAACGCTACATAGTTGATGGTAAACAGCACCGGCGTCCGGCAAATTTTAGACATTTGAAATTCTCGCCTGTACCACTTCAGCTCAAAAATCCCCCCTTTCAGAACATGCCTCTAGTACAGTCTCTCTTGTCTCGAGGGCTGTCACACGGAACACTTCTCCTGGCTTTTTCTTTTGCTCCTCAAAATCAATTTCGTTACCACAGTAGAAACAGTCCGTATTAAAGCTAAAGAATTTTTCACTCTTGCGATCCAATGAACGACGTTAGCTTGAGGTTTGCGAGCTTGCAATTTCTTGTTTCTTGGCTTGGACAATGTTACTAGGGTGGGAATACGCGCGGCGACGCAATTTTCCCTTTCGTAAACGGTCGATGCCATTTTTAACAGTCGATGCCATTTATACTGTCGACCAAATCGCATGAAAGGATCTTTCAAACTTCTTGAGAGTGTCAGATGTTTGTTTAGAAATGTTAAGCGATTCCAAAAATTATTTTGTTTTTCCAGTTGACGAAATATCCGAGCTTCGGTATACCATAAAATCGCTATGTTCTCGACACTTGTAAACTTGTACCTTTTAACCGGGAACAGCTTGGATGTTGTCATTGCACTCTGCGCTTGCGCGGTTTATACCCTCACTTCCCTTCAGACGGAGAGATACTATGTCATCTTCAAGCAATTTTTGGCAAATCGCACAACACATTTCATCCATTTTAGGGATGGTTCATTTTTTATGAGATAGGGGGGGCTGGTGGGATTTGAGGGGGGCCATCCGAAAAAATTTGGCTTTAAAGGGGGGGCCAGCCAAAAAAATATGGTCTGTAAGGGGGGGTCACTAAAAGAGGCTTCTGTAAGAGTAAAAAAATTTGCCAGAATGCCCAAAATAACATTCCTGAGGTTCTCAAAATTCAATTTTTGCCGAGGGAGCATGCCCCCGAACCCCCCTACTTTGTTATGTACCAAATGCCATTAACTCAACCCAACAGCTTATTGGTTACAAGTGCAGACAACCCATACTAACAGACGACATCCACAATAAACAGTTGAGGCAATGCCAGCTATTTGGGATGTGTTTTTTGTACACTGATAAATTCTTTATTCACAAGGCTCGATATATTTTAATTTCACTTGATTATTGTTTTTTTTTGGGTGGGGGGGTCATCGAAAAAAAAATTTGATTTCGAGGGGGGGGGGGGCAGGCAAAAATTTCCGATGAAGAAGGGGGGCCATTATATATAACAGTGACTATCTATCAAATCCCACCAGCCCCCCCCCCACCCCATAAAAAATGAACGGTCCCTTATGCTCTTGCTGGTATAACAATTACTAGGATACAAATTAGACTATGTCAAACGTGCAATAGAATCATAGACGCTCTATGTTTAGTCCAATAAATTTCAGCAATCGGGTTTAAAACCTTTCGGAAACATATCATTCTTTATAAGTAGAAGAAAGGATAACATTGTTCTTATTTTAACTCACTGCAGCGTCGTATACAGTGATCTCGCTTTTTAGTTTATATTTTCGAAGCCAGAATGTAATACGTTGAATTTCAACTGCGTTGAAAGACTCAAAGAAATACTGTAGCCGCAGAAACTCGCTAGGATCGCTTTTGAAACAATGCTTTGGATGTGATACACTATGATTCAGCAAAGGGAAACTTCTCCATTTTGAAAGAAAAAGTTCTCTTGAAGAGAACTCAGAATACACTTACCTGGTCGGAGCACAGAACATTGAAGTTCTCAAGCCATTTTGTTCGACGGCCGGAGATCAAAATTTCTGCAGGCGCAACACAGCACCACCTGCGAACTTCCCGCCTGGGTGTGAGCCGCCCGGAACCGACCCGCCAACCACGCACCCGCACGAAAAGCCGAGACGCAGAAGGAACAGAAAAAAAAAAAAAGCAGAAAAAAACACGAATGTCAAGCCAACACAGGGGCGAGTTACACGGCAAGCACCTGAAATACACTTTAAATTAAAGCTGTGTACATATGAAATGTCCCAAATTAACTTGATTTCTAAAATAAAAAAAACCCTCCACTTGAGATATCGTTTCAAATTTTGTTGTATTTTTGACTTTTAAGGCATAAACACGCGCGTTTTTGTAAAAGCTTTATTCAGCCTCGTTTCCATACTTGCATAACACAAAAATGAACATTTCACACAGAACAGATCCTCAACAGAATCCAAACAGAGAGCAAAGTTTTCGAAAAATTTTAGGGGGAGGCTATTCTGCGAGCCTGCGACCTGAGCCTTTTTCCCGCTTTTTCTGCGAGCCGCGAGCCTTTATTGCGAGCCACGAAGATTTACCGCCAAAAAGTACCAAAAGGACGTATTGATGTCCTATTATGATCTATGATCCAAACATGTTCAACTGCGAGCCGAAATATTTCTTCCGTTGACGGTTTCTTACCTGTTGGTGAAGCGTGTATGTGTAAACGATATATAGTGATTAGTCGTGATGTAACAAATTGTTCTCTCCAACCTTTTCGTATAGTTCCTATTGTTTTACGAAAAATACACCTTAAAGGATAATTTTAAAGACAACAGAGACAGCGCAGATAAAATGTAAATATCAAACAATCGTGTAGGGCCTAAGATATTTAAATTTTGGCCTTGCTGTTGCCATTCGTTCTCATGCTTTCTTGACTTTTTGTCACGCTTTCCGTGGAATGTGTTGAAACATCGTTTCTGTAAGGCCAACCCAATAAAATGTTTCGTTTCCCATCGCGTGACCGACCCATTTTTTTTTCGAAATGTAAAAAAAATACCAGATTCACTAGAGTCATGGAGGCAAGTACTTTAATTTACAAGCTCATGATCTTGTTTTGATGTCCTTGTCTTTAACAACGATACTAAGTTTTTCAAAGGCTGTTTCAAGCAAGCCAAGGACATGAACGCTTGTTCCAACATTCTCAGCGAGATTGACTGAAACAAAATATATCGGTTCTGCATCGCCTGGCTTTTTAAATGAACCCAGACCCCTTTAAGTGTTCATTCTTTTTTCTTTTTGCCCGACCGACCCACCCAAGTGGGAAACAAAACATTTTATTGGGATGGCCTAAATGGAGCCGGACCTTTTCACGGTTTAATTCTTTCACTGCTAAAGTCGATTTTTGTCGACATTTGGAGGAGCAGTCAATGAACCACTTGTGACGTCATCAATGTGAAAGTCAGCAGATTTTGGTGATATTAAGGTGATTCCACTGAAATAGAAGGAGTATTAAAAATTTTCTAAAACTTGGTCCAGGTTACAATTATGTTATGAGCATTAAAAAAATGAAATAAAAAATGGGGGTCACCGCGCTAGTTTTTGTGTAAAATGGATGGGCATTATAGTAAATATACGACCCGCGAAAATAGATATTGGGAACCATATAATACGAAGGAGAACTATTAGTTACATAGAAAAAAATCAATTAATACGATAAAGAATTCTTCTATTTACAGCGAAATAGGCCTTGATCTTATATTATTGTACAGGAATCCAGATCCAGAGATCAAAATTTTAGCCTGGCACATTAACCATACCTAAATAGTGTCGTGTTATTACCGGGCATTAAAATTAAGGTACTCAACGTAGAATTCTAACTTGTCCCTAGATCGCGTTTTTGTGACTTTTCATTTTTAATGCATAAACACTGGGATCAGGCGTGCTCTTTTAAGGAATACTACCATTTCTTTCCCTACCGAGGAGGATGAAGGGAATTTCTAGTATTCGTTGACATCCCAAAAACGGTTGCGAAGGGATATGCATTACAAGCTGATTCTTCTTTCAGTGTGACACGGCCAGCATGTGTATAATTCAAGTGTTTTGAAAGCGTCATGACACTTTCTAAAAAGTATTTCTATCGAATAGTAGGCGACTAGCTTAACCCTTTCAGTGCTAAATTTCTCCAAAAACAGGGTTTTTTTCTACCGTTAAACTGAATTTTTAATGCTACGATCCTGAATTTCCCTTAACTATGCTTAAAAAGCACTTTTCCTCAATGCAGCAAGATTTTGATGACGACTCCATGGAAAAATCATTCTCGTCCCCAGAGGCTGCGATCCTGGTGCTGACCAGAAGGATCGTAGCCTGTGTAGCTGGCGGAATAAATATGCTTTGAGACGGGCCGGCGAACGGCAAAGAGAGGGAACCGCGGAGCCACGAGGAATTTGGAGCGAGCCGCGAAGGAATTGGGGAGGAGCACTCGACTCCCGCCAGTTACGCAGGCTAGAATGATCGCGGCCTCTGGGGACGAGAATGTGGAAAAATGTACACAATTGTACTTTGGCGCATGCGCATAAGCCAAAATTTGGAGTTCGAATTTCGATCTTTTACAGGTGTTTTGGCCAGTTTAAGCACCGATTTTGCACCAAAAAGTGATTGACTTTTTCTCGATTAGCTCTGTCAGGATGCGACCGATACGCAAAATGAATAGTTCTTTGAAAAGGTCAAAACACTCTATCAGATGCTTGAGGTGATTCCACGGAATTGCATTGCGCATCCTTGCTGCGCATACGTTTTCGCGTCATTTAGCGCGCGCCGGCGCGCGCGCACACAGAACACTACGAGATTCCCTTCAGCCTACGCTCGGTAGGGAAAGAAATGATCGTTTTCTCTTAAACGAGCACGGTGACCCCCATTTTTTAATGCATTAATTTAAATGTATACGGTTGTTACAATATAAGGTTTAAAGAAAATTTAAAATTTATTAGATTTTTAATTTTTAATTTTTTTTTTTTTTTTTTTTTTTTTTTTATTTTTTTATTTTTTTTGCCCCCCTTTTTTTTTTTTTTTTTTTTAAATAACCTGGACCAAATTTCAGAAAATTTTTAATACTCCTTCTATTTCAGTGGAATCACCTTAACCAAACATTTAAGTTTGTAGTATTAAGCCATTCTTCTCCTGAGAAGTTAAATGAGTTAGAGTCCATTTGGATAAGTAAGTTGCGCACTAGTGAACCTGATGGCCTTAATAGGGTTGATCCGTGTGCATTACGCACCGGCGTTACTTAATTTTATAAATATCTCGACACACCCTATCTGTACTGTAATATCATGTTACTGGTCGTTGCCATTTCAAATGTTACTACACTGAAGAGGACCGTTACGGTCGAAAGGCCTATGTAGTTGTTTATTAAAATCGTAGCTGTATGGCGATACACAATTTGTTCTTTTTAGTATATTTAAATTGCAAGAAGGCACGCGTACGACTTCAACCGCCCAGTTTATTGGTTAAATTGCATTTACAGTTTCCGTAAAAATGGGAAAATATGGTAGAAAAATAGTGACTCGGGGCAAAAAGAGGCTCGCGGCTCATGGTTTTGACTCGCAGGCTCGCACATTAGTTACACTCAAAATTTTAAATTGGTGAATGACTTATATTACAGCTTTTCGCGAGTAAACATCAAAGTGTTGCGTGACCAAGAAGTTGGCCGAGTGGGTCTGGAACGATTTACTGACAAAACTACCCCCTGGTCACAGGGAGCCCTCACATTATCCGTTTATCCCCTGATCGCGTCTTTTATGGCGGCCATTTTGAAGTTTTAATGCGCGCGCGGTCTGCTAGTGCGAGATCTGGAACCGATATTACGGAAATCCTCGGTGAGCGATCGGATCCTCCGAGAATTTACGAATTTTGCCGCCCGTCCCAGACTTCCGCAATATCGGTTCCAGTCCTCGCACTTGCAGACCGCGCATCATTAAAAATTCAAAATGGTCGCCATAAAACACGCGCGCGAGACTGCGCGCGATAAGGTTGGTTAATCTTTTATTCAAACGGATGCAGAGCTAGAGGGCTCCCTGTGCCTGGTCGATCAGGTGGCGTGTGCTGGGCTTCGGACCAATACTTTTGAGGAAAGTATAAAATGAAATTATATGCTTTCTGGATGATTATGTGTTTCGGCTTTTATTTCAACAAAGCTGTGAATCTAAGCGCAAAGAAATCTCTCATTTGGGGTCCAGGACTAGACGGAAAGATTGTTCTGCCGGCAAGACACTTCTTCATCCAAGCCGTAGATGAAGAGCATAACAAGTAAGGTTTGAGTTAGTATATACAACAGTCCGACCTCTATTAAGCGGCCACTTTCCAAAGTCCCGAATTATTTGTCAGTAAACTGCTCTATTTGATACCTCTATTCAACGCCCACCTCTATTAAGCGGCCTTACCTCTATTAAGCGGCCAGCAAATTATATTTCCAAGCGAAATGGTGAAAATTCGCGTTAATTACATATTCCTTAATTTACGTCATTGTAAATTCAAATCACACTATTTTTAGCATTGTTATTTTAAGACACCTTATTTCCGCAAAAATTATATTTAAACGACTCTACTTCTCCGTGAAGGCTGCAGGAATAACAGAGGCGCGGAAACAGAGGACGGGATGTACCCATCCCGGATCATTCATTTTATCAGTCACTTTTGTCTGTTTGTTCTTTGTTGTGTATGTTAGTAGTTCTCTTCGTGCCATGAGGCGCATAAGGCTGACTGTCCTCGCCACTTCATCCAAGTTTGTTTTGGACTTGTTGTTTTGTTTTAAATGGTAGTTTGTATAAAAATTACTACGCATCAAATTAGCATTTAATTAACTGCATGTAAGTACACACCACACGAGAATTCGCGTTAATTAAATGCATGTTAACATAAATTTTCGACAATTCGCGTTAATTTTATTACACGTACATTTTGTTCGCGTTGTTAAAATGCTTCGTTATATTCCTATAATAAGGTAATCAGAGATTAGGGGAGTGCGTTCGACCTATAGGTAAAATAGACCCAAGGTAGGCAGGCATTGGCAAAAAACGATATGGTCGGCCTACTAGTAGTATGCCTTATACCAAAGTTAGTTACCTTATTATAGGAAATTAACACTTCATGAAATTAACGCGAATTTTTGAAATTCGCGTTAATTTAAGTTGTGTTAATTTTTGTTAATGTTAATTTCCGCGCCGTTAATTAAGTGGAGTGTTAATTTCCGCGACCTTAATTTTCATTGTCTTGTCCCCAATTTTTGGATACAGTCTAGACGTTCTTATCTCCTAGAAAAAAGCATTATTTCTTCAGGGTGGACGCTCGAAGCAGTCAGATTCCTTCGCTTAACCCATATATGTTTAGGTTTAGTATCACGAACATTGTTTCCGTCTCGGATCATAAGTCTAGTGTGGAAATAAACTTGTTGCTGTTGTCTCAACAAGTTATCCAAGTTATGTCCTCCAGACTTCTTGACAATAAAATAGGAGAATTTAACCAAATTCAACTTCATTCAACCAAGCTTGTTCAAAAACAAGATTACGCCATTGAGCCCGAGCTAGGGGGCGCTGTGAATTTAATCCAAATACTGCAATTTTGATTGATGATTTTTTTTCGTGATTTTCCAACGAGTGTTCACTTTGTACAATACAAATCATAGGAAGTTACATGTTTCAACCCTTATGGGTTTCTGGTAAAACACAACGTGGATGTTGACATGACAATCTGCTGTGACACAGTGTGACCCCCCCCCCTTTAAAAAATCCTAGCTATGCCCCTGCACATGTACTAAATGCCACAGGTGCGAGCAAAAAAAAAAAACAATTAACAGGAAAACAATGACAAAAATGAAATTTAAAAATGGATGAGTAACCAGGGTAGGACATTTGGTAAAAATTCAAAGGCGATCTCTGGTTAAAAATTTGATGAAAACAAGCTTTCGACTACCAGTCTGTAGTATTTAATCTCTCAAGGGACTGTCTTAATCTCTCAAGGGAATATTTTAATTTCTCAAGGGAATACTTTTCACTGTGGGTGATAAAAATGTCACTTAGTAGGAATGCATCAGCACTTCTGATTCTGAAGTGTTTCTCAATTTCTCAATGGCCTCAACAACAAAAAAAGGTACAAGGCAGGCAATTTCGATGGCCTGTCCGTGTCCAGACTACAGTCTATAATTTTTTCCATTTTGACATGTCGCTTGTCATATAGCCTTTTGCAATTTAAAGGTAATTTTAGCTTTAACATGCTGAAACGCTGCTGTGTATCCTCATTGTCAGAGGATATTGTGCAATGGTATGATCTATGCTTACATAATGTGGAAACACAGATTTTGTAGGCTTGTCACGCAATCCAAAAGAATGTCTGCATAGGGGGCTTTTAAAATAACGTCTATTTATAAATTTGTTAATCTAAGCAGAAATTTGCAGCCAGCTGATCACGGAAACACCGTCAAGTAGTCTTTTTTATGTACTTGCTATACTGGCTTTTGCTTGTCGCTTATAAAAGGATGAGGTCAACTAACAGAAAGGTTTTTTTAAAACTATACCTCAATGTGGCTCTGATAAAATGCAAGTAAATGGACAAGGGTGATGAAGTGATAAATTATGACAGACTCTTGGTTTATAGCTAAGAAGGTATTTGACGAGGGAAAATTTCCAATGGGCTGATATGTTAATTTAATGTATCGCAAATTGCTTTCAATAATATTATTATCATTTCCCCTACTAGTATACACCCCATGCAAAATAGTCCGTATCTTGAAGAGATCTTTTGATTATTGTTTTTATTGTTATTTCAGTCTTTCACACTTTTTATAGTATATATATTTTTATGTTTGCGCTTTTTATTCATTACCCGTTAAAGACTACAGACTGGTAGTCGCGAAAGCCTGATTTTATCAAATTTTTAACCAGAGATCGCCTTTGAATTTTTACCAAAAATGAAATTGCCATATAAGCTTGTCACACAGATATGGGAACTAAATCAGAGTTGGTTACTAAATACTTCAATTAATTACAAAAGCAAGGAAGTGAAACTTAACTAACGACATGTGGTAATAATATTGTCCGATAATTATTTTTCAAGGTTTGTGTGTGGTCACTGCTTTCAGAGCTGTATGTAACCGGTTTGTTTCATTTGGGATTTACAGACAACTGCTAGCATAATTTCTTTGGTAGATTCATAAAGTTGTTACTTGCAGATTTGCAGTGTATTGTTAAAATTCTACCCATGGACAGCCAATTTTGCATGAGTTCTGAACTCTGTGAAAACCCAAACCACTATCCATATCCAGAAAGTGAGGTCTGATGTGAGGTAATTACCGGTAGTAATTGTTTTTCTTTTGCAGTCTTACTACATCTCCAGGTCAAGATGCATTTGAAGTAAAAATTACAAGTTCAAGTGGACGAGTCAGGACATGGGTACAAAAGCTAGACAGGCATGATGGTTCATTTATCGTACGCTATCGACTATTTGCATCGTATCCAGAACTTACTATTCAAGTTACCCACAAAGCCAAGAATGTCGCTAAGTCACCATACATATTACAAGGTAAAGATATTTATAATACAGTTCTGTGTGCAGAGCAGACTATTGTGTTGGTATGGATGGCTGTCCTTTAGGCTAAAAAGAAAAAGTACTATGTTTTATTTAAGAGGACGCCAGTGTTATGTGTATAATTTAAGCACTGCTGTGGTAAATTAGGTCACATTTTGGTCATGAAAGGTCTGATCTGTCAAAGTCAACAGATATGTGGCTGAATGCTTGAGGGACTTTCATGTGAGTAGCTCTGGTAAAGCTAGGGACCATGAAATCTGCTTATATAGCTAAAGAAGCCTTCCTTCTATACTGCATGCATTCTCTTTTCCACTCTCTTAAATTACTTTTCTTGCAGAAATTATCCAATACTGGACTGTTAATCTTGCTTGTGTGCATGCTTCACTATGTGCATCGTGATTAATGGCTGTGAGGCAAGATGACAGGGTATTGGGTCTCCCATTGCAAACACTGCCTAATGAAGTCTCCCATAACATCTTAGTTCTCCTTCTTCGTCTAGCACAGGTGTCAGCCGCAGCAGTTTACATCAATCTAGAAGTTCTCTTCCAACCTTCAATGCTCAAATTTCCTTCGCAAAGACTAGTCTTCTTGTTGCACCTGCCTGATATATCTCATTCCAACATCAGGCTTTAAGGCTCCTTCTCAATCAGGGGAATAAGTGCCAGTTTTGGTATATTTTCGTTGAAGCAGGTGAAGAGTTTCCTAATTATTTCATGCATGCAATCAAAAACTAGCATAAGTGCCCATGACTACCCCGAAAACAATTGCGTGAGCAATTATGTCATGTTGCTTAGCAAGTTCTTGGACAAAAATGGCAAAGTGATGTCGCCATCAACTGGCCCTTGTTCCCCCGACTGCTCTTTATGGAGAGTTGCTTGTAAATGACAGTTTTCTTGGAAGTTGTTTATAGTCAAGCGGGTTAGGGAGATCATTGTTACAAACTGGACAAAAGCACCAAATTAGACATACCGTATTAAAATTCCAGGAATATAAAAAGAAGATTAAAAAACCAACAAAAAAGAGAAAAAAGAATAATAGTGTGTTTTAACACACTGGAATTGTTTAAAAACAATTCCAGGCAATTTATGACTGCTACTACTCTGAATCCAGCACCGACTAAAGTGAATAAAAATTGTTTGGTCAGTTTTGAATTATTATGCAAACATTTTATCCTTAAAAAAAAACTAAAGAAGTTAGCTTTTTTGCAGTGCAAAATTTCCTAAGTTTAAACGGAATCATGTCCTCTTTGATCTCCATTTACCTCGTGAAGAGAAGATACAGTACCAGGTACCCAGGGGGGGTACTTGCAGTATACATGACGGGGAGGTCCGACGTATTTTTTTGGGTTGAAAATTTACACCCTCGGTATTTTTTTGGGTCAAGAGATCCGTCATGTATTTTTTTAGGTCTTAAAGTCTGTTTGATGGAATAAATCAGTATCGAGGTGCTAGGTCTTGTACTTTTTGGGGTAGAAAATTTTGATGCCAGGTATTTTTTTGGGTGTAAAATTTCAGGCTCATGTATTTTTTTGGGTTCGCAATATGAAGCTCCGTCGGACCCCCCCCCCCGTCATGTATACTGCAAGTACCCCCCCTGGGCCAGGTATATCGAGTAGCCTGGGGCATCTGCATACACTGGGCTGGTAAATCAAACGTCTTGAAATTTGGCCTAGTTAAGTTCTTAATTCTTATAGTTCTTAGACACAAATGCTAGTGGTTTCAGACAAGATCTTGCACAAGCAATCATGCGGACAGAAGACTAGAGAAATTTGGACAAAATTAACTGCAATACACAGCAATATTTTTAAGATTTTTGCGAAACATAACCTTAAATTTCGAGTTTTTTGCGTTTGTGAACAGGATGAAACTGAATGGTTCAGTTTACAGATCTGAACAAAAAATAAATTTTTGAGAAGCTGACATTGTCGTGTCATGTCTACCGACTCGCTGAACATAAAGGTTTTGTACTACCTTCTATTTTTATAGCATTTATTTCAACGGTTTAGCCAATCAAAGCCTTCTTTGACAATTTAGCTACAAAGAAGTTTAATCTGCGATAGTGAAAAACAGTTGGAGGAGTATTGGCTGTGGAATAAAAATATTTATCACTTGTTCACTTGTTCACTGGTGTGAAACGTTGTCTGAATCCCCTAAAACTTTGATTGACAGAAATCTTGGAATCGTTTCGTGAGTGTTTTGATTTCTGAAGGCGTGTATCAATGTGGGTCACAAATCTGCTCGCTCAAAAAAGCCAAAAATTCTGAACTATTGATTGAAATGTGAAAGAAACTTGAATTAAGCTTTGCTCAGAATTGAATTTCACTCAAGTTGAAGGCAAGAAATTCATTCAAAAGCGCTAAGATATTGTGAATTTTGAAGTCATGCAAATCTGGATGTGTACTTTATTTTTCAACACGCATGCACCAAAATATTCCGTCGAGGTCTGTATGTGTTTTGTATTCTTAGTTCTCATTGCTGTATTTCATTTTTGTACTTGTTAAGTGAAAAACTCTTGATATTCGATTTCTTATCCAATTAGAAAAATTGAAAAAAAAGACATGAGAATAATCTCATGAAATGTCTTTTTTCAACGATTTTGTTGTTATTATCATTTTGTAAATTAGGGTACTTTCATTTTGTGTGCTTGTACCGGGGTATTATAACAATAAAAAAACACTTCAGCGTGGAAAAATCTTTGTATTTATAAAATAAACAAATAACAGCATAGAAAGTGCTTTGTATGGTGTTTATGCACTTGTTGTTTTGTATCAGAAATCTTACTTGTTCGATTTCTGATATGTCAACAACTCGTGTGTAAACACCATATGCGCGTACTTCCCATGAAGTAATCTATATTTTTTGCATGTGTTTTTTTCTTCAAAAAGAGAGCAAAGAGTAGCGATATAAATTACAGGACACCGTTTGCATGCATAAACAAACCTGCATGCAAAATTTGGAGCTGTTTTTGACAAAGTTCAATTTAGCCAAAAATCGAAAGTATTACTCTTGCCCTCACCCATTCAATTATACTGTACTGTAAATTTATTTTGGATGGTTTTATTTTTTCGACAATTTTTTTTGTCCGAAATAAAAATCGTCCAAAATTTTTTGCAAGTAATGTAGAACCTCAGGCTGTTTATCGGTTAGAATAGATCGTGTAAACTTAAAATGCTTCATAGGCAGCATTTGGCTTCTTTGTAGATTGGTATACTGATGGAATGCAATTCAGTATTATAAGCTCAAGAATAAGACAGATTAAGAGATTAATACATATGATAAGTGCTTGGAGAATGAATTTACTACAAAACATTTTTTTGCACTTTTCCAATCTTTTAATTTTTAACCAGTTTCCAGTGCAGTGATCTGAAGATGCTTCGACTAATAGTGATGCGATTTTTAATATTTCATTTATTTCATTTTAATGATTATTTTTTATTTTTTTAAATTTTTTATCATAATTTTTAATTTTTTTTCGCCATCCGCCGTCCCCATCCGCCGTCCATTTCTGCACTTTACAGAGTCCCTATTGTGCTGTACGTAGATGATTAAACTAAGCATTTCATTCAGTTTCACTTTCGCTCTGTTTATCAAAACAAAATTCTACTGGAAATCATTACGAGGATTATTAATTTGTTGAAGTATGTATAACTTGAGGAACTGCTTTTTGGTCAGAGAATTTTTTTTCAGTCAGAGAAACAGGCTAAACATCCTGTGAGCGCAGTTCCTTTCAAAACATTTGTATATTCCGAAGCTGAAAATCGGTTTAATAATGTTAGTTGTGCGACTAATGTAATACACACACTGTAGACTTGACTCCATGCTACATTTGTGCTATATTTATTCAGTGTTTACTGTATTACTTCATTTGCTTTTCTTTAATCACATCCTGCATTGGACACCAAAGAACACCCAGTGTCTTAACAGAGGGCAGACTTCCACTGTTGAGGTCATCTTTGGTCACACAGTCTGAAGCTGGAATGGACTGTAAAACTTCTGGTGCATATGATAGCTATTTTCGGGAATGCATCCTTTCAGATTCTCATAACCTTGGCAGTCTGCTGTACAACAACATTCTATGCACATGCATAATTTTTGCATCTTTTCCTAATGTTCTGACAATCATTTTATTTTCAAAACAAAAACCACAGAACTTCCAGAACAAGCAGTGTTTTTTACTTCTGCTTGAAGTCTGTCAATCAATGGCTTGAATTTGTTACTACTGTTTACCCTGACTTGCAAAGAATGCAACCGAATTAAAGATTTTAAAATGCATGATGCCAAAATATTGTACAGTTAAAAAAACATTTGGGCAAAATAAGCCCACAGATATCTAGCTCAACCTTTCTCCTGTCTGCCAATGTCATATTTATGCAAATTTTGAAGGCTGAAATTTAAGTAAAGTTTCATCCCTTGCCATTATACTAAGAGTTCCAAGTGGTTGCGGAAGATTTTGAACCAAGATAAACTGTGAGAGCTGTATTTCCCCTGTTTCACCTTATTGAGGTGTTTTAAATTGATGGGCATTATGTAGCTGTTGAAATTAAACACTGGATGTCTTGCATTTGAAAGTCTCTGTTTGGGTAGCCTTCACTTGTACATCTCTCTCATTTTTCCCTAGTAAAAACAGGCCCGGAATTCCGGCATGGACCTGCCTGGAATTCCAGGTGGATTCCAGGTGGAATCCACCGGAATTATTGCCGGCATTCCGCCGGAATTCTGGAAATTCCAGCTGGAATTCTGTGATAATTCCGGTTGGAAGGTATATCTTGTATTTAGTATTTCTCCATTACAGAAGAGGTTATAAACTACTGAACATAGGACATTACTTTGTAGCTCGGCGGTAACCAGCGTTGAGCCGTGGAGCTACCACACACTCGTTCAATACATAAAACTTGCTACAAGAATATTATGTACCTATCTCATTATGACATTTTATAAACCTTGAGCTCAAGTGGCCACCGAGCCAAATATAAATAAAATTTGTGTTTTATTCTTTGTACCTGTTTGTACTGTTGACTGTATTTTTACCGAAGACATTAAGTTTAATAAGTGGGAAAGATCCATTTAGACCAATTAATCTTCAAGTATTTTCGAGACTTATGCAATAATTATACAGACAATAATAATTGTGTTGATTGTCATTTTTCTGAGCAGGAGCTCTATTTTTTGACCTATTGTTTTGATTGAACTCTCACTCAGTATTTTTTTTGGGGAAAATCATGGCATTGAGTGCAGCCGTAAGATACAAAATCTTCATATAAATTAAGCAGACTTTGAATTCCAGGTTCCACTAACCCGGTAATTCACTTGACTCCAGAACTACAGACCTGGCATTCCACCGGACTCCAGAATTCCAGGTCTCCCTTACATGAAATTCCACTGGACTCTGCAGGCCGGACCTGGCATTCCACCGGACTCCAGAATTCCAGGTCTCCCTTACATGAAATTCCACTGGACTCTGCAGGCCAGACCTGGCATTCCACCGTACTCTGTAATTGCGGGGGTTCCACTTACCCGGAATTCCGCTAGACTCCACACTCCGGACCTGGCATTCCACCAGACTCTGGAATTCCAGGTTCCACTTTCCCGAAATTCCACCGGATTCCACCTGGAATCCTCCCCGGACCTGGAATTCTGGGCCTTTTTAGTGCAGAATGCACTATTGTGATGGTTTGGTGGGTTGGCGTCTGCTAAACCCCTAAACCACTAAACCGCTAAACCGCTAACGCGGTGTAAACTTTTAATCACCAATTAATTAATTAATATCAATTAATAAATTATTTCTGTGAAGAGGGGAAGGGATGGATCGAGAGAACCTGACCGTGTGCCCTTGGTAAAACGGGGAGTATATTTACGACACTTACAATTGAAGAACTCAAGGTATATATTTGTTTCAGAAAGCACCATGCTCTCCTTGTGGTACAATTCTTTCTGGAACAAAATATTTTGTGCTAAACGCATGCGCAGATCAGTCTACATCACGAACATTGCATGTTTCTTTTGCAGAAGGATTCGTGTAGACTCTGTGGCGCCAAGTTAAAACCACAAATTAATTGAATTAAACACTAAGGCGTCATAGTGGTTCATGTGAAATAATTCTTGATATGGCAACGCTGTTTTCTTATAAAAGGTGATCTAGCATCTCATAATCAATTGATAATATCTGTGTTATAATTAATGTCACCTTGTTTGCAGAAAATAAATCACATTACCAAAGTATCATGTTACATCCGTTTTTGACAAAAACAAAAGTGTAATGTTACATGTTTTTGACAAAAACAAAAGTACCGGTATCTCGTTTGCTGTTTCAATATCAAACTGAAATTCAAGCTATCGAAAATTAAAATAACAGGGATGTGTTTAGAAATTTTGTATCAAAGCCTAACGTGGTGTGCTTTTCAATGCGGTAGAATTCCTGTAGAATCCATGGCGTTAATTTAATTAAACTTTAAAGGCATCACAGCGATCTGCGAGAAAAACAACAGTATCATATTACATCCGTCACTTCCTTTCCTTTGATTTGTTCTCCATCGGTTGAACTAATCTCCGTTTTATTTTGTAAAACCTCTGCCGCTTTAGTTGTTTGAACATTCTTTCGTGACCGTTCCGACATTTCTTGAAAGAAATCTTCACACGTGCTTCTCGGCTTCATGCTTGAGTGAGCGTGTGACGTGTTCACCAGACCGTGGCGAGAGCATGATCTGGCGCACGAAATGCTTAAGTAAAAAAGCTGCAATTTTTAGCGACAATTTCGGGGGGAGGGTGGAAGTCGCAATTTCGACATTTTATGCTTTGTAATTCATAGTTTGTGCTCTGCTCGTGCACTGTTCTGAAAATTTGTAATTTTTTAGGTCGTTTTCTAAATGCTGAAGGAGACAATGCGTTATGATTCTTGTAGAATCCGTGGCGTTTATTTAATTAGACTTAAACGCATCATAGCATTCTAAGAGAAAAACAAAGGTATCATGTTACAAACCTTTGCACAAAAAGCACAAATATCACATTTGCTGCTTCAATATTGAACTGAAAGGTGAACTCATTTGACTTATTCTCAAGCAAAATTACCCTGGAAAATTATTATCATGCTGTCGATTGATTGACCATAATGCATTCTGCACTGTCCTTTGAGTCTCTGAGTTTTACTAGGGTTATCCTTAACCATTTCACAGGAACACATTTATAGCAAAGCTTGTTCACGTCCTTGATTGTTATCTTGTAAAACAGAATGAAAGTTTGGGTGCTCTATATATCTGCAGGAAAGATGAATTTGTTACTGAGATTCTAGGGCCCTTTGAAATGCTGCTTTATAGCTTTAATAACACTCTACACTCTATAAAGTGTAGAACACATCTCTCATGTGGACAATTTTGTTTCTCATTGATGTTGAGGTTTGACTACAGTTGCATTCACTGGTTGAATTTCAACATTGGCACTCTTCCCAAAAACAACTAAAAATAAGCTATTTAGAAAAATAGAAACCAAAGAAACAAAACAAGAATAAAGCTAGTCACATTGTACACATTGTGTACCTGGCATCATCTGGATTAACTTTCCCATCTATTGGTAAATACATAATTTTCAAAAAAAAAAATAATACCGGTAATTTGCGGGTCCAGAAAATAATCACTGAGGGGATGGGGGGTCTCAAAAGCCAAAACTGATATAGGAACATATGATGCTTTACTGGAATTTCCAGAGGGCAGAGGGGATTTACCAGCAAATGAAAACACCTTATGTGGGAGGGGAATGGATATTTTCTGAAACCGAACACAATGCCCCCTCCAAAAAAATCAATTTGATAACATCTCAGTAAAAAGGTACCTACCTTTAATAATTCAGAAAAATTGAACAAAGTCAATTACGTACAGTTGAAATAAGTTAGTGTAAATAAAGAGCTTATTTTACAGGAGGTGTGTACCACGAGACTTGCTTTTGCCCAGAATCAGATGAGAACAGATGGAGACAAGCCATGAATTGTGCACAGAAATACTCACAAATAGAGAAAGATCTGTTGCCCTTTACCCAAATAAACCTGAGGGAATTAACAAAGGAAGCTGTTCAACGGTTTGGAACTCATCATGCAATTTGTCATTATTCTGTTATTAATAACCAGGTACGTTTTTGAGCAAATGTTTCTTATACTGTATAGTGTTTATATTGTAGTTGTTCCCTGTTGATTTTCAAAGGTATTTGAAATCTAGATGCTTTACCCATGTTCCTCTTGTAGGTTTAGTGTAATGGAAGTCTTTTGCTCCATAGAACATGTAATTGTTACAGTTGTATTATCTACTTTTGGAAGGAGAAGAACCACCCAGGGTGTCTTATTTATATGAAGCATGTGTGAACTGGGGAGGGGGGCTAATATAACTGCATGAATATGAAATTTGAGCAAGTTATCAGTATACCATGGGTTCTTTGTTTGATAACTTGATCAAGAAGAGGCTTCTACCTCCTTAACATTGATGTCAGTCTAAATATAGCTAATGCATGTAGTCAGATGTAAATACTTAAACCATTACAGGATAGGAAAGAAATGCTTTAGTTACACTCAAGGAGGATTTTTCAGTGAAGACAAGAAGTGCCCAGTGGCTGCTAACTGAGCTTCCAGAAAGTGTGTTGCGTTAGATTCCGAGAGGCCCAGGTTCGAGTCCCACGTTCATCAGGGCAGTGATGGTGGTTCCACAGCAGACTGATGGTCTATGATGACTGACCCAGCAGCCTTGTGTGGTGCACCCATGAGATTGTGGTTGAGCCAATTGTAATGAGAGGGTGTGGCCCAATGAAACAACCTCTGTGTAACAGCATTGCCTCACGTTTTGTAGAGTGTGGTGTAAGGGAGTTGGTAGCACACCATTGTTGAGTTCAGTAAGTGATTTGTTTAGAAGACTACAGGCTTCATGAACAGTTGACCCAATGCAGTAGACTGTTGTATCGTCAGCATACAGATATAAGGTGCCCAAAGATACGGCGCCTGGCATGTCGTTGGTATAGAGGCTGAACAGGCATGGACCTAGGACTGATCCTTGTGGAATGCCACAGGGCACTTTCAGCTTTTTTGACTGGGTAGAGTTCACTACTGTAATCTGCGATCTTTGATTCAGGTAGTCCATCAACCAAGATAGGAGGTGTCCCTCAATCCCAAATCTATGCTTTAGTGTTACCCTGGTCCCATATAGCACCACAATAAACGTATAGCACTTCAAAACATTGTATTTTCGTCCTTCACAACTCATACAGTCGTTTCTACTACGTTCGTGAATGTTCTTCCCATGTGTACGATTACCCCGGATGTACTAGCCTACATAACACGTAACGCACTTCCGTTTAGGGCTAATGGCTTCACACTTCCAGTTAAAACTGTTTCCTAACAAACTCCCCCAGCAAAGAAAGTGTCGTCCCGACACTTGGACATAAACTGCATAATTGCACACACTAAGAGGGTTTTACCCCTGCAAGGAAAATGTCACCGAAAATTACACATCATTAACTTTTACAACTAGACTTCTCGGTAGGATCCTGACTATTAACTCTGTTCGAAAAAGGTTGCAGCAACTAAATTCCACGGTAACATTTCCTGTCCATAAGATACACTCTGTATCAGTTCAAAATACTGAGTTCTAACACAAGGGATCAAGCGGACATCTAAGTGCACTGTTTTTTTTTTTTTTTTTGTTTTGTAAACAAACATATTCGCATGCAAAGAGTTATTTCAGTTCATAATACTAGGCACTGGTACATGCCCAGAGTTCATACAGGTACTTGCATCAGATCACTCCTTGGGTGGTACACAACAGGTTGGTGTATCGGGTACTGGTTCACTGGTTGGAAGACAGGGAAAGGAACTGGTGTATACTGCAGGCACGTCCCTGGATAACCAAAGATAGCTGGATTCTGAGACACATGTTGGTATGTAGGTAGTTGGAACTGCTGTACAGCTGGTAAACCTGCACTCCAAGTAGGATAGGGAGTACACTACTGAGGTAACTGATTTTCCAGTGTACTGTTGGCAGCTATGAAGGATGTGTTGTACCTTGAGTCCATATGTGGGATGCCAAGTTGGACACGAGAGGGGGTGGTGTCCGATTGAGGCCTTGGCTCCAGTTCAGGAGGGCAGGTGACTGTTGTCGGGGGGAATCTGCCTTCTCCACTCTCAGACATGTCATCTTCCATTTCTGTCGTAACAGTGCAGTCGCTGTCTTTCTCCCCTTGATAACTGGTGTCAGGTACTGTGTCTTCTAACTGTGTAGTCTGGGGCTGTCTCTCCACAACAGAAGGTCCTGGGGGCTCATCAGTAACCACCTTCTCTAGGGTCTGCCCAGTCGGACGATTCATTGGAGCGATTGTATACTCATCCTCACTACTTGTCCCATCTGATACAGTTTCAACCAATGATGTGGGTGTCTGTTGAACAATGTCACGCTTGTTCCTCTGGGCTTTACTTCCTCTCTTGCAGGAAAATCGTGCTTGGAATCTCAATAGGGAGATAACTACATGGTAGAAGTAGGTTCCTGTGTAGAATCCTGTTTCCTCAAGTTCCAGCCTCCGGCTTAACTTCATACACAGGGCTATCTTCGCCTTTACGACTAACAACTATGTGGACCCGATCCTCCCAATGTGATCGCAGCTTGCCTGGTCCACCCCGTTCGCTTAGGTTACGTACGAGAACTCTGTCCCCAGGTTGCAACACCGAACTGCGTACAAAGCGGTCATAACGATGTTTGGCTCTTGTGCCGGTTTCCTTGGACTTCTTTCCTGGTAGTTTATATGCCTGGATAATCTGGATAATCTTTATTTAAAACACGGTCAAATTCATCAGCGTACAATACAAAAATCTAATTATAATATATATACAAGAAAGAGGAGAGATATAAAAATATATGTACAAATATAACAAGCTGCTTTCCACGAATGCCGTGCCCTAGAGTATTTGTTCAATTAGTTTTTTAAATTGCCCAAGGAACTCTGCTTGTCAAAAGACGTCCGTCATTGCTTTCCGCCACTTTTCTACATATTGCGAGTGATTCTTGTGGTTGGTTTGACCTTCGATTCCAAACATCAAGTCTACAGGCAAACGGGGGTGGCGACCGAAAAGAAGGAAGAATGGCGAGTAGCCAATTGATTCGTGCCTCGTGCAATTATAGGTGTGGACCACATGGTTCAAATGTTCTACCCAGCGTGATTTCTGGGTCTCTGGTAAGGTGCGAAGCATTCCCAGAAGCGTCCGGTTGAATCGCTCGACTTGACCGTTCCCTTTCGGGT
This sequence comes from Oculina patagonica, assembly GCF_052425735.1. Taxonomy (NCBI): domain Eukaryota; kingdom Metazoa; phylum Cnidaria; class Anthozoa; order Scleractinia; family Oculinidae; genus Oculina; species Oculina patagonica. Next base: position 27,628,004 of record NC_135761.1, read on the forward strand.
GGTATGGGGTGGTGTGAGAATGTTTCATGCCACACAGCTTCTCTAGTTCCTTATGGAGGCGGTTTTCAAATTCTCCCCCTTGATCGTGATGAATCTTCAAGGGAAAACCAAACCGGAGAATAAAGTCATTGTAGAGCTTTTGGGCAACTGTCTTAGCTGACTTGTTTCTTGTGGCATAGGCTTGGGTATAGCGTGTGAAATGATCCATCACAACTAGGATATACTCATACCCTCCACTACTCCTTTCGAAATGAAGAAAATCAATGGCAATGAGTTCAAAAGGCGAAGTGGTCACAATAGGTTTAAGTGGAGCTCTGGTCTTAAGCGTCGGAGTTTTTTGTTTAACGCATTGACAGACATGTCCAATGTGGTGTTCAATATCTCTGCATATGGGGCCAATAGAAGCGCTCTGTGGCAAGGTCTAGTGTGCGGTCGACCCCCAGATGACCCATGTTTTCATGCAGTTCTTTGAGTACCAGTGACCGAAGCTGCTTGGGTATTATGATTTGGGTTCGAGTTCCTTTACGCCGTCTGAGTATGTCATCCTTGTCAAAGGAAAGGTTTTCCCATTCGTGCAGAAGAAGTTGGGTCTCGCTTAACTCCCGTTTCCTCTCCCCTGTTGTTGGTCGTTGGCCACGCTGAATCAAATCACTCACCCGACGAACAACCTGGTCGGTGGCTTGTGCATGCGTATGTCAATCGTGACGATGGGTTCATGTGCCCTGACTGGGTCAGTTGATAGAACAGTATGGTCTCCGGTGAGGGCCGACACCCAGTTCACTTGGCCTTGGTCTTGGTATGCAGCAGCCAGCGAGAATCCCGGTATCCGTGACATCCATGTGGGCTGTGTCACAAGGGGCATCCGAGATAAGGTATCAGCGAAGTTGGCTTTTCCGGGACGAAGTAGATAGTGAAATGAAATCGGCCAACTCCCCAACCCAGCGCAAACCAGTGGCCTCAGTGCAGAAGATAAAAAGTGAGTGAGAATCAGTGTACACTTAAAACAGTGCGGAATGATGCAGATGCCCACTGAGCAGAACCAGCTCCCAGAGGGAAGTTTTTCGGCTGGAGTTAAGCTGCGGGATCGATGCAAGAGAATGTATCTGAATGGTACAAGACGGCACCTAAGCCGGGAGACAGATGAAGGAAAAGGTGAAAGTCAGGGTAGGCAAGGGACGAGAAAAATCAGTGTCAAGGGCATGATGAATGTCGTCCATTCCACTGGGTTTGCCGGTAGCTGGCCACGCATGTTCCTCTGGCTTTATCTGCTAGCCCCTGCGGTTGACCTGAGTCTCACCACAAAATAGGGAGAAAAGTCACAACGGCGGTAGTCAGGAAACCATAGTTGCGCACCACTGTTGAGGAGAGTGAGTGAGGACCGTTAAACGGGATGGGTCAGGAGTAACCCCCCGAACAAACGCCAAGACGAGGCACGCCCGCGAGACTGATGGTTCAGCCCAAAGTAGCGAAAAAATATCATCCAGGTAGACAGACAGTGTCTCAGTCTCAGACAGTTCCAAAGAAAAGCCCCAGGTGCGAGAGAAAGGACCCACCAAGAGGCCCCATGGGGTGAAAATTATGGTTGTTTGACATGAACCTTAAGGCTGCGTAGGAGAAATGCGTTGCCTCCGAGTCTAGCGTTTTATTTGGTCTCTTTTTCAATGCCCGTTCAAAGAACGGAGAGATATATAATAATTTCATTGGCACCCGTAGGGCGGGATGAGAGAAATTAAGGTTGACATGGCGCGTCACGTCAAAGGAAAGAAAGAAAAGAGAGAGGCTCAAAAAGCTGAGGACCTCACCGATCAGCGAGAACAGAAATCGTTCCCAAAACACCAAAAAATCAGTAGATAGCATAATCCCAAAAAATAAAGAATTAAAAAAGCTGAAGGAAAACGAAAGACACAACAGAAGAGAAAAAAAAAAGAAAAGAAAAAAAAAACAGAAGGGTCCAGAAAAAGAAAGAAAAAATAGAAGATAGAAAAAAGAAATAAAAAGAAAGAGGAACAGGGAGGAAAAAGAAGAAGGGAAAAGGGAAGAAAAGGAGACGAAGTAAGGAACGAGAAAAACGAAAGAAAGATGGCAACGGCCGCCCCATTTGTCCAGAAGAAGGTAGGAAAGAAAAGAGTCACAAAAAAGAGGGATTGGGGACCACTACGAGTAGAGACCGGTCGCCCTCCGGCCAGAAAAAATAAGAAAAAAAACAAAGAAGGGGAAGAGAAACAAATAAGAACACCAAAATAAAGATGGCCCTCCCCCAGCCCAAGAGAAACCGAAGCCCAGCCGGACCCCGCGACACCCCAGACGACCCCCCCGCTCCGCATGGGGCCAAGGGTTTCGCGAAGTAGGAGGGGTCAAGGGGACAGCAGGGAGGACCGAAGACAGATGCGGGACGCAACCAAAGAAACCCTCGACAAGAGGGACATCCCGCATCCCGAGCCCTTTCCTTTCCCCATTAGTATTTTCTCATCCACCCGACAAAAGCAGATACGCCCACGTCCAACCAAAAAAAGCATTCCCCGCACGCACCTCCTGCCCCAGGCCGCGCCAGCGACCATGCCCCACAGGCCCGAGCAAGGAAATGTTAACCTCCACACCCCAGCCCGCGACCCAACACCCCGAGCCCGCCAGCAAAAACAAAGGCGCGGCAGGGCCAGGAGAGAGAGGAAAAGGGGGGAGAGGAGGAGAAGAGAGGGAAGGCGAGACCGGCCAAGAAGGGCCAGTTTGTAGATAATGGCGAGAAGTTGGTAGGAATTGACTGAACCGCTTCAGATAGGGATTCTTCCTTGCATTCTTTCCCGTGAAACAGCCCCATATCCTCTATGTGTAAATCGTTGTCTCACACAGAATTATCCAAATGAGTTTCTGGTTTGCAATTATATCAAAACCACATATGGATTGCATTACCTTTAGCTCGTTGATCTTGTTACGGATACTACAAATTAATGTTAAGATTAGCAATATTATTTTTAAATGCTTCGTTGATGCAGGGCAACATGTTTCAGATATTTCTCTGCATTCTCCCTTGGATTTGTGTCATCAAGCAAACCTTCTGAACTTTCGTTGCAAATATTGTCATTAAGTAAATCCTCTTCGTTAAGCAACCATGCTCAGTTTGGGCAAAAAACAAGTCTTTGAATTCACGAAATGTTAACAGTGAATAAAGATGGATGGTTTTCAGCGGAAATTTTCAAAATACCAAACAAATAACATAATTTCTATTTATACGGTTTGAAGAATTTTGGTTGGAAAGTCAGGTACATTTGCTTTCCAAGTAAGTACCATTATTGTCAGGGTTACTGAGTCACAGGCAGGTAATCTGTTACTATCCGGCTGATGCAGAGGTCATTACTGTCATATATGAGCATATCTGCAAGTTGCTCTTTGGAGTAGCTGGTGAGTGGTAGAGGGTGTCATGACTGGTAGTAGCAGGGGTTGCTTTTGCCTGGAAGGTATTTCATTGTGTGCTGGAATCCTTGTACCTTAAGGTGGTGTTGCTCCACTCTGGCATTCCCTGTCTTGTTGCCACTATAGATGGGAATCAAAGGTTGGTGGTCTGTGTAGGAATCAAATGGGATGCCCAGAAGGTAGTATTGGTGGATGGTCACTCCCCAGAACTTCGCTAGTGATTCTTTCTCTGTTTGAGAATAGTTCTTTGTCGCAGGGGGGGGGGGGGGGGGTGGGGCTCGGCTAGCATGGTCAATGGGAAACCAGCAACCGTTTTCTTGTTCCTGGAAGACACTTCATGCTCTTCCGTCTGGTCCTGCATTTGCAACATGGATGGTTTTGAGCTTTGGATTGAAGGGTTTGTCACTTGTCATGGCATTGATAATATTTTGGTAGGTCTGTTCACACTCTGGATACCATACAAATATTGCATTCTTCTTTGTTAGGTTTCGTAATGTCTGAGTAAGCCCTGTGTAGGCACTTGCTGTGTCGAACATGAACCTTGCATTGAACTGGCAGGCATGAAGAAAACTTTTCACATCATCATTGCTTTGGGTCGACCTGCCTCCTGGATGGTGTTGATTTTTCTTGGGTCATGCCTGACTTGCTGAACACAGTTCCAAACCATGACACAGAGGTAGCTCCAAAGGTGCATTTTTGGCAGCAAAGTGTTAGACCTTTCTCCTGCAGGCATGTTAGGCATTTGTCTAAGTTCTCTTCATGTTCGTCAGGGGTACTTCCCCAAAGTAGGATATTGTCATGGATTGATGTACAGCCAGGAAAGGCCTATTTGGTGGTATCCATGGCTCATGTCAATCTCAGAAAATCTGGTTGCACGTTTAAGTTTGTGATGGATTTGTGATGGATCTTGGTTGCTTGGTGCATTGCAAGCTAAGGCATGGTTTGCCTGTCGCATGTCAGTGTTCATTCTGATTTTGCCAGTTTGTTTTTTCTCAGTGATGACCACGTTTAAAGCCCTTGGGGAGTGGTCTTGTGGTTTTACATCTTCAATTTTGTCAACCTTTCAGAGCTCTTGCAGGTGAGCACTCAATTTCTCCTGATATGGAAGTGGGATGGGGCGGTATGGTGCCGCAACGGGTGGTACCGAGTGGTTGATGTGGAAATGGAGTTCTTCATTTCTCAGTAGGCCAATTCCTGAAAATACAGCACTGTGCTTCTCAAGTTTGTTGTTAAAATGTTGATGATCGTCTAGGGACACTGTGTCGCTCTGGTCTTTTGTGTTGTGACGCTGAATTCATGCTGCTCAGATGTTGGCTGCGATGCCTGCTATAGGTACCTCTGGATTGCTGTCGGGGTTTGGTGCCATGGCATGGTGCCCTTTTTTCAACGTTTTTGCTTGTTTACAAGCTAAAGTAGGAGAAAAGGGGTTATGTGGACAAAATTTGGAACCACATATTTGTAAACTCTCAAGGGACTTTTTTAATTTCTCAAGGGACTACTTTCCGCTGTGGGTGATCACTTGCGATCTTGTGGAAAAAACCTAATCGTCACATTTACAAACGTTATATAACAATTTTAAAAGTGACATGTCAGCTTTTTTATCTCAACGCATGTGTGTCTGAAAGGCGATCTAAAAAAAGCGTCGCACAAACAATGGATTGCGTAACTAAAACACGAATAAATAATCACTAGCACTTACATTGTTTAAAAATTACAAACGTCAAAAATAAACCATACCAAAAAACTCGCTCTTTTCAAAGATATTATTGAAGTTAAAACAAATGCAAGAGATGGGGGCTTCTTTTAGCTTAGGAGCGGTTAAAAATTAGGCCAAATTTGGTCGCTACATGCAAGCGCCTTCTATTTTGTCATCAGCCTAGGTCGTTAGGGACGTGACCTCGCGTTGACAGCAAATGTTGCATGAATCGGCTTTACAACATGCGATCGTATCTACGCAGTTCGAGTGGAATTTCAGTCAAAGACAGCAAAATTCTTTCGTATTTCATCTTCAAATATAATTCGAAAGCATTCACTGTATATATGGCTTTTGTTTAATGCTGGGTCTTGATATCCGACCCTCGCAGAACCTAGACAAAACGCAGCTTGAGTGTAACGATTTGTTTACGCCGCAATTATATGCGCAATGTTTTCTCCGACAGTAGTCGGAAATATCCATATTTTTTTGTGCTTTTCCGTGGAGCAATCGTAACGATACGGCCTTGAACACATTGAACAGTGGTCTACCTATAACAATAGCGCGCGCCTGCGTCACGAGACCCCCACGACCAGACCACGAGAGGAGGCGCCCGCCCGCCGCTGGGCAGAGATGGGCGGGGGAAGAGAGAGGGGGGGGGGGGCGACACCCCGGACCGGGGGGGGGACACCGAGCGACCCAGACCAGCGGAGGACGAGGCGCGGGGGTGGCCCGCCCCGAAGGACCCGGCAGCCCGGACACCGAGCCGCCGGACCCGGGGGCCGGCGACGGGCGGGGGAGCTCACCCTGACGGGGGGGAGGCGCCGGCGCGCGCCGGCGGGGGGCCGCCGCGGGGACCGGGCGCGACCGGGCCCGACCCCCGCCCGAGACGCCCCGCACCGCAGGCCGACGCAGGGAGACGGGGGGCCGAGACCAAACTTAAGAGGCGCGGCATTCAAATATGGCGTCGCAAAAACAAAGCGTCGAACGCATATTTTGCTGTTTCATTTGCTAATTTCGCTACCGTAATCGACTGCCTCGAAAGGTCCTTGCAATTTTAAAGTATAGAATTGTCAGATCTCGGTGAAATTTGCACTGTTTATTTGTGTAGTGTTAAGGAATATGTGTACGTATAAATACCCGGCGCGGACGAGCCATTTTTGACAAAATTATATGGCTGCATTTCCTCCGCGAAGATAGGAAATTGTTAAACTAAACTACAAACTTAAGAAACTGTAATGATAAGTTCGAAGAACAATGCACAGGATAAACCTTTGACTCATACTTCATGCAAAAACGTTGGTATCTCAAAGAGACTTTGATTTGTAAATGGCCAGGATGCCCAGTGCTTTAGCATCACTATCTTCAAGCAGGGGTTCTGCTTGATGCCCCTCAACAACATACACAAATCATGATGGTGTGACATGCACCATTTTCAGACTGTAGGGTTGCTTCTATCTCAACATGAACATGTATGTAGGTTTGGGTGCCGTAGGTCGTAGGCACAAAATCTGGTCTTTTATTTTATTGGCTTGAAGGGGCCCATCTTCTCCTGGTATTTAGTTGTAGAGGAATTATTGTTTTCTTGCACCCTGAGTCAACTAATAGCTGTAGTTGACTACCATTGATCTTTGACACAGTCTTGTCATGGTGAGCAGAGTGGATACGGCTGACTTAAACAGTGTCTATGGGGCGAAAGCTTTTTTATCGTAGGTGTAACTAAGCTCCTCTTGTGCTTCACTAAGGGCACGCGGTACGGACAGTGGTGGATCTGCTTGTTGGGGACCCTGCAAAGTGATTTTTTGTTTGCATGTAGCACAGGTTTTTCCACGGGCTGGGTACTTGTTTGGTTCGTGGAGTCTGTAATGTTGTGGGCAGGTCGGGCACTTGCGTTGGGCGACGTCTGATTAAGGTTTCTCTGGATTTCTCATGCTGTATTTCCCTGCTATCACACGTGATACGATGCCCTTGATCTGTTCTTGTGTGTATACATACCATTGCTTTCACTTTCCAAGGTGGTGCTTGCTTTGATAGCTCCACTGCTGGCTTTGCGTGAGTGCTCATAACCCAGAGCAGCTGTCATAAGGGCTGGGTAATCTAAATCTTCCGCTAATGCTTCCTGGCGAAGACGCTCATCAGAAGTGCCAAAGATGATTGCATCTTTCATGGCTCTTTGCTTTGTGTACTGGCGTTTCGTGAATTGACATTGAGTGGCTAGTTCGTCGATTTTCTTTGCAAATACTGTTATCAACTTGGAAACATCAGACATGCATTGGGCATGCATCAGTTTGAAAACCCCGATTGACAGGTTGACAGGCTTCTGGCAGTGTGCCCTTGTCTTTGTAATGGCGCATAGAGTGTGTCTTCGTCCATAAGGCCTGTATCCTTTGTAAATTTACGAATCAAAGTATTTTTCTCCCCAGAGGAGTGTTAGTCTGAGTTTCTGGGTTTTGTCTTTGACACCAATTGAGTCTGCTAGTAGGCTTGTGTGTTTGTACCACTATTTACATTTCTCCAGGTACTTTGAGGGATTGTCGCCGAGATTGCATGGTTTTTCTGCTGTGGCGAGGGCTGGATCGATGATTAGGGCGATCTTGTGGTGTTACTTTTTGTTATTTAAATCCTCATCCCCAGTGTAATAATCTCAATTTTTAATTTAACTATCTGCATTGTAGCTCTTTGCAGTCAAACAAATATTCGCTGTGTTTTCCTCATGGTCCTTTTTACTTTCCCAGAATGCAATCTGTCTCTAGATATTACAAATTCCAATAAAAGATGGCAGTGTACAATGCCTGCATCATCAGCACATTCCTGTACAGAAGCAAGGCATTGACGATCATGCCTGCAAAATAAGAACACAAGCTAAACAGCTTTTACAAGCCCTTTCTTCATCGCTTTTCAGAATTCACTGGAGTGACCAAGCACCAAATCCCCTGGTTCTCTCCTGTGCTGGCCTCCCAACCATGTACACTCTGCTCAGACATTGCAGGCCATGCTAGCTCCGCCATGTGTGCCAGATGGAGGATGGCCGCATTCTGAAGGATATCCTTTATAGCGAATCAACTTCTGGCAAGCAATCTGTTGGCCCTCCCTAGCTGCACTACCATATGTTTGCAGGTGCAACATGAGGAGGAGGTAGCAGCAGATTGCAACAGGTGGTGCATATACAGTACTTGAGAAGCAACTGAAGCTGGGTGAAGAGAAGATTCAAAACCTGGCTGAGAAGAAGAAATCCAGACAGATGGCATAAATGTGGCAACGACTACTCGACCAGGCATGTCTGCATCCACTGCTGCAGGGACTGCCATTCCCAAATTGGTCTCATTGGCCACAGCCCACAATGCTCCAGCCATATCCCTACAACAACAACCATTAAACTCCTAGGGTGCATCATCCATTGTCAATAATGAGCGAAGGAGGCCATTACCACTACCAACAAGCAAATTGAAACAAACTAGCAACCAACAAACTGAACTTAACTCTAAATACAGTCGACTCCCGATAACTTGAACCTTCAAAGGAAATTGAAAAAGGTTCAAGTTATTGGGAGTTTGAGTTATCAGAAGTTAAAAATAAATGACCAGAAAAAAGGAAAAACCTGTGTTTACTGTTTTTCTGTTCATACAATTTATACAATGTTCATACATTCATACAATGTATATTTAGATTATAGAGAAGCCAAGTGTTGACAAGTGAAAATTGTATCGATCACAATGTATAGCAATGTAGAAAAAAAAAAAAAAAAGCAAAGCAGCAGGAGAAGTCCAGTTAGAATATTGGGCTACTGCTACAGAGTTCGTGTGATTTGCTTTTAAAATGCCCAGACGCTACTATCAATTATTTGTGGATTTCAAAGAATGGGTATCAAGCTCCACCAACAAACTTAACGTGTGTGGCATGTCAAAGGTGTGGCACAGTGTGTTGAGGGCATCCTCTGCAAGAGCATCCATTTTTTTATGCTTGCTGAGCTTTTCCTTGATACTAATATCTGCTGTTTTTCTGCACACATTTGTGTGAGCTCCATGTTCACACATATTCCTGAATTGTCAATAATCAAGATCAGCAAAATGGTTCTTAAATGTCATCTTCAAATCTTTGTTGTTTCTGAGGACATGTAATTCTGATGAGTATAGCCAACTGTTGTGGGTGGAAATCATGGGTGTGGGTAAAAGATGTGGGTAGAAAAAACGTCATAAAAAAAAAAATGAACAAAAATTTGAGATAAAATAGTTCGTTCATGGCTAGTCTGACGCAAAGATTCATCCCAGCCAAAGGACTCTCCAAAGCCCTTTCTGCTCAACAAACGTGTTGGAATGTCAGGAAAACAAAGAACACTGCGAAAAACCCATCCACACCAAAATCTTTTAAACACAGTTAAACAAAACGGTTTAATTAAATTAAAATAATTTTAAAATATTTAAATAAAGTAAAATCATTAAAGAAATAAGTAATATGAAATGGAGCATGATCAGTGCTTAGAATTTCGCGATCAGATAAATCGCTTGTAAATGGACTTAAACTAAAGATCTCCGGTTATTATAACAAAAAGTTTTTCAAAGTCGTCCAAAAAAAGGACAACGGGAGCAAAGAGTCATAAATACAATATTCACATGTTAATTAATATAAAATTTTATGTTATTCTGAGTTGCGGCACGCTCCCCTCACCGCACCCAACAAGAACGGTGATTTAAAAAAAAACATTTCGTGACATTCTGTGTTGCAGACTGAGCGGCATTTTTTCCTTGAGGAATTTTAATGGCCCCCTTTGCGCAGTTACAAAAGGACGCTTTTGATTGGTTTACTAATAAAATTGATGCGATAACCTTGCTTGTTGGCCAAAGTGACAAGATGTGGGATTCAGGCTTGGAAATATTGCAGTAAACATTTTAACTGCAATCTTTGTATACCACACATTTGGAATTTTGAGAGCTAATGGCATGAGAGCAAACAGAAAAATGTGCCCTTATTAAAACAACACCCAACACACTGCATATAATTTTGTGCCTTCCTCTTCAAAAGTTTTGTGCTTATTTGTATTGCTTTTATTTGAATTGCATTTTTTGTTTTTTTTTATTTTTTTTTTGTACCTATTTTTTTTTTTTTTTCCCTATTTAAAAATTTATAAATTTTTTTTTTTTTTAAATTAGGCGGAAAAAAAAAAGTGGGGGGGAAAAAAAAAAACCCCCCCCCCCCCCCCACCTTGAGTTACCGTAAATATAAATAAACATAGAGTATTTATTTTAGATGTAACATATCTTGTGCCCATTTTTATACTAGAGACATGTAACCAGACAAACAGCAAAATGTGCCCATGTTTGTCCGGACATGTAACACGTCTCTAGTATGAACACGGCCAATATTGTTTTTTGCTCAGACAAAGGACTTCGGCAATATGATCGGAAGCTTTCTTAAAATGTTTGGTTATATGTTTGGGTAATTCTTAAGAGTTTTCGGATGACTTCAGAATTTTCCATTGATATCATCGGAAGTCTTCAGTTTTAGTTCAGTCGCGAGCAAAATTATCAATTTTTGTAGATTCTGATTGCAAAATTCCAAGCACTTATTGATTCTTTATTTTTTTACATCATTTTGATATTTTACATATATTTAAATTTAATCAAACCGTTTTTTATATGATTGTATAAGACTCTTTTGCTACCCACAACTTTTACCCACACCCACGACCCACAATGGTTAGTTATACTCAATTCTGATCAATTAAGTTAGACATGTACAATAATTATAACGTTACCCTTAAACAATGACTAAACAATTTGGGCTGGTTATGAGGGAGGACCGCGCCGGACCGCGCCGGACACCGAACGGGGGAGACGACAGCCCAAAGGGCGACGGGGAGGAAGAGGCCAGTGAACGTAGGCACCGGAGTGTGAGAGGCGGAGTGAAGAGGCCGGAGAGGGAGGAGAGGGGGGGAGACGGTGCGTGGTGCTGTGTGAGCGCGGGTGGCGCGCCGGGGGGGGTTTGTTCGGTCGTTCGTTTGTTGTTGGGTTTAGTATATGCCGGTTATGAGAGGGTTCTTAACAGTTAATCTACTTTTCAGGTTTATCGCAAGACTTATGGGCAGCATGTGGGATTTTCAATGTTTATGGATAACATACTCTTGTCTCTTGCTAGGAAGGTAAATTAATTTTGTGTGCAAATTATGAGAATGTATATTGCTATCCTAATTTCAAAATTAGGAAATGAAACCATATTTTCAGTGAGGGGCTTAATGAACATTTCCATTGCCATGGCAGTAGGACGCATTAATTTTTAATTTTTTTAATTCCTTTATTGAAACCAGGGTCATATTAATTTTTTTTTGTTTGGCTTATGTTCAAAATGTGGTTTAAAACGAATTGCAAAGGTCAAATGAGGCGCAGTGGCCTAATGGTTAGTGCGCCGGATACCGGATCGAGCGGTCCGAGTTCGAGCCCCAGCCGGGGTCACTTGTGTTGTGTTCTTGGGCAAGACACTTTACTCTCATAGTGCCTCTCTCCACCCAGGTGTATAAATGGGTACCGGCAACATAATGCTGGGGGGGAACCCTGCAATGGACTAGCATCCCATTCAGGGGGGAGTAGAAATATTCCTAGCCGCTTAATGCTACGGAAATCGTGATAAGCTCCGGCAGTGTGGGCCGCCTGGCTCGTGGCTTCTCCTTATGTTCAAAATGTGGTTTAAAACGAACTGCAAAGGCCAAATGGCAGTTTATCATTTCAGTTTTTTGTTTTATTTATTTTTGCCACACTAACAAAAAATATAACTATGAAAAAAATAGATAATACAAAATCAATATACAAGATAATAATTAATTTGCAGCACTACAATATAATATAAGATTAGAAACAAAATGGTGAGGGAAAAAATGGTTATTGATTAGTCATTGATTGCATTGATTAGTCATTGATTGCATTGATTAGTCATTGATTGCATTGATTAGTCATTGATTTCATTCATTACTCATCGATATCGTCTCATTTCGGTGCTTAATGCAACTGCTTATGCCGGCTGTTTCCCTGAAGCAGTTTTACTTTGCTGACAAACATCCCAACAAACATCAACCTAGCAAAATCTATAACCACGTAGTCGATTCTTATCCGCGAACTTGTTAGTTTCATTTTCAGACGAGTTAGTTCGTGTTAGGTTGTTTTGTTAGTGAATAAAGAGTTGGGTAAAGTGAAATATCAGAAATATTGCACAATTAAGAATCATCTGTTTTGTGATAAGCACTTCACGTCTCGACATACCAGAAGGTTTATATTTGACCTTTTATGAAGGCGTAATACGTACGTCAGCAGAAACGCCAGTTTCGAAGAAAAATACGTCTTACACAGATAAAAAATCACAAACGAAAAAAAATAATGGTACAAGAAAGTAAGAAATGTGTCTTTTGTGCGCAGCATAATATTTAGTCAATAAGTAATCGATGGTTCATCGATGAGTTATCAATAACATCAATAGGCAATCAATTACATCAATGAGTAATCAATATCATCGATGAGTAATCGATAGGCCACAAAATTTTTTGGCTTCGATTAGTCATCGATTACTCATTGATCATCACCAATAATAAATGACTAATCAACTGATTACCCATCGATTACTCATTGATTACCAATTGATGTCACTGATCATCGATTAGTTATGTCTGGTGTCTTGACAAACTGACCCTGGGTCTTGGACAATTGGTAAATCAATAAATCAACCCAATAAACTGACAGGAAATTGCACTTTGCAGTAATACACCTTTTGGGTTCATCAAAGGTGCCATTAAATATGACTTTGATTTGTGTCAAAGGATTAACCTTTCATTCATGTCAAATCTGTTACTGTCTTAGAGATGCGTCAAATCCCTTTCAAATTAAGGCAATATCTAAGGACTTGTTTTCCTTTAACATCTGCCAAATAAATGCAGTGTTTTAAGGTGATCTTTGCAGACTACCAGTAGGTATTTTTTATTTGTTTATTGTTTTATAAAGCTTAACATACAATTACAGCAGAAAAGAAATGTACAGCACAAAAAAGGAAATACAATTATTTTACGAAGCAAAGGTTACAATCATCAAGCTTACAAAACATACAATTTAACATAATAATAATAATAATAATACCGTAGTTAAACAAGATATAAATAGCATCGAACTCGGAAAAAAATCCGAGTTCCAGATGGGATTTGAACCCACGACCCTCCGTGTTCTAGGACGGATGCCCTACCACTAAGCTACTGGGACTCTGTGGTGAGCAAGGGTGAAATGTGGGCTTTTGACTGGAACCGCATCACGCGGTCACACAGCCAAATGATGACTGGCACATATGACTCATAACTGTATCACACAGTCACATTAAGGCATATCAAAGATGAACCAACCAACCTCCAAAGTGAGCAACAAAGATATCAAATAAGATACATGTATAAATAGCATCGAACTGGAAAAAAATTATATCTTATTTAATATCTTTGTTGCTCACTTTGGAATACCAGTAATAATAATAATTTAATTATCACGCATTGCATGAAAATCTCAATGCTCTTACAAGTAATAAAAAAATATGTTTAAAGCTACAATACAATGATAAAATACTAAACTCATTTAAATTCTAAAATTCAATATATTAAAAATACTAAAATTCATATAAAATACTTAAGCCGAGGTCATTGTAAAATTCATAAATTCATTATAAAAATTAATACTAAAATTCATTAAAAATAAGATCATTATTGAATAAAAATAAATTACAAAGTGACAGGTTACAAGGTTACATTATCAATCTCAAGATTGATAATAATAAAATAATAATATAATAAGATAATAATAATAATAATAATAATAATAATAATAATAACTTTATTTAATGAGGGTAACACTTTACAGCTGAAAACTGAAAAACCTGTGTCCCTCCCCTAGAATAAAAGTTAACTAGGAATTTCATAATGAAAGTGAGTGCTGGCTATATGAATTGATGATTACCCTTGGAGTTCTGGAATTCATTTTATTTTAGCATAAAGTTTCTTAATATTTGAAACTGTTGTTGTTGTAAATTTTTTATTTCTCCATGTTCGCAAAAGGAAATATTGTAGCTTTACCCGTGGGCATTGAATGAGGGTTTCCGTTTATTATGCTATTTCTATTTTGGGTTGCGAAGTAACGCGTTTTTTTCTATGTCGACAAATGAATTGAAAACATTGTTCAGTAGTTTGAGGGAACATTCTTCTTTCGCTTCAAAACACGCCCAACAATATAGTGTTGTTCAATAGGGTATTGAAAACTGAATAGTAGGTTAGCAGATGCTTTCCCCTACCTACCAAAAACATCGGAAGCATTTTTGTAACGTAAGTATTAAAACATTCCATTGTAGAATACCAGATGCTGTTCCCTTTCGTAGAACTGCTTGAAATTCGGCGCAAATTTTGGTTAACAATGGTTCTAACAACAAAGAAGCATTAAACAACATATTCCGCTTTTAACACTAATTATAGCTAGAATAGTACAATGTAGCAGATGAAGCTAACATGATATCTCCCAAAAAAATAAAACAATTACTTACTGTATACTTTTAATAAATGCTACTTCACACAATCCTATAATAAACGGTAATTCACGCAATGGAATGACATCATAAAAATATACAGAGTACAATGTAGCACATGAAGTTGAATTTACATATCTCCCTTAAAATCTTTACTGAAGTTTACATTATCTCCCTTAACATCATTACTGGAAATTAGACACGAATTTCAGTTAACAGTGTAATACTTTTAAAAATGCTACTTTACTCAATCCTATGACAAACGGCAATTCACGCAATAACTGGAAATTACACGTGAGTTTCAGTTAACAGAGGTTGTAACAACAAAGAAACATTAAACAGGATATTCAGTTTTCAACACTATTCTGACATTGGTTGAATAGTACAAGTAGCAGATGAAGTTTACAAATCTCCCAGTTTTAAAAACGCTTCTTCGCACAATCCTATGACAAACGGTAATTCACGCAATCGTATAACATGAATCGTATCACGTGATAAAAATATACAAAATCGAAGATTGCATGCGCTAAATGTGACATCCAAAATTTGGCTCCGAACCACATACATAACACAGAAGCTAAGGTGAGCCAGCAATAATACTTCAAATATATAGCAAATAATAAAGATGGTAGATTTTAAGCTCGGTGATAAATAGTGGAGAAATTATTCTACATGACACGAGCGTGGGACAAAGAAAAAAATCTGAGTCCCCTTTGTGATTGATGTAAGCAAACCGAAACGACCTTCTCAACAAACGCCTGCAACTGCACCGGATGACAAAAAAGGTTTCTGCATTCTGCCGTACATCAAGGGTACTACGGAACCAATCAAGCGAATTTTAAGCAATTATAATATCAAAGTCGCTTTAAAACCACACCAAACCATCGGCAATTTGTTTCCAAAACCGAAAGATCCATTGCCAAAAGATCAGACTCGTGGCGCAATTTATTCAATTCCCTGCCAAGTTTGTGACAAAAGCTACATCGGAGAAACGAAAGAAAATTTTCCACCCGACTCAAAGAGCATCAAAAAGCAGTTGAAAACAAACACTCACACAAGTCAGCTTTAGCGGAACATTGTTTTCATTCTGGCCACACCATCTCGTGGGAATCGTCAAAGATCTTACGTACAAGCAATGGCGCAAAAGACGTATCCTGGAGGCTTGGGAAATTAACACTTGCAATAATCCGCTAAACCGCGATGACGGCATGCATTTACCGCACGAATTTCTAAATTTAGCCTTTAGGGACAAACATTAGCTCTCGATTTGCATATTATATAAGAACGTGCTTTTTGTATTCACTTATCACTTTCCCCTGATGAAGGCTTTAGTTTAAGCCGAAACGTTGGGACATGTAGATATTTTACGAACATTTTACTACAAAATTTTTAACCAGAGTAACGTTTTTATTTCTTAATGAATCTGAGTCCCCGACGGGAATCGAACCCATGGCCTCCCAGATACCGGTTGGGCGCTCTAGTAAATGGCCTTGCTAGCTCACAGCGAGTCTCACGTAGCTCAGTTGGTTAGAGCGCCCAACCGGTATCTGGGAGACCATGGGTTCGATTCCCGTGGGGGACTCAGATTTTTTTCTTTGTCCCACGCTCGTGTCATGTAGAATAATTTCTTCACTACTTCAAATATAATGTATTATCAAAACAGATAAAATCTGTAGGTATAAATATATGTACATTAATTGTTGTTTATTATAGGTAGTTCTTCCCGACATGGAGTTTTTTGTCAACCTTGGTGACTGGCCTCTTGTTAAGCTAAACACAAATCCAATTCCTGTCTTTTCCTGGTGTGGTTCAGATGATACCTTTGACATTGTCATGCCAACATATGATCTCACAGAATCTACACTTGAAACAATGGGAAGGTATGTGCTTCACAAACCATTTATTAAAGAGGAGGTGAGATGAGGGGAGGGGAGGTATTACCCCTGCAAGATTTTGGCCCAGACCTGACAAGGAATCTTTCTAGTGAAGTACTTCCAGTATGAATCTCACTAATTTAATTGGGAAAGATCAGTCCATTTGCTAACCCTCAAATACATGCAGCCACTTCCTTTTATGTTACTAAGCACATTATGAAATCATAGTACCCTTTGCACTATCTTGACCTTGATAGCGCGTGTCAGGCAATAGCGTGCGCTGAGCCATTGACGTAATTGCTCGTTGCCCCCCTGGGGCCCCCAGTCAGTGCAGTGATCGCAGAGCTTGTAATGCAAGAAGTTGAGAAGAAAGCGTTAGAAACTTCGCCCGTTCAACCAAAGTGGTGGCACCGCTATGTCGATGATTCGAATGCGTGCATTAAGAGGGACGGTGTTGAAGTTTTTCAAAGCCACTTAAACTCGATAAACGCCAACATTCAGTTTACAGTGGAGATGCCTACAACAACTATATGGGCAAGAACAGCATAGCCTTCCTGGACAGCAACAACACTGTTAATGAGGATGGTAGGATCGAGGTGGGTGTATACCGCAAGACCACACATACGAGCAAGTATTTGGACTTCCATTCACACAGCCCAGCGCAAAGCAAGAGAGCTGTCGTTAAGACTCTAATGGACCGAGCTAAGTGCATAATTTCCATCAACAACTGCGCAAAGACAAAACGAGAAACAACGTGTTATTAATGACTTAAAAGCTAACGGTTATCCCGAGAGCTTCATCGTGTCAGCTGGCGAATCAAACAAAACAAACACACAACCAAGAAGCCAGGAGAATCTGAAGGCATACGCGTCCATCCCAATATGTGAAAGGAGTGTCGGAGCAGGACATGCTCATTTGCATACGTTGGGGAAAGGAAAAGAAACTGGAAATCGTGAGGGGCCGAACACAAGCCCGGAACAAATGGAAATATCAACTTCGCGATTAAACATCATGCAGAAATTGGCCACGACATACATCCAAGTTCCGCCGAAATTCTTGAAACAGGTGTAAGCAGCAAGAACAAAAGACTGTTTCTGGAATCTTTACATTCTTTCCTCTACAAAAACACTATAAACGAAAGAGCGCCCTTCCTCAAGGGTTTACGCATCGCTAGTTGCTCCCCAGGCTTTCATTTTAAAGGCTTTTCAAAATAAAGAAGGATGGTGTTTTCCGTTTTGCCATATCTTTTTTCGTTTCGGAGATATTTGCGTTTTTGTATTATGCTAATGGGGAAAGTGATGACGTCATTTATTGTTCCACAAAAGGATGAAGCACTGAATCAAGAATATCTCTTGGAAATTTTTGAGCTGTGTTCTTCAAACTTGGCACCATTAATGTATACCACAAGACACAAAATGACACCCGTAGTGTCATTGCCATGCCAACAGTTTTGCTGCCAATACCTGTTTTAATTCATACTGATATCCCCAGTTTTTTCCCAACCAAAGATGATCCACTCCCAAGAAGCTTATTCCTCTGCGCTGAAATCTTAGCAAATTCTATCAGAAACAATCAATACATCAAAGGCATAAAAATTTATGACAAGAAATTTAAAATTTCGCAATATGCTGATGACACGACTGCCTTAGTTTCTGACATATCTTCAGCTGAAAAGCTATTTGAGATACTGAACGCCTTTCAGTGTTCTTCAGGACTAGAGGTAAACAAAACTAAAACCGAAGGAATGTGGCTAGGTGCTCTCAGACATAACTCTGAAGCTCCCTTAGATATTGCTTGGCCTTCAAAACCGATAAATTCCCTTGGAATTGACTTAACCTACATGTACAACAAGGAAGTCTCTTTCAAGAAAAACTTTGAACAAAAATTTCAATAGGTTCAATGAAAAGCATACTCAACATACATATGGCTTCCAAGAAACCTCACCTTGTATGGCCGAATAAGTATACTCAAAACCCTTGGGCTATCCAAACTCATCTATAACACATCAATGCTGTCTTTTCTGCCAAACTTCCCAGCCTTAGTAAAGCAAACCATTTCCGATTTTGTTTGAAACAGTAAACCTGCTAAAATCAAGCACACGACAATGATAGGACCAAAGAAAAAAGGTGGTTTAGATTTACCGGACTTTGACACCATAAACAAAGCATTGAAAGTCTCCTGGATACAAAGATTACATGAAAGCAAAAATAACGCATGCTGGAGCCACATACCGTTATCGTTTCTAAAGCACTTAGGAGGACCTTTTCTATTTGAATGCAACTATAACCTAAAAACTCTTAAAATAGATATTCCTATCACCTTTTATAAGGACGTCATTTACATCTGGCAGACTTTTAACCAACACACTCCAGAAACCAAGAACAAATACTTAATGAAATCATATGGAACAACTCGACTTTTATCAAAATTGAAGGCTTCTCCATGTACTATAGAAAATGGCACGAATCGGAGGTCGTCCGAATCAAAGGTATCTTCTGTGGAAACAACTTTTTGACATTTAATGAATTCTACACTAAATTCCAAATCAAAACAACATTTCTCAAGTACTATGGCTTATGTTATGCCATACCCCCCAGCTGGATCCGCTTACTAAAAGGTTCCACTAACAAGGCACAGTGCCCTTCACATCATAACCAGAAAATAGACATCGATAAATTGTCATGCAAAGTGGCTACTAAAATTCTTATAAACAAAAAGTTTGAAACTCCGACCGCAGAAAGAAGAATGAGGCAATTGGGTCTTGGCGATGGCAGAATATGCGCTATCTACAACATTCCTTTTAAAGTAACTAAAGACACTCTACTTGCTATTTTCCAATTCAAAATCATTCACCATGTTTTACCAACCAATTCAACCCTTTACAGAGATAAAATCAAGGATCATGATAAATGCCACCTATGCGCACAAACACAAACCCTAAAACATCTGTTTGTCTCTTGTCCAAATGTACAGACTTACTGGGATACTTTTTGTTACGTGGTGGAACGTCAAAAATGATGATTCCATTGAGCTACACAAGAAAAACATTATCTATGGTTTTACAATTAACTTTCCTTTACGACTTGGTTTAAACCTCTGTTTACTAACTGCTAAATATTATATCTACACTGCCTCAAGAGATGAACAACACCCGGGGGGGGACCGCAATGAAAGTGACGGGGATGCCGTCGCCGCAGGGGTGAAGGACGGCCGCAGAGTGGGGAAAACGCCCAAAACGCCAAATTTAGCCAAATGGTCCGTAGGGACACCGAAGAAACAAAAACCCACAGTGGACAGGGGCAGAAAGGCGAGCCACACCCAGATTGGCCAGGGGCCAAAATGTCCGACGAGCATCCCCGTCCGTTCATATGGGAGTTCCCCCGGGGAACAACACTTCTACTTCAAATCCTTCCTAGCCTTTCTAAAAGATAAACTATCAATCGAAAAAAGTAATTCAAAATCTCAAATTCAAATCTAAAATTTTTATTCAGCTGAAATTCTTTAAGGCACTTTATATTCTTTTTTTTTTCTCGCTCTCTTTTTACTGCAATCTGTCCTTGTAGTCGCCTTGAACTCATCTATTTACTTTTTTCCTTTTTGCTACTTTTCGTCTTAAATGTAGGTATAGCTTCTTTATCTGTGAATATCGTAATGTTTGAAAAGACACGAACTTTAGCAGTAAAAGAATCAAACTTAGCAAGCATTATATATAAGCATTGTTAACAAGTATCGTAACTATTATTTTATTAAGTATCTGTATTGTATTTTAAGTTCAGTTCTGTAAGTAACAACATTGTATGTAGCCGTCTTTTTCTTTTCCTTTTTTTTGCTTGCAATAAACCATTAAAAAAAAGCTTATGAGGGGAGTAGGGGTAATAGGGCATCATGTGTGTTCCAAGCCAGACCCTCAGTCCCACTTTAAAGGGTTGGAAATTGACTTTTATATTTTGACAGAGAGATCCTTGCAACCCTCCAAGTTTACTTTTTTCCTTAGTGGCCATTTGGCCACCAACTACTCAAGTTTTGGTCGCCAGTGAAAAATTTTAGTCACCAAATTAAGCTGATACTTTCAATCATTCCTCTCAATTTTAGTCGCCAGGTGGCAACCTTGGTTCAAATTTAGGTCGCCAGCTCCAAAATTTTAGTCGCCATGGCGACTAAAATGGTCCTTTAACTTGGAGGGTAGCCTTGATATTGTGATCTATCTTTTAGTGGAACAATTTATGACGTCATCATTTTCCTCATTTGCATAATACAAAAACGTGAATATCTCCTAAATGAAATAAGATTTTTTCAAAACGGTTAACGCCATTCTTTTTTATTTGTAAACATATTTCAAATAAGCATCAATTAATTTTTACTTCATAGGCACTTTAATGTATGTATGTATCACAGGCAGCCCAAGCTCATGTTTGGAGCGGTCGGTAGGTATAAATTGGTGTTGCGTAACACTAGACTGTTGGGAATATTATAAGGCTTTGTTTGGGATTTGGGTCGATTTTGCCGTATTTATGCTTAAAATACTGTAAATATACAAAATAAACTTACTTTTGCCATTTGCTGTGTCCTCTTGCCTGTTTTGCATCTAGAAGTGGTGTTTTAGTCGATTTTTCTCTTTCCTGTTCCTTCCTTCCTAAGACGGAGTCAAGGCAGAACACTGGCATGCCGATCGATCTGCCATCGAGCGGCGATTTTTAGCCCCAAAATCGGTCCCAACGGCGTCTTCATTTCTCACGTAAAGGTCGTTAGCTTTCCTCCTCCCACGAATCCACAGCTTTGGAAAATCTCAATGCAAACCCTTTGAAATAAACTGATTTCCACGACTAATCCATAGGTCTCGGAGGTCTGCAATTCCTGTGTAATTCAAAGTCGCAAACTGAGGAAGCGAACATCTTAGTTCCTGAAGTGGACATGATTGTTCTCGATGGTGCAGCAATAGTCAACATGATTAAACCTGCCAAGTCCAATACATTCACAGATATGTCATTGAATTTGTGACATACATACGAAGTCAGTTCACGCAATCTGTTCACCGAGTCGATGTAGTGTTTGATGACTACAGAGATGCGAGTCTCAAGGCGGCCACAAGGATGAAGAGGGGAACGGGTGTGCGCATCAGAGTGGAAGAAAGAAAGAAACTTCCTGGAAACTGGCATCAGTTTCTGCGAGAAGACGGAAACAAAACAGAGCTCTTCAATCTTCTCAGCGACAATGATTGTAACAGCGGAGACTTTTCCTGGTGTGGTGGTGAAAACTAGAGGAAAAGAGCTTCGCTGCTCGGAGGTAGTTAACGAACAGGGGCTTTCGCCTTGCACGCATGAAGAGGCGGACACACGGATGCTACTGCATGCCGTAGATGGTGCCAAACAAGGATTGAAAAAAATCTTGGTTAGGACCGTCGGCACAGATGTTGTTGTTCTCGCTGTCAATACCGCTAACAAACTGGCATGTGAACAGTTATTTGTGTCATTTGGAACAGGAAAGTCATTCCATTAGATGCAACTCTCATGGTGGACAATTGGGCAATATATGTCAAGTGCGACGCATTACCTGCTTTCCATGCACTCACCGGGTGCGACACTACGTCAGGTTTTGCAGGAAGAGGAAGACGTACAGCATGGTCAGTGTGGAATAAGTTCAGTGATGTCACGCCCGCTCTACTTACACTTGCTCAAACACCAGCAGCAGCACACATAGATGAGATCCTTCCTACCATCGAGAGATTCGTCATTCAGATGTATGACAAAGAAAGTTCTGAGAGCAGTGTTAACAAGGCAAGACAGACTTTGTTCACACAGAAAGGCAGGGAGATAGAGAACATTCCACCAACAAAGGATGCCCTACGTCAGCACGTCCTTCGAGCAAGATATCAGGCTGGTCATGTGTGGGGTCAGGCTCTCCTTAAAGAACCACAGCTACCCAGCCCAGACGAATTCAGCTGGAGGCGCCGAACTGATTCTTCTCAGTGGGAGGTGAAGTGGATGGACCTGCCCCCTGCTGGTGCAGCTTGTGGTGCTGTAGTCAAGTGTGGATGCATTAAAGGATGCAAAGGGCGGTGCAGATGTACTAAAGAAAATCTGCCGTGTACAATGTTGTGCAAATGTGGTGGTTTGACCATATATGTTTTATTGTTGTATACTATTAGCTCACGACAGAACAGTCATTCAGTCAATATCGGTCATAAATGACTATATTGAAATCACAATTTTTGCTGCGAAATGAACACTCTAATTCTTAGAAACACTTTTAAAGCAATTTTGATAGCAAACGTCGTTTATTTGGTGTTAGATCAATAAGCCTGACAAAGGTCACTTCCAGGTTGCCTATAATCTTTGAAATATTCCCCATGAATTATAGTATTAGTGTGCCAAGTTTTATCCTTTTATCAAAAAGTGCACAATACTTTCACATATCCGCCGGACTAACTGTCCAAGATTGGTTTCGATATTTTTATTCCTGATATACCGGCCTTAGAAGAACAAATGCTTTGACTCACTAGTAAGAAAATCCAACAAACTACAAAGCAACGAAGCGTTCGTTCAAACTGTGTTTACACTGGTAAAAAATTAATAATTAAAAAAATAATAATAAAAATATTAAACAGGGCACACGACTCACCTGTTCTTAGACCAGCGAGCAAAAACATCTCTACGCTAAAACAAACCATAGAGTGCTCAAAAAAGCGAGAAACATGCCTTCGAAGAAACACACTAGAGCTTCCAACACAAGAGGATCGAAAAGAGCAGAACGCCATTGGCTAACTGTTAGCCAATAGAAACCAGACATTTTCAATCCGCCCCTGAATTGAAGGGATTAACACCATTAACAGTTTGTGCCAAGCCGCAGAATGTCTAACATTCTCGCACATGAACAAGTTGCGTTAGCAACTAAAGAAAACCAAATACCGGCAACTGAGGAGATCCACATGGAGGATCAAAACCATGGTCTTGCATGAACTGAACCATATACTGGCATATACAAAACGCAAAATGGTCAACAGACTTGCGCGTGAAAGATTTCAAATCTATATTTGAATCATGTGGTGCCAACGTAACGCAACAAAAAAGGGAGGTAAAAAAATCCTAAACGTCGAGCTAAAAAGACAGAGTGCTCAATCCAAAATAATGCAAGAAGCATAGACTTTACAACACAGAATGTCTCTCTGAAACCAACTTTCAGCTTTTTCATTATAAAGCTGAAACAGTCTCTGGCGAAGCCGGACCAAGATTATCCGTGATAAGACAATACATCTTGCAACAGTATTGATTAAAATGCCGGGCCCGGCGTCAATAAAATGCAAGTAGTTTACATTTTCACGGATCATTTCAGATCTTGTCCTTCCAGGGTGAACATTTTGAGAGCCTAAAGCATATCTTGCAAATGGAATTGAGCCAAAACAAACTGAACTAGCACAACATGTGGCAGAGTACAGATTTAGAGGTGTCATTCAACTCTACAAATGGAAACCACGCAGCGCGGACTAATGACCTCTATAAAATACTTCCTTCGCCACAATCTTACGGCTCTGTTCAATACATAATGCCTCTAAATAAAAACAGTACCCTCAGAAAGAAGTCAGAAGCAAATAAGGTCGAAAGACCAAACTTAATATCGAACAACAAAGGTACAAATGTCACGAACGTAGGAGTCGTGTAGCCCTGGGGGGGGGGGGGGTGGGGGCATGCACCCGGTATATTTTTGGGTGGGGGTGTGCCGCTGGGAATTTGAAGCCCTTACCCTATAGCAGACCATGTTCAGCTGATTTTTGCAACCCTATACTAGACTAGACATTGAAAATCCCTACCCTATCCCAGACTTGCATTTTGTTAGAACTGTATCATTATCAGTGTTTTAATGGAAAACCATCTGTGAACAACGATGCCGCGATGATTTTATTTACGTTTAGGAAAGCCTCTTTCTCTTCCGAGTTTCTGGACTATATTCGTCATACCGTCGATCGGTTTCCCGGCAAATGCTACCCTTTTCTAGACCAAAACTCTCTGATTTCTATACCCTATCCCAGACTAAACTGCTTGAAAACCATACCCTTCACAGCGGCACATACCTATATAGCTCATGTATGGGAGTGCCCCCCCCCCCCCCCCCGGGTCGTGTAGGCCCGTCACCTTTATTTACCATTTTTTTAATCATTAATTTTTTTCCGAAAATTCAAGGGGTCCAGAAAAGGGGGGGGGGCACGTTTTGTCTACACCCGTTTACACTTACATACGGAAGTTTGAACTTATGCATAATCGCTCATTCCACGGTGAATTATAAATTTTGTGTGAGTTTTATCACAGTCCGAGAGAGCAAGGGCTGTAATTCTTTCTTTAAGGTTAGGTTAACATAAATGGGCACAATATTTTTTTATAGAAATTAGTTGGAGCAACGTGCTGTAGGTACATGTAGTTTTCATTACATTATCTAAGTAAAATGGACGTTGTGTTTCGTACAGCTTTGCCGAGTTTTGAAACCCTTTCTAAAGCGCTTTGGACGTCACTTTTTGAAACCCTTAAGACCATTGCTTCGACTCACTCGAGTGAGTCGACGTCATTGGAAACTCTTTGGAAACCCATTCGAAACCCGTTTGAAACCCTTTGAAGCCCGTTGGAAACCCTTTGAAGCCCTTTGGAAACCCTTTGGAAACCGGTTAGGGGGGTTTGAAACCCTTTGGAAACCATTTTGAAACCCGGTTTCGCTAATTTACAATGTTTGATAAGACGTGTTTTCGTATGGAGGGTCACAAATTGTAACAATACAGTCACGTAAATCAGTCCAAGAACTGCTGTAAGTGTTATAATTTTTTAATTAAAACTAATGATTCTTCTTCTTCTGTCTGTTATACTATTTTCCACAAACTAATTTATATTCACACCATGATACAACGCTTTACCTTGCTCTTCTGTTTGATTGTTTTTGATCTACTGACAAAGTGCAAGCGAGCCATTTCGGTTAGCCTTAATAACACCTCTGTTGGCCTAAACAGCACTCCAGTTAGCGAACAGTTGATTTTCGGTTAGCTGTTATATTGGGTTGAGGGATGCCATGTGAGTCATGTGAGCCATTCTGGTTGGCCTAAATGATACATTAGTTAGCCAAAATAGCACTCTGCTTAGCCTAAATAGCACTCTGGGTATAGCCTATAATTAGTAATGTTCTGTTTAGGTAGCTTGCAATTTGCCTTTTATTGGGATTTCTGTCTTGCGTGGCTCATTATGCCTCGCTGGCTTATTGTACACACTCACTATGATAATAAACTGTGTTAAATACATGTTTCATTTTTTCTATTTTTAATAAAAAAGTTATTTTTAGGTTTACACTTTTTAAGCATGAAAATGAGTGAGTCTTAATTTTTTCACATAACCTCATCATTATTCAGCACATTGTTGACAAATATGACCTCTTACACAAATTGTGCTGACATCATTTTTGTTTTGATGCAATTTTAGAAATGGGAATTTGTGCATACCTTATAACCCACATGTACCTTGACCCACATACATGGACTGGTACCCACAAATACCTAACATCTACATTGTATATCTTAATACAATAAAAGTGTGCTGGTGTATAATTATGTAGCTGATATCTTTTTACTAATTAAATTTGCTTTGCTAAATTACATGTTCATGTGTTGCCAAGACTAGCTGGACGTCTTAATTAAGAAGAGTTAACTTTTTCAATTTTAGAGTTTCTTTGGACATGCTTTCTGTCCAGTCTAATGGAAGTCCAAAGTGGTCAGACAAGATTAACAAAGCATTCTGGCGTGGACGTGACAGTCGAGAAGAACGGCTCAAGCTTGTTGTGATGGCAAAAAAGAATCCTGAGCTTTTTGATGCTGCACTTACAAACTTCTTTTTCTTCAAATATGATGAAAACAAATATGGTCCCAAAGTCAAACACATGTCCTTCTTTGATTTCTTCAAGGTAAGATTTAATGATTCTTGTTTTTTTCTTGTTTCCTCTGTTTCCGTGACATGCCTGTAAACTAGCTATCTCGTTGAGAAATGAAGCTAAGTGCATGACCACTATAAACACATATTTATTTATTTTATTTATAAATGTAATATTTAGTAGCAGTTTAGTGACATGACTTACTCTGAGTGCTGAAGGTCCTGAAGGATTTTGAGAGACCTGAGAGAATGGAACTTAAACAAGTATACACTCTCTATTGTTGATATACAGTCATGTATATCAAAGAATATGGACAGGCTAAACTTACCGAAAAAGTGAACAAATAATACTAGTTACCTGGAAAATCAAGCATAATGTAGGTTGTCACATGAACAACACCTTTTCCACGTAAAGCGGGGTGGGGTGGGGGGTACTCCCATCAACCCTCCAAGTTTATTTTTTCCTTAGTCGCCATTTGGCCACTGACTGCTCAAGTTTGGTTGCTAGTGAAAAATGTAAGTCGCTAAATTTAGCTCACGGTTTTAATCCTTCTTTTCAATTTTAGTTGCCAGGCTGGCGACTTCAGTTCCAATTTAGTCGCCAGCTCAAAAATTTTAGTGGCCATGGCAACTAAATGGTCTTAACTTGGAGGATTGCCCATACAGTGTACGTGTATATTGGACAATATAGACATCTGCCTCATGATAGGGTTTGATTTTCAAAGCTCTCCTTAAAAACAGTTGCCCTTTTGCCCCCCTTGACATCGTGATCCTGTACATGTTGCTTTAAAAGGTATTAGCTAAAATAACAGTGGGTAAATGTCAAGCTAAATGAAACATATATGATCTAAGGTATGCTACAGAAAATAAATAAAAATGACCTGTTTTGCACAATTTCTAAGTTGTTGTTTTATTCTTGAATATAGCACGTGTCATTTCTGCCTTGTGTCACATGTCTTATGACATGTGACACAAGGATACTGGGGATTTTCTGCATTCCTAATGTAAGATTCAAGTGTAGAGATTCCTTGAATTCCTAAGGTTTAATCAAGCAACAGGCTAAAAAGTGATCACGTTTTGGGCTATTGAAAAAGATTTAAGTAAAAAAGGCAGACCCACAAAAAATGTTCTTTTTTTTGTTCTTACATACAGTAACATTCTAGCTTTTGTGACAATTTTCTAGCCTGTAATCTTTTAGATTTAGGGTACTTACCAGTTAATACTGGTGTATCACAATAGAACACAAAGCAAAATGCCCCTGGGCATTTATGAAGGACTAGTACAAAGTGTAACCAAAAGAGACAAATAACATTAGATGAAGAATTGATTAATTAATTGACGCCAGGGATTGACCTTGCTCAAGACCATTGTTTATCTTGTTTCAATTGTTATGCTACTACATGTATATATCAGGGGTAAATCGATAGCGATCGATATAAGTTGCGATTGATTTTGATTGATATCAATAACAATTGAACTTGTAGTTAAACATTATTATCAATTTATTAAACTCTTTAAGTGAAATCATTAACAGTTTGCAGTCATGTTGCTTCAAACATAACTATATTACCGGTAATTGCTTTTATAAACTGTAGATAACATTGCTGCTGTTTTTATGAGGCAGGGGGACCCATTTAACGAGTCCAAGCAGAGTGTTTGATTGAGGCTTTTGTGGATTGTGCAAGCATTTAATTTTTGGTATAATAATTATTTAGCAAACAGATCATGATTTTTAGCTTTTGTCTAAATTTGGCACTACTAGCATAATCTGGCCTCTTTGACTTTCATGAAATAAAAATTAAGTCACAATTCATTTTGAATGTTGAATCTTCTTTTTACTTATCCTGTTTTAAAAACGTTTGTTTACTGTTGGCCCTGGCTATATGGGCTGCCTGTGGTCGGTGTTTCTTGCCTGTTTGTACAGCTCTGCATTGAGCTGACTGAGTTCCAAGCTCTAAGCTTGCGTCCTTGTCGTGGAGCACTTCCATTTCCAGTTCAATATGTCGTGCAGAGAGCTTCAGTGCGTTTATTGAAACTGACCAAAGGAAGGTAGTGAATGGGGTACCTCAAATTCCTGGGCTCAGATTGACAGGTAAAAATGATGAGCATTTTGCTGATTCTGCAGAATAACTGCAAAAGATATGTAAGGCATGTAATGGCACATTGTTGAAAATTTAGTGAAAACTAACTTGCAGATACATGTAGGGGTTTGTTTCTGTTTTTTTATTTATTTGTTCTGTTTCGTACGGTGGTTTCATAGTACATCGATTTTCCTTCTCCTTTTTTTTCACTTGCGACTTAGCTTCTACTTACTTGCGACTTAGCTGCGACTTGCGACATACTTGCGAGTTACTTGAGACTTGCGAGTTACTTGCGACTTAGCTGCGACTTGCTACTTACTTGCGAGTTACTTGCGACTTAGCTGCGACTTGCGACTTACTTGCGAGTTACTTGCAACTTAGCTGCGACTTGCGACTTACTTACGAGTTACTAGCGACTTACTTGCGAGTTACTTGCGACTTAGCTTTTGACTTCTGTTTCGTACGGTGGTTTCATAGGACATCGATTTTCCTTCTCCTTTTTTTTCACTTGCGACTTAGCTTCTACTTACTTGCGACTTAGCTGCGACTTGCGACATACTTGCGAGTTACTTGAGACTTGCGAGTTACTTGCGACTTAGCTGCGACTTGCTACTTACTTGCGAGTTACTTGCGACTTAGCTGCGCTTGGACTTGCGAGTTACTTGCAACTTAGCTGCGACTTGCGACTTACTTACGAGTTACTAGCGACATTTTACTTGCGACTTAGCTGCCCGGTTACCCAGCTAAGCCATGTGATTCGACAGGTCCAGGCTACATTGCCGAGAAACAACATGGACTCTCAGGAGGAAGAACTTAATGTATAGTTTCTCACTATTTTTACTTTCATTTTAATGTGCTCTACGTTGGCGGCAGTGATTCCGACTTACTCCCCTGCAATAGGAGACAATGCACAAATACGTGATGAAATAATCAAAAATTACTTGAATCGTGAGCTTCAGTGCACCAGAGATCGCATTATTTCTGTAAAGCTGATTTCCAGTCCGTACGGGGTTTTATTTTTTGAAGGTTAAGTGTACAGGCTATTTAGAAAATTACAACAGCGCTTCAAAAACTTCAATTGAAAGTTGTCCGTTTATTAACATCTAAAGCAAAGGAACGTGTAGAAAGCGGTGGTAGTTTTTATTTAGTAGTCAGAGAACACCCAAAGATCCACAAAGAGAAAAACCGACCGATTGTTTCTGCATGCAATTGTCCTACTGGAAACATTGCATCATACTTGGACCAAGTCATGTCTCCTCTCGTATGCAATCTTAACCCTCGGATGTACAAGGGAAGGTGTGCGTCCCCCCCCCCCCCCATAGGGTTTTTTTTCCAATTTTTGAAAAGGAGACTTACTCTACAAAGCTGAAACTTTCAGTAGATTTTCATTCATCCCTTGCGGAAATTTTGATATGTCAACCATGTGTCAATAGTATTCGACTTTGTCATGGCAACATCATAACTACAAGCAGGTCTGGCCAAAAATCGTCATTTTTAACATTTTCTTTGGGTTTCCCAGTTTTTTTTTAAAGGAAATCGTACGATTTGTTTTTTTTTTACATTTCATAAGCATTCTGGCTTGATTTTACATCAAATCTCGTTATTTTCTAACTTTCTAAGAAAATGGTGAGATCCAAGATGGCGGCTCTAATGACCTCATATGAAATCATGTGATGTCACAGCCAATTAAAATAATGTCAGCTTGTAGAGTAAGCTACAGGTTTTTTACTCAGAGCAAAATAATTTTGCTGTACCTTAATAGAGTGATACCCCAAGGGGGGTTCCATTTAATCCCCTGTACAATGGTGGGGGTATGGATTTGTTTGTACGTCTGAGGGTTAAAACACACATCAAGGACACAAACCACGCACTTCAGATCTTTAACAGTTTTCAATTTGACAATGATGACACCAGCTAATGGTTACTCTACTTACATGATGGACATCAAGTCTCTTTACTCTGTGATCCCGCACAACAGTGGCCTAGAAGCATTGAAATACTTCTTAGACACGACTTTTTCAACCAAGACCATGAGATGGCTTCTTTCTTTAAAAGGCATAGCTACAATCCACAAACCCTCTAACAAGACCTGGAGAAGATAAAGCATCTATCCCAGACCGACGCCCTCAGAAAGAACATCTTAATGCAGGCTAAGGTGAACAGGTTTCCCTTGGTTCTCACATACCACCCTCTGAACAACAGAATCAAGCAAATCCTGCTAGACAACTTCAAGGTAGTCACTGAGGACCCTGCGACTACTCACATTTTCCCTCAGCCGCCGATGGTTGTGTTTCGCTGGGATAGAAACTTGAGTTCAATGCTGAAACACAATCAATAAGTGTAGGTGTACGTTTTCCTGTGTGAGGTCACAAAAAAGTCCTGAGGACAAACAAGTGAACGACTCCTGGATGTTAATAGAATCTTTTGGGCCCTGAATGTTGGTGTTAGTAGAGATGTGGTCACAAGTACGACAGCGGGAGTTTCCACAAGGGTAAGACCCTGCGCCGGTGGTAGCCTGCTTGCTGGCTGTGTTCTGATTTAGTTGTTTGAAAAACGACTAGCTTTTGGCATGATCATCAATTACTGCTTAATTCTTCGGAAGAACATGTGATTGTTTGAGATAGGATTCTGAACTCAGGTGAATTTTTGTCACAAGTGTAAGTACCGTTTTATTGACTAGAATAATATTATGCTACCAACATGTAAATTCAGATCCCATAAAATTCATATTTTATCTGTGATTTGTTGTCGTTTTCAATGACAGAAATGTGATGTAATCGCTGCGCTTCAATAAAGTTTGAAGAGAATATTGGGTCTCTACTTTTAGCCAAGTGTTTTGAGTTTATTTTTTTTTGTTAGACTCTTAGACTCTTGCAGGGGCTGCCAAAGTCCACCCCTCTTCCTTGTTGTGGTAGCTGGTAACAGTTAAGTAGGGGATTGCCATCCTGGGAAAAGTATGGTGGAGGAATTCATTACAGTAGGCATGAAGGCCTGCATAGAACCCTGGAAATGCCTGGCTAACAGGGCTCTGGTGAAGTTTGAAGGGCTAATCACCCATCAAATGTATATTAAGGATTACAGAAACCATGGGAAACATGCACAAAATCACATCTGTCTTTGGAGGAGAGAATGCCCCTTCAGGGGCTAGTATGACTCACCGTTGTGAAAGCCCAAGGGAAGCAGCGATGCAGACACTTCTCCTTACCCCAAAGACAACCACACTATTTGGCACTTGGAACGTTAGGTCCATGTAGGAAGAAGGTAAAGCTGCTCAGATGCTTAGATGACCACTTACAACCTGTCAATCTTTGGCCTTTTTGAGACAAGATGGATTGAGTCAGACTGCATAAGGCTGTCACTCAGGTCACGATGATGCAAATGCTCCCCACACAGAGGGTGTTGGATTTTTTGTTTCGTAGGCCACCATAAAGGTGACCCACTCTTCAGTTAAACAGCATGTACACTAGTTCGTTACAGTCTACATCATTGTTTTGATCGCGCTGTTAACCGTTACAATTTTAAATTTTACACTGTACAGCACGCGCGCGCTAAGTTGCCATGTCAGAGCTTAAAAAGCATCACTAATTGCTCGCGCTAAAAGAAGTGTATGATATTCTAAATTAAACCTTAAAATTAAACTTTAAAATAAATTTTTGCCTGTACCTTCACATAGAAATAAGCTCGTTCCGCTTATTTAGAGCTGCCATATGTGGCCAACAAATTAGAAACAATTTCTAAGTAAAACACAGGTCAGAACGTTTTGAAGTGTTCGTGTACAGTTTGGCCGTAGCGAGAATTTTGTAGGTAACATTAAAATCCTTCTCCTCCTCTTTGAGCATCCATATATTTTTATAGCTCAGTTTCCTTTTTTCGCTTTTCATGTCTGAAGGACATTTGATGGTTTGCGTATCTTGCTTTAAAATTATTGGCTGTGAGGCCGATGTACGTTTCTGTACTCTCTGGGTTTGTCTCACTAGTTTGTATTTATTTGTATTTACAGTGGAAATACCAGATAAACATTGATGGAACAGTGGCAGCTTACCGTTTACCATACCTTTTGGCCGGAGATTCAGTAGTATTTAAACAGCAATCACCATATTATGAACACTTCTATGGGGACCTTCAACCATGGATCCATTATGTTCCTTTCAAGAGGGATCTCAGTGACTTAGAAAGACAGTTAAAGTGGGCCATGACCAATGATGAAAAGGTATACTTGTAGTTAACTAAATTTTAGTGATGTAGACAGCATTATTAAGTAATTATTTCTGTGCATATCGCTTCACAGTCACCTTTGGGTGCCCTGCTGGTTATGGAATCCGTACAATTATTTCCTACAGGAAAACGATTACTCCTTCAATAATTAACAATGTCACTCACAATAAATTCCAATAAGAGGAATAATAATACAATAAGACAGTACAATAAGAGGAATTTCCAATTTCGCCCTCAATAATTAACAATTATTCCATGAGCATGCATTAATATGATTATTCCATGAGCATGTGTTGAATATAACAATCTCATAACCAACAAGCGCTATTATTAAGGTCCTCATCAAAGAATAATTATGAAACTTTTAACAGTTATTAGACGAGGTTGAGCAAAATATCATGATTTGTTAGTGATGAGCAGATCAATTATTTGCCGAAGCTGAAGGCTGAGGCAAATAATTGATCTGCTTGAACCTTTTTAATGAGTGTTTGGAACTTGGGTAGACTGATGAGCGCACCACGAGGAAATTTCCTGTTTGACATCTTAACTACTCCAATCAGTCCTTCATACATGTCTCCCCAGTGCTGTGACTTAGCAGGAATGTGCCTCATCTGAACTCTCTTCTGGGCAAAGTGATGCTGCACAGTTTGATCTTCTATGACTTGAAACAACTTCTGAAGTTCTGAAATGTTTTAGCATTATCGCACAGGATCAGTGAAGGAGTTCCACAGATGGTACAGTGATGCCTGAATGCAAAAAGGAACTGATCAGTCGTCATGTCATCAACAATTTCCAAATAGACATTGCAAGTGGTGCAGACATAACATTTCTCCTTCTTGTTACCATTCTTTACCATCAGATGACCGGTAAAATCAATCCCCACTGTAGAGAATGGTCTCACCTTGTTAAGGCGAAATTCAGGCAAGGGGGGTGAATGGGGTAGCTTGTATGCTCCACCTCTCTGGTATCGGCTTTTGACACAATGCGTGGGTTCCCTTGCAATTTCACCGTGGAAACTGTAGCGAGTCTTTCTGAGGGTTCCACATCATGCCTTACAGGCCAGCATGATCTCTCTCAGAACCAGTCCTCATCTTGTCAGTAATGGTGGTCACCCTGGCAAATTTGTGAACCACTGGCGAAGATTCATGTCAGCATCCTTCATAACCTGCCTTGAGATGTTGTAAAACTGAATGGCAGTGTTTTCATCGTCTGTTCCAATAAGTCCATGTCACAGTAAAGCTTTTCGACAAGGTCTTGAGCAACAAATTGAAAAACTTGTGCCAGTACCGGTCAGCGGTACGCTGGTTATAGGCATGCGTAGTACCGTCCCTCTCTCTCGGTCCTCGTGCATTCTCGTTCCCAGAGCCTCCGTTTCTTTTGGTCATGTGGTCGGCAAAACGGAAGGCTCTGGTAACACTGACTACCGGATGTCGTAAAATCCACGACATCCGGTAGCGCATGCCCACTGCATAAATGTTCGTCTGCGCCTGGTCAGTAAAAGAAAGGGAAAGGCTGGGGCTGACTGAGACGAGAAAGCAAATTTTGAAAGAAGATACGAGATTTAAGAGCTGTACAGCAATCCTTGCTACAATTGTCGGAGAACATCAAGAAACAAGGAATGGAACAAGAAGCCTCCCTGCTTGCTGTAGTCGTTAAGTAGAACGACTGTCTTTGTGTTTTGCCTGCTGGTTTTGGCAATTCAAGTCGTGTGATATTTTAACGAAATTTATTTATGGCCATGCAGAGGTATTGTAGAAAATTCGGAACTAAAAAAGCCGCTGATCGACAAGGTATCATTCTATTGAGCAGCGGTAAGAATTATCAAATTGAACAAATATAAATCTTCTAGACGAAAGGAAGAAAAGCTCGCACTCTTGCCAAAAAACAATCCGTCTTGCCTGGAATGGGTCTGTGTTCATTATTTCTTTAGGCCTTCGGAGTGCATAAAAGTAGCCCAAAAAAGCGTTAAAATGTTCGCCCACGACCGAGTCGATCTGTTCGTGGTTATGTTGTCGTTGTTTATTTTTTATGCGGCTCAAGTTTTCTCGTCTTCAAAAACATGTTAATATTGATGAAAGAGCGTTTCTTTCTTTCTATTTTTTATTGTTTTGGGGGGTCTTAGCTTTCGTAATATTACGAAAACTAAGACTTGGGGGTCTTAGTTTTCCTAATTTCGAAAACTAAGATGGGTCTAAGGTCTTAGTTTTCGAGGGTCTTAGTTTTCGTAACACCCAACTTGCCCACTACATCTTCAATTGTTTCGATGACCGGAAGTATAACCAAAATTGCATAGAAGCGTTTCGTTTTTTACCTAATTACGCATGCAGTTTTTATCAACCAATCAAAAAAATAAAATAAAAAACGGTGCACTCGACGATCATTTCAAGGCAAAGCTACTCGTTTCACACAGGTACGTCCATAATTCAAACAGTCTCGTCGTTCAAACACGATTCCATTGTACAACCAATACACAACAGCAGCCATGGCCGAACAACAGCCTCTCAAAGAACGAGACGATCAACAGCTTCGAGAATTGGAGGCAAAATCTGGTTTATACTCTTTCACTTGACACTAACTTCGCTTCATTTCTTGCTGCCGGCGCCACTTGGGCAAAGAAGACTAGGGCCCAGCCTCTACGCAGTTTTACTGATGACGGAGAAACAGTTCCGCTCTCCAGATGTAAAACGGCTCGACAGAAAGTTAATTTTTTGGAACTAATGCTCGGGCAGATAGCCAACTATTGTCCTGTTATATTGAGAAACACCTAATTAAAGAATTCGACCTCCATTCAGTCTGTTTGGAACATGGTTCGCGAGCATTTTGGCTTCCAAATCACAGGAGCTCACTTCCTGGATTTTGCAAACCTTCGTCTGGAAGCTGACAAACGGCCTGAAGACCTCTTCCAGAGACTAATGGCCTTTGTGGAAGACACCTTACTCCACGCTAACAGCCTTTCCCACCACGGTGAGATAACCACTGAAGATGAAGAACTAACTCCTTCACTGGAAAATTTCATTGTACTGACCTGGCTCAGATTAATCCACCCTGAGTTGCCCACGCTAATTAAGCAAAGATACGGCACCGAATTACGATCTTGAACCCTAGCATCCATCAAGCCAGAAATATCCCAGGCAACTCACTTCCCTACTCGGCAAGATACGCACCGCCAACGACGCTAAAATCATGCATACTGCGGTTAGCAATAATCGCAAACCCACTACCAACCGTCCACATTACAAAGTGAGCGCACAACCCAGCCGTCCATCCAGGTCTTGCCCACTATGTAAACAAGCCAACCGTCCGGAGAGTGGCTACTTCCTTAGCGAATGCAGTTTCCTTCTGGAACAGGATCGTAGGTACATAGGTAAGGCCAGACAAATCGATGACATCCTCGATGACCCTGCTGATCCTGAAAGAAGACCCTATGTGGACGAGCCAGACAGCGACAATGATAACCCTGGTCCTGGTCCTAGCACTCACGTCTTTTTCATACAGTCTTCCAAGTCACCATACCTCGATATGTTCCATGCACACCACCCAGTGCGCATAACCATTGATAACTTCAGCATAATATAAGCATAACTTCAGCTCTTACCTAATACAGTCTCATCATAAGGCCTGCATACTGACTGACAGCAAACCTTGTGTACAGGCATACGAAAAACTTTGCTGAGGAGAGTTCTCAGCAGGCCCCCTTGTGTCTACCTTCCTGTCTACTGTGAGCCAATATCAGACCTCTATAAGACACGTATCCGGGTCCGCAATACTGCCTACAGATTTCTCCAGCCGTAATGCTGCCCCGTGTGAAGATGAAGCCTGCCAGGTCTGCGCGTTAACCAAGCTCACCTAAGAATCAGTTGTCAGACACACATCTACTCAAGACATACTTAGTGGCACCAAGCACCTGCCATTCACCAGCCGCACCGCCTGGTTGACCACACAGGCTGAATGCCCTGATTTACGATGCACTCGTGCACACCTAACAAGGAACACATCCTTCGAAAAAGCTGTTGAACATGAGGGATGTTACGAGGTACCTCAACGTAGCAACCATCGCAAAGGACGGCTTACTAGTTGTTAAAGGCAACAAGCCTCTCGCTCCAACACGCTGTATGCCCTAGACATGCTGTAACCAAGCGCTACCTGTATGCCCTGGACATAGACAAGGCCATTGACCATGTGACTCTAGCTTGCCATCAATGTGCTGCCTTGCACCAAACCCTGAAAATGGGAGAGAAGTCATCTTCCCCTCCACCTGATGCCGTTGGCATATCATTCGCTGCAGATGATATCAAGCGCTCGAGACAGCTCATACTAGTGTTACATGAGTGTGTGACCTCCTTCACAGCCACGACTCTGCTGGAGGATGAAAGACACAACACTCTTCGTGATGCCCTAATCTGCCTTTGTGTCCAAATACGTGCACTAGATGGACTGTCAGCCATCATACGCACTGACCCCGCCTCAGGATTCAACGCACTATCAGAAGACCTACTACTGAAAAACCACAGAATGACCATAGAGATTGGAAATGCCAAGAATCCTAACAAGAAGCCTGTAGCCGAGAGGGCAGTTCAAGAGGTTGAAAACGAGTTACTCCGACATGACCCACTTGGCGGTCCTGTGTCTCCTGTGACCCTGTCAGTAGCGACAGCCACCCTTAACACACACATCCGCTCACATGGCCTTTCTGCTAGGGAGATGTGGACACAGCGAGATCAATTCTAAAACCAGCAGATACCTCTGCATGACCAACACCTCATCGTTCAGCAACACGAACAACGTATTGCCAACCACCATCACAGCGAGAAGGCTAAGGCCCCCATCACTGAGAATCACCCAGCTGAGCACGTCGCCATCTGTGATTTAGTCTACCTGTACTCCAATCGCACATGATCGCTATTTGGTCGTAGAGGTAACTGGATCTTTCTGCAACATCAGAAAGTTTGTCGGCTCTCAGCTTCAAAGCACATCTTACCGCGTGAAAACCTCAGATTGCTATCTGGTTCCATCTGAAGTAGCAGACCATTGATCAACGATGGCACAGACTCGTCATCCGATGAAGCCCCACCAGCACAGCCAGTGCGTTCCCCACCATCCCCACCTGTCATACTGAGAGCAATCTCGACACCTGCTACTCACGAAGTTCCTGATGACAACCTTCCTACTGGTGGACATGAGCCCAGTGAAGACACCCACCCCCATCCAGTAATAGACTCCCCCAGCATCTTCAAACCACAGAAAGCGGACATAGTTATGATCCTCTTCATTAATTGCCCCCCCCCCCCAAAAAAAAAAAAGCTATTATAAGCTTGTCCAAGGATTTATCATGTACTGAAATCACAGCATCAATTCAAACACTCCTGCCCTTCCTTCTCAACAACTTTTTACCACCTAGAACTGGAGTGGTCATGTGGGCCTTTTTTTTAGTTTTGGATTATGGCTGGTCATAATGCCCCCGCTCAGCCAGACCTCATGTCACTCAATCAAAACACACTGCTACCTTCCCACTTAAAAGCTTCTTTTACCATTCATAATAAGGCTGGTCACAGACCAGTGTGGTTTAAGCTCTAAGAGCTTATGTTGTTAATGGTATTAGTTTATCTCAGCAAGATGCAATTCCAGGGTCTTAGCATTAGTGATTTCTAACACTTGGTCGCACCCCAACGCATGTCCCTGTTAAGCCCTTCAGATTGTTCAGACTTTATGTAACAAAAAAATATTTTTTGCTGCATAGCACTCAAAGTAGTTATAGCAATAAGTGGTCAATAGTGTTCTCGGAGTGCTCTAAATAAAATGTTTTATAAGCATTTAGAGCACTGCCAGAACACAGCAGTTGACTACTTATAGCTACTATATGTACATGTAGCCTGGCATACAATTTCCAACCAGCAATCCAATTATATCTTTTATAAGTTTCAATTGTTCTAATTCCTGCAGTGGATTCCCAAGCATACATAATTTAAAAATTTTATTTTATATTAACAGGCTCAGCAGATAGCAAAAAATGCTCAATCATATGCAAGAAGCAACCTACTCTCTGATCATATCTTCTGTTACCACTTGATCCTTTTTAAGGTCAGATCATCCTTAACTTGTAAGTGATTAAGGTGACTAAAGGTATTTATCTGGCTGACTGCATCTGTACGTCCCTTTTTAAATCACATGTTTAATTGATTTCTTAGAACTTTCATGATCTGACAGAAGAATCTTGCTATAAAATTGTACTACAAAATTGCTACAAAAATGGAAAATTTTGTGGCAAACAAACTTGGATTGTTTAAGTGGTTTGTTGTAGTTTTTAGTTGTTACTTGGTGTGGGTAGACTGTTTGGCACCTTGTTTGATATGATTTGTAGTTTTATTTAAATTGTAATTAGTATCACTGTTTCTAAATTAGGTATGAAGGTCCTCTTGGGTAAACCAAAAATTACCTATATATTATTTGTTTTACTGTATTGCATGACTATTACAAAAAAATTCACTGTGGTATATGAAAAATAATTGTATTATAAAAACGAAGCTTTGGAACACCACTTCCAACTAATACAAATCAGCTGGTTTGATTGCCACAAAAATTTAATTGGTTTTCTGTCTGAACATGAAATTTCTAAGAATTGATTTAAGTTCCCTGCTCAAAAATGTGATTAAAACAGGGACCTGCAGTCTGCCTGCCTGCCTGTATATACGTGCAGCCACCTTAACCATTTTGTATCTTGTTTGTTGTTTAGTTGTTGAATATGCAGAATATACCTTTTAACTATTGTTGAATTTATATAAATACTTCTATTTGTTATATGGAGGAGAGTGTTACACTGGGAACTATAAAACCACTCGTAGATTTTCATGAGGGGACGCAAGCGGCGTCAACTGTAAGTTCCTGATTTCTTAAGAGGATTAGTTTGCGGTTACCGAAAGTGTTATAATCCGTCAGCAGCATTTGAGTTTTCTTCTCATCAGTTGTGTTATATTACATGGATCAATTTCCATTCTGGCGGCAGAATAAATTATAACATGAATTATAATGTTCGCAGCGAATTCTGCTTTGGCGGCAATTGGGGAAAGACAGAAGAAGCTCATCTAGCAAGGAATGATTTCTAGAAACTTTGATGTCGCGTAAATTTCGAGCTTTTTTCGCCTTATGCAAGATGATCATTTCTATGTTCTATCGATCGATCATTCATGTGGATTTACAAAGTGAAAATTACGGTGAGTTTGCAGCCGCGAGTTGACAAATGTCATGTCTGCGAGCAAAAACAAACCTTACAACATCTTTTTGTTTCTTGCCCGGACGTGCAATCTTTCTGGCAAACCTTTTCCCACTGGTGGAATGTTAAAAATGACGATTTTATTGACTTGAACGACAAAACCATAATATACGGCTTCACAAACAACTTTGGCCAACAACTTGGTTTAAACCTCTGCCTGATAATCGCCAAGTATTACATCTACTCTGCTTCAAGAGAACAAGAACAGTACTATTTCGAAGCCTTCCTTGCTTTCCTCAAAAGTAAACTATCTATTGAAAAGAGTACGTGCAAATCACAAATCATTCTTTAAATAAAACGTAAGCTAACCATTTCCTACAAATGTAACTAAGTAAAAAACAAACTTGTATTACAATTTGTCCGACAAACCAAAAAAAAAAAAATCTTACCGGATAGAAGCCCTTATTTGACTTTTGCATTCTTGTATTGAATTTTTTTTTTCCTTTTCTTTATTTTAGTCTGTAACTTACAAGTCAATGTAATCTAAGCTGTCCTTTTGTTTATTCGTGGTTGTAAATAGTAACTAAATGTAATTTATTTTTTGAACTGTTCAATAAATGTTTTTGCAAACAAAAACAAAAAAAACAAAAAAAAAAACAAAAAAAAAAAAAATTTCAATACGGAAATGTCACACAATCTTCAGTATTGACTAGGTGTGGAAATCAATCCTGGGCCTTTCTGTTGCTAAATGACGAAGTTCATTATGATTTAATGTATTTATCTTATCATACTGTAGGTTCGTAATGTATTGGAGGTTCGTTTTGTAGTCAAGGCAAATAAAAATTAAAATGAATAAGAAAAATGCAAAAAAAAAAAAAAAAAAAAAAAAAAAAAAAAAAAAGAAAGTCGTTCAAAATCCTAAATATGTTACGACATATTGCAAATGGTTCGTACCTTTTAGTTGTGCCGTGAAAATTAATTGTCGGTTGCACGGACACTCGTTCTGCAGCACTAAGGCAAGCGCTCAACTGCACGCTATCCTTCGAAATGTTGTGTTTGTTTTAGTTCAGTTTTTCAGTCATACACAAGAAACGCTTTAAATATAATCATGGCCCGGGCTATCACGTCATGGATCATTAATAAGGAGGTTGCCAGGTAAGTCAATCTATTAAACATTACTATTTTTAGGTCACGGTCAGTAAATTGAAGATTCCATCTTGTTGTACCATTTGGTCAGACTCTTGTTACAAAAACAAAGATTTGAGCGGGCCCAATTTATTTGCGATATACCTTACAAACGACTTATTCACGACTACCGGCACCTTACAAACGACTTATTCACGACGTAAACAGAAGCGACAAACAAACCGCCAACAGAACGACTTAATTTGACTAACAATAGACGGAACAGAACGACTTAATTACACTAACAATAGACGGATCGAAACTGACCAATTACTGATGACAAACTTTACACGAGTCTTACAGCCAATAACATCACGGCTTAACTGACCAATCAGCTTCAACGGACCAGACTTATAACATCATCGACTGACAACAACTTTTCACTTGACTCTGAAGATGACTTCTGCTCAGGTTGTCGAAACGTCAGTCACCAACAACAGTTCTTCTCAGAACTACTCTCACCCGGACGATCACACTATACGAACTACATTATGTTTCGCTACATTCATTTTCTATTCGTTCTCTAAAATATACAGCCGTATCGTCGAAGTAAAGATTAATTTCAAAACTGACCAGTACAAGAGTATTAGCAATGTAACCTGCAATTCTAATTCTGCTTAAGATATTTTCTCCATCGGAGCTGGCGGGTGGCGCGCCTCATACAGTCCGATGTAACCTGCAATTCTAATACTGCACCGCTTTAAAATATTTTCTCCATCGGAGCTGGCGGCGGCGCGCCTCATACAGTCCAATGTAACCTGCAATTCTAATACTGCACCGCTTTAAAATATTTTCTCCATCGGAGCTGGCGGGCGGCGCGCCTCATACAGTCCGATGTAACCTGCAATTCTAATACTACACCGCTTTAAAATATTTTCTCCATCGGAGCTGGCAGGCGGCGCGCCTCATACAGTCCGATGTAACCTGCAATTCTAATACTGCACCGCTTTAAAATTTTTTCTCCATCGGAGCTGGCGGGCGGCGCGCCTCATACAGTCCGATGTAACCTGCAATTCTAATACTGCACCGCTTTAAAATATTTTCTCCATCGGAGCTGGCAGGCGGCGCGCCTCATACAGTCCGATGTAACCTGCAATTCTAATACTGCACCGCCTTTAAAATATTTTCTCCATCGGAGCTGGCGGGCGGCGCGCCTCATACAGTCCGATGTAACCTGCAATTCTAATACTGCACCGCTTTAAAATATTTTCTCCATCGGAGCTGGCGGGCGGCGTGCCTCATACAGTCCGATGTAACCTGCAATTCAAATACTGCACCGCCATTAAATATTTTCTTCATCGGAGCTGGCGGGCGGCGCGCCTCATACAGTCCGATGTAACCTGCAATTCTAATACTACACCGCTTTAAAATATTTTCTCCGTCGGAGCTGGCGGGCGACGCGCCTCATACAGTCGGATGTAACCTGCAATTCTAATACTGCACCGCTTTAAAATATTTTCTCCATCGGAGCTGGTGGGCGGCGCGCCTCATACAGTCCGATGTACCCTGCAATTCTAATACTGCACCACCTTTAAATATTTTCTTCATCGGAGCTGGCGGGCGGCGCGCCTCATACAGTCCGATGTAACCTGCAATTCTAATACCTCTCCGCTTTAAAATTGTGTCAATGTTCTTTCCTTCAACTGGTGGGTCATATAGTTGAGACCGCAACACGGAGATACTTATCATCGAGCCACAATATATACTTTTAAGTCTGTTCTCCCAATGGAATACATAATCAAGAGTAACTAATCATTAGCTGGCAACGTTTTTTTGTCTGTTAGGTGGTGCAGCGTCATTGGAACAACTGCAAAAAATAATTTTATGTGCATGTTTCTATTGAAGACGGCTGCACACATATGCTTGCCACAACACTTGTACATTGTACAAAATGCTGAAAATGGAAACAGTGCGGCGTTATTTAGCGTTGTTTTCCACTGGATGCGTTTTTCTTCTGAAGGCTTTGCTTCGATACAGCTTTAAGATTCAGTTTCGTGATTTTACGGGCCTGTTACCAGTACGAGTCTAGTAAGCAAAAGGCCGCTACTCTCACAGTTCAAGAATTAAACTGCTTGGGCATTTAAAAAATATCATAGGAAAATTCCTTTCTATTATTGTCGGCCGCTCATTATGCAGTTAATTCAGTTTGATAAGTTACTTGCGGCTATAATATGCGCTCGTCAGTTCGAAAATTCTATAGTTTTTTGATAGGCTCGATCAGGAAAATCGAACAAGGTGTACCGATACAGCAGTCCGGCTGTATTTTATTAACAGCCTCCCCGGTTTTTAACATTTTAAAAACTCGAAATCACAGCGCGCTGTTATCACAACATCACAAAATTATTAGTCGACGGTATTATGATCATCTTTTTCTGGTCTTCATTAGATTAAATAATGTTTTTGACAGCGAAACAGATTATGACACCTTTCGCGGCTCAAGCGACGGAACCTGGTGTGAGGTATGTTAGGAATGCTAGGATAATATCCTAGCATTCCTCTGAAGTACTTACAGTTGACACCGCCTGCGTCCCCTCATGTACGCCACTGCATCCGGGACCTCACTGGCATATTTTTCGTATGTCACACTTGCGAGTGTCATATCGCTCATTGATGCCACGATTCGCACCTTTTCTGATTTGTTGAATGAACTTGGTTCCTTGTGTCATTTGTTGTTAGCAAGCATCCACAAGCACGTTTAATTTGTTAAGCAACAAAAAACATGACTTTTCCAAAAAGCGTAAGAACGAGAGCACAATAATGGAAACCTTGACGATTTCAAGGTTTTTAGAGGAAATTCTCCGCAAGGAATTTCACAATGTGCAAGCTGATGTTGTAAAGAAGAAAACAAAAGCAGTTGGATACTGTACTATTGGCTGTCAAGACAAGTCAAAGTCAGTTAAAGTCAGTGTATTTTCTATGAAGACGAAAGGTGATTTGTAAAACTGGCTGGATTTTTAAAAAACAATGAAATAAAAATCAGCAATATCAACTACATCCAGTCTCCAAATAATAAAAAGAAAATTACCCATTGGATCAAAGATATGAAATTTATGTTCTCGTGACAAAAATATACCTCACTCATTTGCTGCCCTCACTTGTGAGATGTCATTTCTGCCACTCTAGTTCAAACGTAAAATTCGTATCTTCTCAACACCATGAAATATCCTCAAATTTATTTCATGTTGTAAGCTAATTCTGTATACATCTGAACATTTTTTTACCCTTTCAGCTTATTTTTTTTTTAATTAAGACCTTTTTTATAACTGATGGAATTTATGCAACAACTCAAGCATTTTTACTTTTAATGTGCCACCATAGCAATAATATTTTTTTTGATCAAAGAATATAAAGGATGTTTTGACTTCAAATACCACATACCAATGAGCTTTTGGTGGTGTGAAAGCATAACTGTTATGGCCAAAAACAATCAAATAACAGCAGCTTTCACAAAATAAATAAGTGCTTTATGAAAAGCAAGACATGTGCTATGATTTTCGAAAATAAACTTTTCCTTTTCTTCTGTTCGGCTACATGTTATGCTATATTTTATTGTAATGTTGAAACCCCCAGCTGAAGATAAAGTGAATAATATAAAGCTTAATGTTTTTTGTAACCACAAACGGGAAATTGTATTCATACATAAACTTTCGTCACCTGATCACTGGAGTGTCCATACAACAAAGAGGTTAAGTTAATACTGCTTAAAATCTTTTGTAGGAGTATGCTAAACGACAGATTACCAAGCCTAAGAAGCACTTAGACATGGAACACATACAACAGCCCAATGATAGAGATTCTAAATGCAACTGCATCAAAAACAAGGAGGTAAAAGTTACATGTAATAAACTAAATTCCTCTGAAGTTTCTTATATGAAGAATAGTCAAGAAACTTGGTGCAGCCAAGTCGACT
Source organism: Oculina patagonica (assembly GCF_052425735.1). Taxonomy (NCBI): domain Eukaryota; kingdom Metazoa; phylum Cnidaria; class Anthozoa; order Scleractinia; family Oculinidae; genus Oculina; species Oculina patagonica. The sequence continues at coordinate 27,672,998 of NC_135761.1, forward strand.
ATGGCTAATAGAAAAGAAGGGCTAGTAGTCTAATTGTTTTAATAATAATAATAATAATAATAATAATAATAAAAAACAATAATAATAATAATAATAATAGCTTTTATTTATACCAATGAATTTGTCGCAGCAGAGCTGATGTTGTGTCTTTTACAACTAAAAATTTAAAATATCACAATTACAAACACATTTCAAACATTACAGTTCCAAAACCTACAATTTTCTGTACTTTAATTTTAGCTAAAAACAAGAAAAATTACTTTCAATCTAAAGTTGGAACATTTTCAATCAATTGATACTCGACTGGTTTGTTTTGTGTATAGGGTAGATTAGACGGTCTAAATTTTCGTATTTGTAAACCTTTGTAGGGATCTTGTTTGACTGTGGGAAATATTGTCGATACAACATTTGGTGAACTTCATTGCATTACTTTTCAGTGCACAATACCATAGTAGCAGTAAACGCATATGAACCTAATAAAAATGCCACATTTGAACCTATTAAAAATGGCCAAGCTCACCGTAACTCTACCTGTAGCTTTGTTTTTACCTAGTTGCGTTTTGTGCTAGATCGAGCATCTAGCTCGTGTGCAGAGTTGGTTTCATTTCTATTGGGGCTCGTATTTTTTTTTGGCCCATGCTTTTGATAACAGAGAATCACATTGTTCCCATTTACAGAGCTTAAAATTTTCGCTTCTACATTACTGCTGATCCTTAAGCATAAAGACAAACCATTGTAAGGCTAACGAGAGTGCTAATTAAGAACCATGCGAGCCAGTAGGCGTGAGCCATCTGAACCAGAAATCCCTCAACACACACATAACACAGCTAACTTTGGTCAGAAGCTAGCTAAACTAACTGTAGGCTAACCAGAGTACTATAATAAATTTAATCAAGGCCAAGTAAAAAAAAGTGTTTCTCGTCCATGCCCGCTTCATTTTTTTGGGGCCGCCTTTTTTGTTATTATTTGCCATTGGAAAAGTTGGAACGAAAAAAAAAAACGGCAGACGTTAGTTCAACTGAAGATTCTGTAAGAAGTGGCTTTGTTCTGCGCTTTAACACCAATTCAGGCCAAAATTTCAAAGCCTTGGTACACTAGGGACGCACTGGATAGGTCAATCACCTTGCAGGATTTATTTTGAAAGTTCGCTTCTGGAGAATTTGACGATGGAGGAAATACCAAATAACAAAAAAACGCCCGCCCGCTCACTTTTTTATAAAAATCCGGATAAGAAACATTTTTTTCTTTTACTTGGCCCAATACAAATTTTACCTCACCACTATACATGTCAGAGAATCCTGCGAGGCTTCATATGGCAGTTTTGAATACAACACCCAAAATATATCGTCAATATCAATGTTTCTTTTTTATCTTGCAGCACCATGATGAATTTTAAAGCTGACTCTGTTGTATTAAAAGGATGAGCTTAGTTTATTTAAATTTAGATCTCATAGTTCGTTTTCCAACTTATGTTATTGCATGGGCAAATGCAGCAAACAAGTAATTTCCACTCAACAAATGAATAACAAAAGCCCTCTAAGAGGACATGTGGTTACATCTGTAGTAAATAAGAACCACAATGATGAGAGGGGAGTTGTATCTTTAGGTTTATTGAAGAGTACCTTATTGGTACTTAATTTCGCGGGTACACGATTTTGACGAGGCAGTATTTACCGATGTTATTTTCGCGATTTGGACAAAAAAAATACGTTTCAAAGATTGAAAAGATGTCAACAAACGTTAAAAAATACGTTTCATGGGTCTTCATTTCGGTTAACCTTCAATCCACTCTAGTAAGCCTGTTTACTGTTAACAGCTTTTCGTATTTGTATGGGGAAACAATTTTGTCTTAAAATTGATGCGCTCTTAAATCAAGTCAACTGGTGGCCTAGTGATTAGAATTGTCGCCGTGATGCGTGTGACTCAAGCTTTGACTCCGCAACCCCGTTTTTTTTTTCGGAACATTTTCTTTTTTCTTTTCCTAAGTGTCTAGTGGAATTATTGCATTTAGCTTTGTGTGAAGTCCTGAAAACTCCATATCAGGTTCATACTTTGGGTTAAATTTTAATGTGCTGTGTCTTGCGAATTTCCTCCTTGACAAACGACACGGAAACGAAGACCTGAAAGTCCACATTTTTTCTGCCGTTTAGTATTCTTCAGATTCATTTCCTTCAATTCTAGACTTTAAAAAAAGAAAAAAAATTCTGTGTGGTGCGTGGCACTTGTAAGAGTACAAAAATTAAAACCTCTTACTAAATGAGCACGGCACGCCCCCGAATAGGCCATATAGGGGAGTGCCCCCCCCCCCCCCCGTGGGTAGCTCGCGCACTTGTTGAGTTATATTGCACTAGGCTTCCTTTGATTGCAACAAACAATCCCATTTTCAGCCATTTTGTTTTTGCTTGAGAACCTATTTGCTAAATTGACAAATGACGCCATTTGATTTGACTCCCAAAGACAGCAGTTTCGTTACATCACATGTATACCCTTGTCTGCATTTGATTCGGGACTTATCTTTATCGCTATTAAATAGGGATAGAAATGGTGCTACCAGGGTATATAAATAAAGTATTACCGGTATTACTAGTAGAAGTAAATGGTAGAAGTGCTGCCAAAGGAGAAGAAAGATTTAGTAGTAAGGTTAGCAAAGGGTTAGGAAGTGCGGCGAGATCGATGCAAGGTGTCGTGGGATTAATAAAAGTTTAACAGACATGTACTATGACATAACTCCTCAGGAAGCGATCATTTACGATTTTATAGTCTGGACAAGAGCTCAGGCAGGATCCACTTTCGTGTATACTTTTGGCGGGTCATGTATGGTGACGCACAGCATTAGCACTGCCTGGTTTATGCAGAAAGGTTTACAGCAGGCTACTTCCTCTGTTGCGTAACATTACAAGTAACTGCAGTAAAATTACGGTTATAATCCCCGCGGTTGTAGGCCCAACTACCTTGAAACGTAAAAGCCCCCTCTACCGGGTGCTCTATTATGCGTTTTTGACTCAAAATCGTATTTCGATCAATAGTCTCTTGGCTCTTTTTGAAACATTTTTTTTTTTTCGCATATAAGCCCTCCCGGATAAAAGACCCTCCGTCCGCTTATAAGCCCACCCAAAACACATTACAAAGTTGTTTGGGCCCAGGGCTTATTTCCGGAACGAGACTCGGGGCGCTTTCCATTCGACCAAAAATTCTGGTTTGAGTTTCCGGAATATTCCAGTGGCGAAAGGAACAGCATTTTCCGACTCTTCCGGTTTACTGTACGGAAGGCAAAAAAAAATTTGCATATGGTAGTGCGTCGAATATGGAAATTTCTACGGTGCATTTAATTTTTTTTTATTTATTTTTTTATTTATTTTTTTATTAAGGGACTGGTCAATAAGTACCAGGGGGGGGGGGGGGGTGGGCCGGAGCAATTGGAAAAGTGGTGGCTTGAAAATTTGTGACCCACCCCTTCGTGCTGGCTCAAAACTGACTGACCCACCCCTGATAGGGGGTTAAAAATTACATGACCCACCCCCTTTTCTAAAAAAAAATCAAGGAACCAATCATTTCTTTATTATCTGTTAGGGGTTGGAGGTTTTTGATTTGGCATAAGTTTTTTAAGTGAAATTCCCTACATATACCACCCTAATATTCCCTGATGGACACTGCTGTTCCATGTATGTCTTTTCCCGTTTCTTAACACAGCAAAGAAGAATGAATTTATCACTTCTTATACTAGTCTTTTGGAAGTTTTCCACCCATTTTTGTGTAAAGTCCATGGGAAAAATTAGACACAAACATATGCGAAAAATGAAACAGTATGTAATATTATTTCATAAACAACTATTGAAGAGTTCTTATTTTTATACACAAATTGATAACAGAAACTACAATCACTGTCCATCATTCATATTTGAAAAGTGTTTGAGTTTACTGATATTAAAAGGCTTTAAAGCCTAGTGTGAATCTATGCAGGTTGAAGAGAGACAGGCAAACCTGATTGCTTGATGTTATGATCACAAGCCATCTAGGGGGGTCAGGGGGCATGCTCCCCCGGGAAATTTTTATATTTTGGCCTTCTGAAACCGCTAGAAATTCATTAAAAAATGCCCACATGGAGAAATTTATCAATTTTATATACTGATGAATACATCTTTTCTTGGAACTATAACAGTTTAAAGTTAGTGTAAAAATAAGATGACCCACCCCCTACGTGTAGATCAAAATTACATAACCCACCCCTTTTCGAGGGCTCAAAAACTGATGACCCACCAACTTTCTGCTCCGGCCCATCCCCCCCCCCCCCCTGTACTTATTGACCAGTCCCTAATGCATTTACATAAAACAAGACATTACATAATCGATACGCTACTTACAAAAAAAAAAAACGATTACAGTGAGTACATTCAAACATACTTACTACTAGTGCTTTTTTTACAGTGTTTTTTTTTTCTTTCTCTTGTTATTAGATAATAAAACCTACTGGTAACAACAATATTTATTGTACGGTGCATTTAAATAATGCACTGTGGCAGGTTTGCTGCACATATAACTCGATATTTTTGCAAATAAAAAGCAATTCGAGCACTGAAAAAACGCCAAGAATGACATCATAGCCTCGAATACAGGGACCTTTCAAAAGGCACACAAGCAACGAAAACGTCGCCAACCCAAAAAGTTCAATGAGCAATACAATGGCGTAGCCTGCACGCGTGTTAGAGCAGTTTTCAATTGAGTGTCGTAAAACCAAAACCAAAGTAATTACTCTGGCCAATCACAAAGGGCACAGACAAGCCAGTGAACCAATCAAAACTCAAAGCAAATACATGTAGCTGGCACGAAGCGTGGGAAACGTGCGCAAGCGAGTCACGATTGGTTTTGGTTTTACTCCTGATTGGCTGAGAAAGTGGCGCGAGATTTTTTAGCCAATCACTAAGCGTAGTAATGCAAAACCAAAGTAAACGCAATTTACTTTCGACACTCAATTGAAAACCGCTCTATAAACATTTGTACAATGTCATTAAAGATGTGAATATTGTTCATCGTGGTGTAAGATAGGTAATGAACGTTTATTCGTTTGTCTCACGATAGAATCGCTTTGAGATGTTGATCGCGACGTTTCGACTGCAATACTGCTAGTCTTCATCAGGCGATGAGGTCGATTGTTTACGCGTCGCTATTTATGCACGTTGGTTCGCTGTGATTGGTGCATTTCGATCCTCATTATTATTCCGACTAACAGATGGTGTTCCCTCATAGGTCCGCTTTGTAGTTGAACGGCTGTTATGCTTTCTGATCGTAGAAATTACCAACATTTGTACATTTCTTTGCTGCCGCCTGCGAAACAACAACGAAAACAACCGAATTAACCTAAATTTTTTATTTGGAGTTTCAAGAACGCTTTCTTAACTCATGTAGCTGCTTTCAGCTGCCCAAATCGCTAAATTTTCTGCCGAAGGAACTTGAGCTGAGTGTAAAATGGTAGTTTTTTCCAAAATTTCCGGAAAAGTGGACAACCTTTTCGAAAACAATTTCCGGGAACTTTCAGCTCCATTTGATATTGCTCCTGGAATTGCCGGGGTTTTTGGTTGAATGGTTCGCATTTCGGAAAGTCAACACTTTCCGGATTTTCTGGAAACTTTTTCCAGGAAATTTCTGTACCATTCGCGCTTGTTCCGAAATTTCCGGAATTTTTGGTCGAATGGAAAGCGCCCTCGATTTTGGAAATGATACTCGATTATGGAAACAAGAGTCGATTTAATAAACGAGATTCGATTTTGGAAACGACACTCGATTAAAGAAACGAGACTACGACACTCGATTTTGAAAACGAGGCTCGATTTAGAAACGAGACTCGATTACAGAAACGAGATAGTAAAATAGAAATCTCTAAAGAAATTTGTGTACTGTGTAGCGCATATAACTAGTGAATTTAAAATGATAATTAAAATGAAAATTTATGATTTTTTTGGGGCCCCTGTAAAATTATTTAAACGCGCGCGAGAAAAAAATTAAAAAAAAAAAAAAAGGCGGAGAAACGAGACTCGAATAGGACTCGATCAATAACGAGTGGTAAAAAGCAAATCGTTAAACGAGTGATATTTTATCGAGTGTGATTTAAAACGAGTGCTTTGTGATAGGTTTCCCAGAAACGGCAAGTGATCCATTTCACCCAACACGTTGACAGCGGTTTTTTCGACGTTTTTGCTTGTTTACAAGCTAAAAACGTAGAATAGGGGTTATGTGGACAAAATTTGGAACCACATATTTGTAAACTCTCAAGGGACTTTTTTAATTTATCAAGGGACTGTTTTAATTTCTCAAGGGATTACTTTCCGCTGTGGGTGATCACTTGCGATCTCGTGGAAAAAAACGTGACTTGTCACATTTACAAACGTTATATAACAATTTTAAAAGTGACATGTCAGCTTTCTTATCTCAACGCACGTGTGTCTAAAAGGCGATCTATAAAAAGCGTCGCACAAACAATGGATTGCGTAACTAAAACACGAATAAATAATCACTAGCACTTACATCGTTTAAAAATTACAAACGTCAAAAATAAACCATACCAAAAAACTCGCTCTTTTCAAAGATATTATTGAAGTTAAAACAAATGCAAGAGATGGGGGCTTCTTTTAGCTTAGGAGCGGTTAAAAATTAGGCCAAATTTGGTCGCTACATGCAAGCGCAACTCTATTTCGTCATCAGCCTAGGTCGTTAGGGACGTGACCTCGCGTTGACAGGGAATGACAGCAATGTTGCATGAATCGGCTTTACAACATGCGATCGTATCTACGCAGTTCGAGTGGAATTTCAGTCAAAGACAGCAAAATTCTTTCGTATTTCATCTTCAAATATAATTCGAAAGCATTCACTGTATATATATGGCTTTTGTTTAATCCTGGGTCTTGATATCCGACCCTCGCAGAGCCTAGACAAAACGCAGCTTGAGTGTAACGATTTGTTTACGCCCCAATTATATGCGCAATGTTTTCTCCGACAGTAGTCGGAAATATCCGTATTTTTTTTCGTGCTTTTTCGTGGAGCAATCGTAACGATACGGCCTTGAACACATTGAACAGCGGTCTACCCGGCTATAACAATTCAAATATGGCGTCGCAAAAACAAAGCGTCGAACGCATATTTTGCTGTTTCATTTGCTAATTTCGCTGCCGTAATCGACTGCCTCGAAAGGTCCTTGCAATTTTAAAGTATAGAATTGTCAGATCTCGGTGAAATTTGCACTGTTTATTTGTGTAATGTTAAGGAATATGTGTATAAATACCCGGCGCGGACGAGCCATTTTTGACAAAATTATATGGCTGCATTTCCTCCGCGAAGATAGGAAATTGTTAAACTAAACTACAAAGAAACTGTAATGATAAGTTCGAAGAACAATGCACAGGATAAACCTTCGACTCAAACTTCATGCAAAAACGTCGACATCTCGAAGAGACTTTGATTCATATTTTGCAGTAACTAAGGGAGGTAACTTATAGCCTTACTTGCATGAATCTGTTGCCATCTCACGGAGTTGGGCACTGGCTATAAGTTTTTTATAATGGCATCACTATTGATTTTGTTCAAAAAAAACTTAAGCACATCACCTCAGTGACTAAAGAAGGTAGCTTTCTAACTGAAAATAGGGACCTTCAGATCGGACTACGAGTACGAGATTGAGTACGAGTACGAGTTTTCAAACCAAATTCGTGTGCCTCCTATAATCACTTATCACACCAATCTTATCCCCAACGTTTATTTATGTGTTAGTCAGCGACAGGGAAGAGTTTTAGTTTGGGGGATACAATTGCGTAGAAATCCAAAGTCGTACTTGTACTCGATGTCGTACTCGTAGTCAAATCTGAAGGTCCCAAATAATTCGAGTCATCCTGCCACGTTCTTTGATAACGTGATCTGTCTAAAGAAGAATTTCCCTGACAACGGTTTTTCATAACTTGCAGTGACTAAGGTAGGTAGTTAAATGGCATCACTTAGCAAACTATAAATTTCGTTTAAAAAAAACTTCAGCACATCGCCTCAGTGACTAAAGAAGGTAGCTTTTTTACAGAAAATGATTTGAGTCGGCCTTGTGACATTCTTCAATAATGATGTCTGTATGAGCTTGCTGGCTGACGTCACAGCGAGCTCAAATCCCTTACTGTTAGCTAGCGTGACGTTTATACTTTATAAGTTTTATGTTTACTTCACAAACCTCAATAAGATATATTATACCATAACCGAGAGAATTCTGATTGGTCCAAAGTTATGGTCGATGAGAGTAAAGCACATATAATAAGCAATTATTGGATGAGGCTGAGTATGATATGAAGAATTATGCAGATCGAGGAGGGTGTTATCCGGCGCCTCAGTTTTCGGCACACAAATATGCAGGTTTAGTCATGTACGGACATGCTTCCCATTCCCATTTTTGTTTCCGAATCCCAGTCTCAGTTACCTAAATCCCATTTTCCCAGTGAAAAGATAGGCAAATCCCAGTCAAAATAGGCAAATCCCAGTTCCCAATTTACCCCTTCATATACCTGCCAACTTTTTTTGGGTCAAAGGGGGGGATTTTTTTTCCTGAGAGTGCCAGGATTTCTGAAAAAGATACGACAATGTCGAATTTTTCCGAAGCCGTCCGAATTTTTCCCAAACTTGGAAATTCCCCCTCCGGGGGTGGTGTTTTTACCTTTTTTTTTTTTTTTTTTTTTTTTGGTTTTTTTTTTTTTTTTTTTTTTTTTTTTTTTTTTTTTTTTTTTTTTTTTTTTTTTTTTTTTTTTTTTTTTTTTTTTTGGTATTTGGGGAGTATTTCTATGGCGGGGCGACGCCCCACCGCGGGGGGGGGGGGAGGCCTTCAGGACCCTCATAGGTGACAAATTACGCTTGCAATCGTAGGTTTTTGACTGGTATATTGCATCGCGAACTCCGAGTTTTGCAAAGTTGAACGCATACCTTTTGCTCAATTTCGCAAGTTATTTAGTCTTTGAAGAAAACCTTTTAGAGATTCCTTTTTACTGTTGACAAAAAGTTTGAAAGATGAATAAACTGTCAATTATTTCTCACATTATGACCGTAGTTCGTCTTGAATGAACTCAAAACGGTGCCCGTGTAAAACGCGCTCAAAAATCCGCTCGATGCCATTTATGTAATTCGCTTAAGTCTAGAAGTCGTATTGACGTTTTGAAATATAAAATATCATCAAAAGTTTTATTACATGGCCAAGGCTAGCTTGCTAAGATGAAATTCAAGCGAAAATGTACAAAGTTTAAGCTTTAAAACATCTTTTATTACGGACGCCATCTTTCCGCTAACTACGTTGCCATGGCAATTTTATAATTTCACAAATTATAAATTAACGTTAAAATTTCGCGCCAAAATTAAGGAGTAATTTGTCACCTATGATATTATTTTAAGAAGTTTCAAAGCATTACTTGTACCTATTAATAATTAATTGTACGAAAAGGTCGTACCATTTTCTATCTATTTTCAAGGTCCCTTTTTAAGCGCCTAGACCGTATTCACGACTTCTATGTCGTGTCGTATCCGAATATAAACCGGCATTAGCTGCAATGATGTAAGCTGGCGCGTGCCCAGCGCAAATAGATGAAATATGGGCCATAAGGCAAATTATTAACAAAACATGACACTTAAGCATCCTGCTGCTAAGATTGGTCCAGATGTGGCACAAAAACGTATATTTCTGGCATTTGTTAGACGAAAAGAGTCGAACAATGTTATTTACGACGTGGTTTGTAGAATATTAAGGACAATCAGGTCCTTTGTCAGTTGTCAGTAAAACCAACTCCAAATGTCAGTTGTCAGTTACAATTTAGGCTATTTGTCAGTTAACCCCATCCAGACCCTCTCTTATAGACCATAGAAATGACGTCATAAAATGTCCAAAACTTTGCAGTGAAACCACTCGGCTAACGCCTCGTCGTTCCACTTGAGTTTTAAACATTTCTGACGTCATTTTTATGGTCTATTTACCTACTAGAAGATGGTTTTCCATGTTCTATAAGAACGCTTGAATGCACGCTTCAGGTCTATAAAAGCTGCTTGCATTCAGCTGCTTTTCTAGACCTCAAAAGTGCATTTTTTTCTTATAGGACATAGGAAAACCATCTTCTAGTGGGTTTAGAATATAGCATTAAAAAGAGCACAGAACTTACAAGATTCGCGGCCGCTCACGACATTTTCAAACGCACGCAACATTGGTAAAAGTGAAAGTTTAGTTTATTCTTTTCTTTGGCGGCTTCTTTATAAATAAACCAAGATACCATACATAGTCCTTTCTCCAACAACCAAAAGATTCTCACAAAGCCGACAAATCTAGTTGAAATATTTACGCATTCAAGTTTGGTTAAGCCTACTTCAATTTCATTCAAATGAAAAATTTTCATGCGTTCGTTTCGCAGCAAGTTTTTCAAATTCGCCTCTTATTAAGATTTAAAAAGAACAAAAGTGGAGTGTTCTGTCTTCAGATTGTGGCTAAAAAAGGTTTCTTACCTCAAAGCGTTTCTAGAGTCCGGCTTGTTTTGCTAAGAAAGAAAGGTCAGAACCCAATTAAACAGACCTTTGAGAAGTTTGAGGGTGATCCTTTGCTATGTGTATGCCAACTCCACCCCGTAAAAAACACTTTGTTACGGAAACGACAACAAATGCTACAACAACTGTGGACCCTATAGCGGACTTGAGCCAACCAACTGGCTACATGACTACTCCTGATGAAAGCCCTCGGGAAGTCCGAGTAAGTACGATGGATAGTCTGCTCGTGCCTAAAACCAACATCCGCCTAGGTACATGGAATGTCCGCACCATGTTCGAGACCTCAAGAACAACGAGATGGGCTTGACTTGGGGCGAGGCACAACTTGCAGCAAAAGATCGGTCCCGATGGAAGCAGATCGTTGCCGACTTAGCAACGCTACACGCTGCTGAATCTCGCGCGTGGTTTAATGAATACAACTACCGTGATTCCCTGCAGGCGCGCGCTATAGAGGGAGTCGGGTATTGCACGAGCTTTTTTTTTTTTTTTTTTTTTTTTTTTTGCACGAGCTATGTTATGTTACATTGCTTCCTTTCCTTAATGTCACTAATTATTATATAAACTAAGTGAAAATTACCAGCATTTCACTCACTGAGAAAAATTCCGTTCTGTTCCTACTACTACGATACAACGGTCCTCGATAATCATATAACGATATTCCCGATATAACGATAAATATTCTATGTCCCGGCAAAAGTTACAGTAAAATGTATGGGACGGAACCCCGATATAACGATCTTCGATATAATCGAATATAACGATATTCCCGATATAACGATGAGAATTTAGCGGACCGAACGTATAATCCTCCCGATATAACACAGTCACCATTCACCATCTTTATTATTTAGTCACATTATATTTGCAAAACATCAAATTTAATGCAATAACATTACGGTAACCGACGTTTCTAACTGACAGCTTTGTACAATGATATACGATCAAAGTCTCTTCGAGATACCGACTTTTTTGCATGAAGTATGAGTCGAAGGTTTATCCTGTGCAGTCAAAAAGCCGTATGCATGATTTCAGCGTGGATTTTCTCGGAAACTATTGGAGGGATGAAGTTCAAATTCGGCGAAGAGATAGAGCAACAACTCACCGATCGATAGCCGTCGTCAGATAGGTGAGATTTTCAGTATTTGGCGTTAATTCCGGTTTGAAGTGGAGGAGGTCGCTGCTGGCGGCCGCCGACTGCAAGCCTTGTCTCCTCTTTCTCTCTTACTGGCCTTCGGCCGGCTAAATCAGTTAAAAAAGTGCTTAAAACGGCCCGCGCAGGCGAAGAAATACAACAAGAGTCGATAAACGTTTCATTAAACTTTATTAGATATTTAGAGCGAAATGTAGTTAGATATGTTATTTCCAGAGCTTTATTTCAGTAACCCTTATAGATTTAAATTTCTTTTGTTCGTCTCATGTCAACAACAATAATTAACCACGAACACATAGGGGGTCTGCCTGTGATGCAACATTGCTGTCAACGCGAGGTCACGTCCCTAACGACCTAGGATGATGACGAAATAGAATGGGCGCTTGTAGCGACCAATTTGCCTAAAAAAGAAGCCTTAAAAGAAGCCCCCATCTCTTGCATTTGTTTTAACTTCAATAATATCTTTGAAAAGGGCAAGTTTTTTGGTATGGTTTATTTTTGACGTTTGTAATTTTTAAACGATGTAAGTGCTAGTGCTATTTATTCGTGTTTTAGTTACGCAATCCATTGTTTGTGCGACGCTTTTTATAGATCGCCTTTCAGACACACGTGCGTTGAGATAAGAAAGCTGACATGTCACTTTTAACATTGTTATATAACGTTTGTAAATGACAAGTCACGTTTTTTCCACGAGATCGCGTGATCACCCACAGCGGAAAGTAATCCCTTGAGAAATTAAAATATTCCCTTGAGAAATTAAAAAAGTCCCTTGAGAGTAGACAAGAATGTTCCAAATTTTGCCCCACATAACTGCTATTCTTCTATTTTCGCTTGTAAACAAGCAAAAAAAGTCGCAAAAATGATACTGTGTTCTAAGCCTTCTTATCAAAATTATTCTCTTTATCCTCCTCTAATACGCAGTTAAAAGTACTCGTTAGGTTAACCCCAATATAGAGATATTTTCGGTTATTTTACGGCCATATCGTTGTATCGGGAGTTTCGATAGAACGATTCTTCGATTTAACGCAGGTGGTGTGCGGCCTACGATCGCGGTGCATTATTGTTACACATTTTCAAGATGGCGGTCTTTCACATCGTGAGGCGACGTTCGAAGACGAAAATTGAAGTCATTTTTTTGTCGCTGTTACAAAGCTTATCGTGCCACAAAGGAATTCAATAGAAAGTAAAATCCTTCCTACATCTCCAGAAGACGCTATGATTGTAAACACCGTTTGTGGTATCGTATCATTTATAAGAGTAATAGCACGTAATTTTTTGACCGAACGTCTGCGAAGTACACTCCACTCTGATGGCTCTCTTCAACTATTCCTGGCGCCCACTTTTCAAAAGATAACCAAGATATTCCTGAAGAGTAGACCGACTAATTGAGTGGATCGCACCCCAGCGCACCCCTACTTTTAACACAAACTATTAGAAGTTGAAATTTTTTGAGACGATTCGTTTTTTATTCGTTAAAAGAGGTGATGTCATGCACGTCACCACACCGCAAAAACAAAGCCTGCTTTGATTTAAATTTTATAATCAATTTCAGGTCTTGTAAAAGACTGTCCTGTTTTTCGCCATTAATTTTTATAAATAAATAATAGCTAGTTTCTTTTTCATCTTTTCCTTTATTATAGACTAACATTTTTACTAAATGTTAAAATGTTTCACGGGCTAAATAAAATCATCTAAGAAACTGCTTTCTTGTCTTACATTCAGCGTGGTCAGTCAGCTTGTTTTATTTGGTCAAAGATACCTCTGAGATATTGAAAATTTTTACTAATTCATCTCTTGAAAATCAGTGTTTTATTGTACACTGAAGGTATATTAAATTGTGTATTCCATTTTTTTTCACTAGGATTGAATTGTGTTCATAAAAAAATGGGAAGTTTAATAGAGTTTCTGAAAAGGGGGGGGGTATAAAATCCCATTCTAGCTATTTTTTTTATTTTCCAAATCCCATCATTTTTTTTTTTGATTCCCAGTACCAGGGACCCAAATCAGTTTTTCCATGAAATTTTTAAATCTCACTTCCATTTTACTCCAGACCCCCTCATTTTAGAGACATTTGGCTTCTATCAATGAGCAAAGAAGCAGGGCAAATTGACAAAAGTTCTTTTCTTTCATGTTTTATTTTCAACAACCTTTACAGCTAGTGATTTATTTATTTGTGGCTGCTTGCCACACAGTGTGCCATAAAAATGTTTTACTGTCAGTCCACCTCGCCACATCGTGCCAATTTATCAAAAAAATGATAAAGAGGACTACTGCCTCCCAATATCCTGCAAGCCTAGACTTTCTTATATTCTAAAATAGAAATGATAACTTTATAGTACAAAATATAGCAGTTATAGTAGTATTAAAGGAAAGTAAATATGTAAAGGCCCCTAACACAATACTATCACACAATCTCACATTTTAAGAGAAAGATCTCTTATGTAGCATCAATTATAAGGTGAAGGCCTTCACAACAGTTTGCGCTGAGCAACCAGGGCCCTGTTGTTCAAAGGCGATCGACATGCAGAATTATTGTGTTACCACTATTAAGCAACAGAGTGTAATAGGCTAACCAAAATGATACTTCACTCGGGTGCCTACTACACACTCGGCCGGTAGCCTATAGCATTGTAATATATTTTCAGCTCACGCTCAAAATCAGACTCAAGGTATATGCATCAAAGACACACCAGCGAAAAATGGATATCATCCTTGAACAACCAGGGCCACGCAAATAGTGAAAGATCTTCATAGCTTATAGTCGATGAACAAAGACCTCAGCCACAGCATGTAGACAACTACTTGTACTCTGCTAAATCTTCATACCTGTGGGGGGACAGAGGGATACCTCCCGCCCCCGACCTTTTACTCCCGCTTCCCGTACCTTTACTCCCGCCTCCCGCCCCTTTCCGTAGCTTTCTCTCCTGTTTTTCCATGCAGCGAAATATAATGAAATGTACGAATCACTCGTTTTCTCCCGGTTCCCGCCACCTAAGAATCCCGCTTCCCGCCCTCTCTCCTCCCGCTTCCCGCCCCTTTTCTCCCGGGCTCCCGCCCCCTGTCCCCCTCCACTTCCTTGTCACCGTAAGACTTTCATATTATAGCACCTAGTCCCCAAATTAATCAAAAGAAAAGACGACGACCATATGCGCCCAATTACAAAGAAAAATGAGAACCCAGTTTCAATGAGATTGAGGCCAGCGACGTGAGTGTAGGAAGTTAGTCGATTCACTGGTGAGGGGATCCCCAATGTTGAACCACCAGTTCGATACGTAATTCCTAGATCAGTAACTATCGGAAGCATGTAACGAAAGAGAGCAGCATATTTTGAACAAATTTGCATTCAACCGCAAGACATCCTCACGCGATGGCGGTCACGAGTAAATGAGCTCCAAACGACACAAATACCAGCATGCAGTGCGGTCATAGGCCGCACACCACCTGGATATAACGATATTATATTACTGCTCCCTTGGCATATCGTTATATCGGGGTTCGACTGTATTATAATTATTATTACTATTATTATAACTCACTTCGCAGCACTTTATTTGCTACCAGCAACTCCTAGTTTAGTAAATAAACCCCTTCAGGCGGCTGGTATATTGGAGGATAATGCCCGAGGCTGAAAGATTGTCGAAAAATTAACATCTTTGAGGGCAAATGTAAAATTTTGAGGACAATCTTTCAGCCAAGGGCATTATCCTCCAATATACTAGCAAGCCAGAGAGGGGTTTATTTGTTTTATAACCCTCCGATTAATTTTTACAACGCGCTTTATTGCCAGTAAATTTATAGGAAAAAACCTACTTAATAAACCCGACGTAACTGTGGTTGAAACAAATGTAAGTTGAAAGTTGATTGGTTTACGTGATTTTTCAACTCGGTGATTTCATTTAAAGTTAGATTTGAGTATAAGGTGACTTCATTCGTTTGTTTTGTGCCTGCCTACAAAATCGGGCGACGGAAATCAATTCGGACGGGGTATATTCGCTGATACCCGTCGTCCGATTTTGTACCACGTGCGTTTTGTCCAATAAGCGGGCGCAAAAATTAATGGGTGGGTTATAAGTAACAGTAGATCTTAGTGCACTGTAGAGCAAATTGAAGTGAATACTGGTGAACAGTGTTTTAACATCAAAATACACAAGTTTGTAGTCGTCAAAATTAAATTCTATTAACTTTATATTATGGCTTAGTATATCCTTTTCTGATTTATAGACTGATTGTCTGGGGTAATACTTATGAGTCTACTGTAAATCCAATTTTTATCTTACAAAAAAAGCAGTACGGGTGATGACATTTGATCATCACTCCAGTCAACTATTCAAGTCTCTGGAGATTATTAAATTTTCTGATCTCCTTACCTTCGTCATTGCCACTTTTATGTATAAATTTTATAATCAATTGTTCCCCTTTGTATTCCAGTCCTTCTTCACCAAGTTAGATACTCAGTTATATACTAGGCATTCTGCAAAACAGTGTTACTATCTCCCCAAAGCAAGAACAAATTATGGAAAATTTAATATTCGATTTCAAGGCCCTAAGATATGGAATGCTATTGATTATTCATCATCATTATTCTATTGATTATTCATGATTATTCTATTCATTATTCATCACCAATTTCATCATTCAAAATTAAACTGAAACAGAGCTTTCTCCAAGGCTTCTAGTCAATTCACTTTACCTTTGTCTTCACATTAAGATAATATCACTGTTTTTGCAACGCCTTATCATTATGTTTCTGATATTCTTCATTGTTCAGTTCATTTATATTTTTTATTTAAGGTAGTAGATTACGCATGCAATTTCAGCTTCTTTTCTTCTTTACTTTCTGGTATATATTATATTCTATATTATATTTTGTATGTGTGTCCGTGTGTGTCCGGCCAAAATTTGACTTCTCAATTTGTAAACTGGCAACCCGGCATTTTTAACCTAGTGGTTATTTCGGGTTGCCAGAACTCCTTATCTTTAGTAATATATTTTTATAACAATTCTGTAATTTAATTTATTGATAAGGAAATAAAGAGGATGTTGTTGTTGTTGTTGTTGTTGTTGTTACAATGTTACGTCAAGTATCTGAACCGTCTTGATTGTCTCAATAACGTTCTCAGTGGTTTGTTTTTTTGTAGTTTACTTTTTTTATCAGTCAATTAGGGGTATAACAGTATGGTCGTCAGGTATTTGGACAGTTGGTATGTAGAGGACCCCCAAGATGAGACTACAGGTTGCATGAGTATACCAGGTTTGTCCAGCTTAACTTGTTGAGCTGGCGTTGGGTCGCATTTAAGTTCTTTGAAGGCTTGTTTGTCATTGACAAATGCATCCATTTTATCATAGTAGTACGAACAGGGAAACTCTGAAAACTCGTTGAGAAAGGCCTTTTCCTGGGGGCACTAACTGGCTGCGGAGGTACGGGGGATTTATTAAAGTAAGCAAATATCTATTCTTCGAGACAGTTATTTTAACAACATAACTTGGTTCCAACGGAGAGTTTAATAGCAAGACTATACCTTGAGTACAGTCAGAACATAACCAAAGATTATTTTACAAAGCACTTCTATTTACGCGAAACAACAGGATTAGATCAAATCATCAAAAAGTCTTTACTAATCATGTTTTTCAGAAAGTAAGTTTGGTAACAGCCGAATTTATTTTTACAACACGTCGAGCAATAAGTTCGAGCAATAAGTGCAAAAATTAATTACCAAAGATCTACACATAGTGAAGTAACATTTTATATACTTTTTGAAACATCTCACCGTAATTAATTTCTTTAAGTGACCCTGCCGTTAAGTTTTAAAGCATTCTAGAGAAAGTTAATGTCAAACCTAAGCATGCACAAGTGCAAGCATAAGCGCAATCACGCAAAAAGGACAAATTTGGATCCTTGTTCTTGTGCTTACCACAAGCTCAAGTGCAAGCATAAAACTGCAATGCGCTTGTGCTTTTGCTTGAGTCAAAGCTGTTTTCACGGTGAAATAAGGGCTGTTATTCTTGCGCTTGTACTTGCGTCGTTAGTGAAAACCAGGCTTTAACGCGTAATATTTTGTTTGAAATACTGTAACCACGCTGGTATCTCTATTTTTGCATTTATTGCTCGAATGTTTTGCGGAAACCCTCAGTCATACAAATTAAGGCCAAACACTTGTCAATGCTATTTACAGTTACGATCTAAAAAACAGTTTACGCTCGATTAAATAGCAACAGGCTTTTTTTAGGCTTACTGAACTTGAACTAAAACACTGTAGTTTCTACGTTGGTTTTGATGTTTTATCGGCAAAGCAAACTAAACTAAAAAAGAATGAAACATCCTATCGCCACAGTTGACAAGAAAAAACTGCTTCTACCTTTAAACTGCTTCTAACTTTATACAGTAGTCTTGGTCGGTATACATTAAGCAGGACTTTCCTGAGTGTTTCAGTCCCTAATATCTATTGTCACCAGTGTTTTTGTCACCTATTGTCTTTGTTGTGTTGAAGTCACATCAGTTTTTATAGCATTCAGTGCGAACACGGTCTGTCATTTTGTTGGTTCGTTTGTCGGCAATAGTCAAGAAGGTAAAATTAGCAATTCAAAATTAAAAACAGCTTAATTAGCAATGAAAACACGACACTTTCTCTTGGCTTGCTTTTGTGAACAATTCCGTGAGAATGATGTAACAAACAAAGGTTTACAACTAACAATGTGAGTGAACTTCACCTACATACTCCTATTTTGCAATGTATTGTACCTGGTATCTGTTATTCCCTGCTTTTACTTTCAACAAATGTGGAATTTCATTTGAGGCCCTTAGGAGAACCATTGCTTTTGAAAGGTTGCTACTTTCAGGAATTTACCAACAACAGATAAATGTTATCGTCTTACATGTATGTGTTGAAAATTATATTCTTACCAATTGTTTGCACGAACACAGTAACATGTTTAACAGACACACAGCTACTGTATCTCTTAATCACTGCTACTACTACTGTTGCTGCTACCAGAGATATTCATATCTGAAAGATTAAAAACCAACACACAACAGGGGTCAACCACGTACATTTTTGTAATCTTTCTTTATCTAATATTTTGGTACAACAAAAGTAACTTTATTAACTTTATCTTCAACCTGAAGTTGAAGATAAATTCTAATACAACAAGTAAATTACTTTTAAGGAATACAAATGAAATAAAATAATTATAATATTACAAAATGAATAAAAATAATAATACAGTCAAAAGAAGGATTCATCGTTTGTTAAAGATTTGTAACGTGTCAAAAAGTCATTAATATAAATTGAACTAATGGTAATTATGTTTTCATCGCACATAGTCAGGATATACTTAAATCGTACATTAATAGTTAACATCCTAAAATTGTTGTTTATTGCAAACGGACGTTCCAGGAAGATTTCCCTTAGATGAAGAAGTGATGGATGCCTGCATTTCATCAAACATTGAAACTCATCGCCGATAGATGATTGACACAAAATCTCTCATCTCCAGGTATCTTCCTGTAACGCGGCCCTGTCTCAATGGGTAAAGGGTGACAAGACATTCTCAACTTGGTAACTGCCACCCTTTGATTAACATTTTTTATATTTGTAAGATAGGGCTCAAAACGAAATTCATTTTTAATGCGTTATAAAGACATAACTTGTTGCCTTCTGTCCTATCTGGTTGATTCTTGTCTAAATTTTTAAACCAATAAGCCTCAAACTGTTTAGTGATGCTCTTATTGAACAATTTTGCAATAGTTGGGCTTTTACTGTTATCAAAGTGCACAGGGGAATCTAATATCGTCTTATTTAAATTAGTGAATTGTAACAAATGCTTGACTGTGGTAAACCAAGAATGTTTACCTGAAGAATCTAGTTGTATGTATGTTTCTAAAGCACTACCGGTACTTATTATTTTGGTATTCGAAAAAGTAATGAGTCTCAAAAAATATTTTTGGATTGTATCATAATTTTGTTGTGGAGGGGGAATCGTCCAAGTTCCCCCTTCACAGCAAGGTTGCTTGATTTGGAGTGTACTCCTAAAGCAATTTTGCATAATTTGTTGTGCATAGTTTCAGGTATTATACGTTCATCAAAATTTTTTGACGAAAAACGAAAAACTAGAAGTAATTAGAGATTAAAGAAGTGTATTCAACCTAAGACAGATACCACCAGGAAAAAGGAAGCCAGACAATGAAAAATCCAGATCATCGCTGTACTATGACAAAGAGGATGACTGGAAGAGGCTTGTTAAAATTGTATTATTGAAGTTTTCACCTTGTGTTTGCTGAACCAGCGTTTAGTGTTTGTGCAGTTTTATGGTTTAAGGTTTAAATCATTCGTTTACATGGTTTGAATTGTTTGGTTTGTATGGTTGAGATCGTTTGGTTTGTATAGTTTGAATAGCAAGTACTTATTTTTGTTGAAGTAAGAATGTTACGTCAAGCTGACCCTGAATTAATTATTGCAAAGAAAAACAAAAAAAAGAAAGACTGTATTCTGTGGCAAGCGATTTTGGAGCGTTTTGTAATGATAAGTGGTGAATTTTATTGGGGGGGGGGGGGGGAGAGACAACTGCTTAAAAAATATATCATTGTGCTTGCAAAACTAGTGCCAGTCCCATACTGCTGGTTAGAATTTAAAATTCCTAAAACTTATTTTTGACAGCTCCTGGCAAGTAAACATCAAAAGTCACGTGATTTGAAGTCTGGGTAAGGGGTCAACGGATCCTCAATTAGCCCTATATTTATGTTCAGTGTATCCTTTGTATTCATTTTACAGAGGCCTTTCAAGGGGGCAGCTGTGTCGCAACGTTGCATGTTTCTGAAAACCCATGTCGCCTAGCTAGCAGCTTTAAATGTGGCTGTCGTTTTTTACCCTATTGCGTTGCTGTCGCATTGCGTCACTTTCGCATTTCAGTGCTGTAACGATGTCGCTTGTTGCTGTTAAATTGTTCCTGTTGAATGTCACTTTTACCCCTTGGAAGGCCTCTTTACAAGTTTGCAACCTCCTGTTAATGACCACCTCAAATAATAATCTATGTGGTTTCTTAGCAAGAACACCACAGAGGTCAGGATTGCACAGGATTGAAACCAACAGTGAAAAGTGACAAAAATAGAGATGACCTACAATGGTCACAAGAAACTTGTTATGTTACCTGCTGTAATGACAATTCTTTCCTTTGCTCCTCTGGTCTTCTGCACTCTGTAATGCAGACCATAATTGAGTGCAAACAAATGCTCATCGTGTTTAGGGTCACAACACACCCAGTAATGACCTTCCCAAGAAGTGGTCCGCCAGCAGCGACCCTTAGCCAGAACTTTCTTCTTCTCACGACGGCCTTGAGGAGTGATCCACACCAACTGAACTGCATGCCTTGTACGATTAACAAACTTCACCTCCACTGGGACGGTCACATGAGCATCTGATTTCAGCTTGTCGAGAGAATTTCCTGATCAATTCAAAAACACAACACACAATAAGGTAACACAAAGTATAAATAGATTTAGCCAAGCCTAAAAGCGGAGCTCCCAATTTACTGATCAATCGAACAGGTTTCGCTTGTGCGGTTTGTTTTGACTCATTTCTATTTGCAAGAAACATGCTTTAAGAAGACCTTCGCATTAATGTCAACTATACTTGGAAATAGCCCAAAATGAAATTCCTTCAAACTCGGCCTGAATAAAGCCCTAGAGGCACTAGTTACAAAAATATAAGTTTAAGATCAATCGGTTAATTTTTGATTTTTTAACAATTTTTTTCTTCCCAATTTCATATCGTCTTTGTACTTCTATTCTACTATCTTTAGAGATCTAATTACAGTAGAACCCCTATTAAGCGGCCACACTCGGGGAAATGGCAACTGGCCGCTTAATAGAGGTTGGCCGCTTAATAGGGGTTTGTCAGAAATTAGCATAAGGTCTTTTAAGAAGGTTACATTATTTCAATACAAAATAAGGTGAAAAGGAATAACGAAATCACATGAAGACGACAATAAACCTGTGTTTGAATGATTTTATCGGCCGTCACGATCTGAGCTTGTTGGAAATTTATTTAAATATCGTATATTACATTCTTATTGGCCGCTAAATAGAGGTAAAAACAATAGAAGAACGCTCATCGGGACGGAAGAAAGGTGGCCGTGGCCGCTTAATAGGGGTGGCCGCTTAAAAGGGGTTTTATTTACAGTATTATACTGACAATATTTTCAGGACTTTAGTAACTGGCCGCTTAATAGGGGGTGGCCGCTTAATGGGTGGCCGCTTAATAGGGGTTCGACTGTAGATCACAATTTGATAAGAAGGCAAAAATTTTACAAAATTTTGAAAGTCGGTACCTCAAGACAGCTAAAAAATAGGCCAAAATTTACCATATTTTCAACTGCTTTAAAAGCCTTCTGGTACATCGCTTTGCCCAAAATGGCTTAATCAGTCTGAAAGAGCATGTTTTTTACTACAAATCTGTGAAATAAAATATTTGGGTAATTAAAATTGCGAGGGCTGAGGCAGCAAAGTAAATGCAGCTCTCCTCCTAAAAACCTGACCTTTGACCTTGCCGCAACGAAACTGCAAATGACAAGTTGAGACAATCTTTTTCTTATTTTGCGCAGGTTTCTTGTTTTATCGGTTGAAAACACGTATTACGTGATAAATGCAATCTTATTTAATGCATGAAGCACCCAAAAGTCACATATGTGACCCTCCACGGGATTTTGGTCACTTTGGTGTTGACACGCGCACGACTCACTCGCACGGTAAGACAAAAGAGACACGATTTAACACGGAACAACCGTGTCCAGTAAATCTCTCATTAAAATTTTCTTGTGTTTTTTAGGACACGGTAAAAACAAAGGACTTAGCCAATCGTCCGTGTCAGTACTGGAAAACAAAAGCTATCGTGCGAATTAAGCACGCTTACCATGCGAATAAAGCACGCCATCCCGTGCAAAACAAACACGCTTACCGTGCGAAAAACACATGCTTACCGTGCGAATTACCGTGTCAACGCACACTTACCGTGCGAAGGATGAGAAATAACACATTTAACGTGTGGAGAGAGAAGTATATAAAGTCAGGGACTACCATAGCACGCTTTCTCATCATAGGATTTATTGACAATGGACATCTGGTAAAATCTAATATCTGACGGTTGATCTCGATCAATTCGGCCGATGTTAAAATAATTGCCAAAACTTCGGCTATGTCGTTCTTATAATGCCGAACTATATCTTCTGAGACTTTGAACATTATTAGTTTGATCTGCATCGCTCTCACGACTGAAGCATGCATGTGCAAAGCTATTGTACTAATAATTTCACCTTTTGTTCTCTTCAAGATGTCTCTGACTTGTCATGACAAGTTTGTTTTTGTAAAAAATGTCATGACATTTCAAACTTGTCCGCTCGTGCTTAAACACCTGGCCCCAGTTGTTCAAAGCGTGGATAACGCTATCCACCGGATAAATCACTATCCGGTGGATAGTGCAGTATTTTTTGTTAACACTTATCCACTGCAACACTTTTCAAGACACAATGCATGACTATGGTCTTATAGACTGGTCAAGTTATAGTGAAAGACAGTTTGTATTCATACCTGATGGTTTCTTTATTTCAACATCCAAATGATGGGCATCATGTTTATGTGGAAACGCATAAAATACTGGACTGCCATTAATCAAGAGTGGCTCCCGACTCAACTTCTTGTTAAAAGCCATGAAAACATGTGTCTGATAGGTGTCTAGTGTCTTGGATTGGCCATCCTTCAACTTCCCTTTCCGCTTCCGTCTTCCTTTCTTGTTGATCCAGAATAACTGGATTTTCTTCCCTGTCCTGTTTGTGAATTTCACTGTCAGTGGATGCTTGTCCTCTCTGGAGTAAAGATCTAGCAAATTCATAACAAGACAACATTCAGAAATGAAATTAAATGAAATTTGTGCTGGCGGTGTTGAGTCTTGCATGACTTGTGCAGTTTGTGTTTCATAATAAACCAATTTTTGAATTCTCGGTATTGGACTGGAAATAGCTTGCAATGGAGGCTAATGCGGGAGGAAATCATTAAAAAGAGCTTCAAAAATAATCTACAGTCCACAAACGGATAGCTAACCTACATTCCAACAAAGCTGCGTTCGCGCTCAAAGTAATACCTCTTGTCATAAATACACTCACTCATCCACGGAGCTGCAAAACGCAGCAAGATGGCTGTTTTCTGATTTTGCCGCTTCTTTTTCGGAACAATTTTGACACTTTGCTTGCAAACTATAGGAATTTGGGAACATGTCAAATTAAAAACTGTGTTTCAACTTTTTAAATAAGTGTGCTTATGTTTTTATTGTGGAGTAAGGTCTGTTTTGGGGGATTTTTCATTGAAGAAATAGATCGCTGTCTGTATTGCAATCGACCATCACATTGGCACAATGAGTATCAAATAAACCTGATTAAAAATTTATGTTGTATATTTTATTATTTGTGGGGGGAGGGGGACTAAAGTTTCCTTTTTTGGAGGAGACTGGGCGAATACAAACTAAATGTCACTCGCCAAGATAGCAAGTGCTCCAAAATTTTAGTGTCCAAACCTGGTGGCTTGGCTTGCAAGAAAGATAAATCATTGTTTTCTTGTTAACAAGTACAGTGACCTATTGTTTATTCTCTTAGGTTGAGTGTAGCAATCAAATTCTTCCTATAAAATGAATACAGATCAATTTCTATGACAGAATAATACATTATCACCGGAAACATGTACTCTGCCAGTACTCACAATGGAATTATCAAGGAATTATCTGGTGTATACAACGTGTTCTTGCTCCTAATTGAATATGGTGTCTTGAAAGGACAATGATAACAATGGCTGTTTAGGTATAAATGTTGCAACACTGTCTAGCAAAATTATATCATGCATTTTGACGTATGGCTATTCGTTTAAATATCTCTATTCATGTCTTGTTTAAGTCTGCATGAGATCCTTACTTTCTATGGTACAATATTTGCCATTGGCCTAGATCCAGACAACTGTCTGGCTATAAAAGTTTAAAGAATGAACTTTAGCATCATTCACTAGATGTATTGCTTGTAAAACTGCAACTTAGTTCGAAATTTGTAAATCCCTCCCTCCCTCCCTTTGGAGGCTTGACTGTTGTTGTAATTAATTGAATAAACCGGGGTTCACCTCTTGCATGACGCTATCGCTTACAAGCTACGTTTTCGCTATTTTAGTGGCGCTATTTTACGCTCTTATGCCTCTTCTTGTCCAATCCAGCAAGTGACGGCAGAGTCGGCTTGTAGTGCAGGGGAGATAACGCTGACTTGTTAATAATACACATACAAAAATTCACTTGAAGTGGATGACAAATAAAACGTGTTCAGTGGCTTACCGGTACCTTTCTGATTCGTTCTTAAACATAACAGAGTTGCCGGGCTTTGTAAAATCCAGATACCGCTAGGGAATTTTAAATCTCTCTGTCATGCATTATCAGGTGCTTTTATCCTTATTCAGCTGTATTGGTTTGGTCTGAAATGTCCAACTTCAACTTACGCTTGTAATCTTTCTTCTTTACGAGCCATTGCGTAAGAAAATCCGCAATTGGTAGCTTTCAGTAGTTTCGTAAAGCCTCTCTTGTGCTGTACAAGTGTCCAATTCCTAGTACTTTGGTTTATATACTTAAAACTTTCGTTAAATCGGTCAAACTTTTCATGAATCGTTATGTTTTTGCTCGATTTTTGCTCTCTCAAACACTCCGACATCGGGCGCCATTTTGTTTTGGCGCGCTTTCAAACTTTCCTGTCAATCAATTTAATTTCAACTTTCTCCACTCAATTTTAACTTTTTGCACTCAATTTCAACTTTCTGCACTGTTTGGGATCAATTGACGTGCTCTCAGCCAATGACCATGCAGAAATTTTTGTATGTATATTATTAAGCACAAAAAGCACAGTGGTTAAAATTATTAACTTACTATATTCAGATAAGTCACTGTCATCACTTTCTGCATCCTGAAATAACAAGTGAAAACAATAATAATACATGTATTATATCATATACCGGTCAGTGCTACTATGATCAAATTTTCA
Source organism: Oculina patagonica (assembly GCF_052425735.1). NCBI lineage: Eukaryota > Metazoa > Cnidaria > Anthozoa > Scleractinia > Oculinidae > Oculina > Oculina patagonica. Next base: position 27,698,733 of record NC_135761.1, read on the forward strand.
CTCCTTGCTTTTCTTAACATTTCTTAAAGTATTTAAGAAAAGATTCAAAATGCCGTTTTCCATTTTTAAATATCTTTTTTAGTTCCGGAGATATTTAAGCTTAAAAAATCGTAAAATATGCAAATTAGGGGACTGATGACGTCATCTACTCAACCCAATTTTATGTTATCTCGAGTTATCTCGGTCATTTTCTGCAGAGACCAATGAAACTTGGCAGACTAATAGTTCTGCAGGTGACACACATGCAGTTACCATGGAAACTCACTCTTTTCCAGTCCCCACCCAATTTATTTTGAATATTTAAGAATTTTTCAGTTTGAAAAATTAAACCCCAGCAAGACATCTGCCTTATCCATTCATACGCTTGCCAGATCACTCATGTAAAGCATTATTGACAAATAACAATAAGGAATGCCAGAATTGGCCCGAAAACCCATTTAGCATTGGGGTCTGGAACCTAGTGTGTTGCCATGGTAACCAAATTGTTGAGTTCACATGGTGAAACACAACAAGCAGAGTGTTGCTGCAAAAAATCGAAGAGTTCGGATACAAATTGGCTGAGATATCACTTTCTTCATATTTGATCAAAATTTGTTTGAGTCTATGATGTCATCGCTTTGTTTATTTGCATATTATAAAAACTTGAATATCTCTGGAAAAAAGGAGATATTGGAAAACAGTAAATGGCATTTTTCTTCTCATAAAGAGAACTTGTTAATATTTGAAACGGCTACGAAAGAAAAGATGCAAATTTCATCATAGTAGCACTTTAACAATCACCCAACAAAGAAACAATCTATGATAGAAGAAGAGTGCAAGCCATAAAGAAAACTACTCAGGGTTATACCCTTATTTGAGCTAAACAGGGATTTGTCTCTGGATGTATAGTCCTATTAAATTATAATTAATTAAGGTGGCCCAAACCTATTTATTTACCTCATGGTTGCATTTTTGAATCGCGCTTTATGGCAGGAAAGATTTCACCGATTTCTTCGAATTTTTGCGTCCTGAATGTAAAATGTTCGAATTTACGGAAAATGGTATTCGATTTTCAGTCGGAATAAAACCTTCTGAGATTTGAACATACCCCAAAAATGTCCATAAATTTAAATCCCGACAACAGATTTCTTCTAAACTTTAGCAAATAAGCCTCAGAGCTCTCAAGTTTTGTATCAGGAAGTTTCATGACAATCCTGACCATGCAACTCGCTGCACAAAATGCTGGTCAAATTTTATCTAAAACAAGTAAAGCGCGATTCAAAAATGCAACCATCACGTAAATAAATAGGTTCGGGCCACCTTAAGTATGATGTTAATACCATGGTGGTTTGGTGAAAGAATAGCCCTCTAAACCATCAGTGCAGTACATGCACAAAAGATTAAACTCGTACCCAGATGTCTACTTACCACGGTAGTACACATCTGGTAAAGTGCGTTCAATTCGCCAATCTGATTGGTCGATGGACTGCTTCAGCATTTGCGCGCGGATGATGCAAACTTGTTTCGCACGCGCGCACTGTGCGTTGGCTAGTAGGAAAATATTTGGTTTTGAAGGCTTTTCTACAAACGCGTCGTGTTTTAAACGTAACTAATGCGAATAAGCTATAGATACAGTTTGTAGTTCAAGCTTGTTAGAACAGAATGTTTTAAAATGACGATATTCGTGGGTAAAAAGATGGGCAAAAAACTTTGCAAATCTGACGCGTACTTCACGCGTACAGCTAGCTTGTACGCGTCAAACACAGCGCGCGCTTTTCCCACCGGTTGAAGGCTGGTTTGAATGTTTTAAATTATCAGCAAAAACACGACTAGCGGCTTTTTTTCTTCCTCAACTCTATTTCAAGATTGTGTTACTTGCCTTTCCTTGTATGGGAAAGAAGTTTATTAGCTATTTACAGCGGCCGAGTGAGCTTTTCATCTACTAAATTGCTGAGCATGTGTAGTCGCGTCGTGTGTCACATTTCTGACACATTTGACGCGAGCAAAATCCGACTTTAACAGATGTTCTCTCCGAGGGTTGAGAAGATCTGGGTACGAGATTAACAAAAGATATCAATGTGTAAGTACATGTATAAAGTAGGAAAAAATACATAAAAAATCTAATAAGATAAAAAAATGCTAAGCTAAATTATAATAGTAAATTTACATGAAAATCTAAAAAAGAATAAAAATACTGACCTAATTTACAATAATATTTACAAAGACTAAAAACATTACTACTAAAATACTATGTTAAGCAGAAACCTTTTGCTAGGCAGCAAAAGGTTTGTATACTGTCGGCAATCACTATATTTACAGGCAGTTCATTAAAAATCTTCGCACCACAAACGGGAAAGGTGTTGTTCCCGAAATTCAATTTGACCTTAAAGTTATGTACATTTTATTTGTGTGCACACTTGATTCTCACCAGACAGGTTAAACATACATACATAATAGTGTCCCCAGTTAGTTTTGTATAAGTTAAATACTGCTCAAACTTAAGTCCTTCACTCATTCATTCATAAGTTTGAAAGTCATGGAATGCCTTGGGTGCATGCCAATGTCTTTGTTTTGGTGAAAGATTACGGTAAGTTCGTGATGTTAACATGGAGATACCAACCTCATGTTTCTGGCCAGGATATGGTCCTGAGTGAGATGGGAAATGTTCAGGGTGTGGTCCAGAGTAGGAAAGGAAAGGTGGTCCTGGCTGAGAACCAACAGCAGGATGGAAAGCTCCAGGATAAGGTCCTCCCTGGGGTGGAGGTTGTCCAGGGGGTACTCCAACAGGGGGAGGGTAAGCTCCTGCTGGTCCAGCATAGAATCCAGTGCCGGGAGGAGGGCCATAGCCAGGCTGAAAAACAAGATAACACCAGAGTAACCAGCTGTGCTACAGTTTAATACTAGTGCAAGAGATCCAAACGTGACTCCCAACAAAATCGATGTATAAAATGTTGCTCAAGGTGTCTCAAACCTTTCTTTTTTTTTAGGACAAACTGAACATTTTTTTTTATCAGCTTTTCAGCAGTTTTTATTCATTGATTTGACATGAAATTAATACACCAGTAAAGTTTGGTATGGTGTATTTTTCATCTTTGACAATGATAAACAGAAAAGCTTGAAAGACAAGTTCATGAACACTGCTTTCATTTTCATTTTGAAATGCAAAACTCGCCAAGGGAAGCAGTGAAATTCTCAACTAACTTTTTAAAAATTTGTACTGTTCTATTTGCTGAAAAAGTCTCACTGGTTTTTCCACACAAATGGAAGTAAAAATGACAATTTACATTTAAGATACGGTTTAGTATTTAAAAAGTATAAGGCCCAAAACCGAAAAAATGACACCCTATGAATTCAAGGGGAGAGAGCCGACGACAGGGACCCGCACGACCACCCGCACACCGACAGATCGACCCGGACCTCCCTGGGGAGCAGAAAGGCCCCAGGAACAGGGAACAGAGAGACCCGGAGAGCAGCAGGAGCCCCCCCCCAGGAGCCGAGGGCCGCGGAGGCGGGCGCGGCGGGACGAGGGAAGGAGGGAAGGAAGGGAGAACGCACGCGACGGGAGGACAGGGGACAAGAGGGGAGGGAGCAGAGCGAGGAGAAGGAGAAGGGGAGAAGAGCCCCAAGGAGAACGGGCCCACGAACCACCCAAAGAGGGACGAGAAGGGAGGAAAAGACCAGAGAAAGGGAGCGACAAATGAAGATGGATTTCACTTATAAACATGTATAAAGAAGCGGATATCAGAGAAATAGTTTATTTGTTTGACGCTCTTGAAAATGGGCAGAGCAAAATTGAAATTTGAACAGTGGACACGGATATTGGTATTGGTGTTGTTGCATTGGTTGGCCAATTCTTTAATATACAAGGGAAGTCTCCACGAGTAAACTAGCATATCGGTGGCGTTTGGAATTGGTACGCATTTTCTGAGAAGTCAATTACAATTTTGTGGAAATTTAGGCATGGAGCAATCAAAGTCAAATTCTGTTTTTCACGTCTTTTGTTAGGCTGCGAAACAAATTTGCCTTTTTGTGAAGCCTTTCATTACCTAAAACAAAGCAAGTTCGTTACAGTTAGCTGTTCTTCAGTACACTCAGAAACTAAAGAGAGATTGACAGTACATACAAGTAAGTAGAAAACTGGATAACAATTACATTTTTAAAAAACTATTTTTATCAGGAAGTAATTTGTTTTTCATGATGCTTTGCTAACAATATTATTTAAAGAGCGGCATACCAGGCTGGGGTTTTGGTCGTGTGTTCAGAAACACAGCCTAATAAATTATTCACTAAAAACCTGAAGGTGGAAGTGGAAAGAAAAGAATTTGCAAGTCAGTGCAAGGCAATTCCAGAGGAGGCGGGAATAGCGTTCAAACAGCCCCTAAAATCCACTGTTCTTCAAAGGGTGGCTGGAGTGGTAGTTTTCCGTCAATTTGATAAAAGTATCACGAAATCGAAATCTCAACACTATCCAGACCAGGGGGGCAAAAACAGCCTCGTCCCCAGGCCATACCGCGCTATGCGAGTGAGCGGAGGAGGACTGGAACCGAGCGCGATAGCGCGAGGCCTGGCACAAAATGGCAAAAAAGTCCCAGTTTAGCGAGAAAAAGTCCCAGATATAGTTCGACGAAAATATACGTTTTTCTGCGAGGAAAAGAAAATATTTCTGGTTCATGAGGAAACTGCATCCCTTTTGAACATTTGTGGACTATTTTAGATGGCGGAGACGAACTGTAATGCCGTTTTTTCCTGCCTTGCAGAATGGTATTGGTCGTATTTAATAGAGTTAAGAAAATTATTCTGTTATCATTGTTTTCGTTCACTACTCGTAGTGATACATGGGTCTACATGTATCTAGAAGTTCTTTGTGGTAAGCAAATTACGTTCGCCAGGTACTAGTAACTGTGTTAGTTTTATTTAAACCTGAAAGGCGTCGATCTCAATGTTTATAGAGCTAGGGTCGGGATTTTCGACCTTTGTTGTTTACAAATTTATGTGCGAAAACAAAGAAACAATTCAGCTTACTTGAGAGAAGAGGGCTAATCCCCCGATGCATGTATTAAAGCTTGTCATTGATTACCTGTAATTTTTTATTTAGCTTTTTAGAGAAAGAAAAAAAATAATCTATAAACTCTCGTAAACCAAAACTTTATTTGATCTTGATGTAGCCTGTCTTTTTCTTGTATACTCTGGTTCATTTCATTAGCAGGAAATGTTAATCCAAATCCTGGGCCATGTTCAGGTTATATATAACAAGTATGCTTCAATCATTTTCGTCAATTCAATGAGCTTATTAAATAAAAATTACAGCTGGTCATGACTTATTGCAGATTCCAAGTGTGAATTGATAACATTTCCATTGTGTAGCACCACTAAATAGCCAACAGTTCTTGTCAGCCCAAAAGGTGTGGAAATTTATTTCAATTTCCCTCAGTTGCAGAGTTAGCATTTCAGCTGAAGTTTATATATTTTGCTGCCAATTTTCGTGTAGTTTTGACAAATTTACCTGCTGAGATGTTCAAAAAGAAACAGAAGTGCACTGCTTTCCCCTTTAGACAAGGTACATACTGCATCATTGTAGACATAGCTCGTTTAACAAAGTATGATTCTTCTGCTATTCTCCCTGACATTTACTTGCAAAGAAACACATAAACACAATATATATATATACTGTGTTTATATGTTTATTTGCAAATAAATTAAAATATCAAAATATATAATGTTTAAATATTGTTTGAACTGCTCCAGAAAAGCTGGTTACTGGGGCTTTTGGACCAGTTTCTTTTTAATTTGTGAGCCCCATTCTGCATTTTTGATAGCCCAAAAATATTTGTATTTTTCCTCACATGGGTACACTGGCTATTTTTCCCATTCCTTAAACTACCACCTTTTTAACTCCTACTTGCAGAGATATTAAACTGAGCTTGACTGACACACACACACACACATAAACACAGTGCAGTATACAAAAGTATTTACATGTATTCAACTCTTGCAATATATACTAAAACTAGTAGTTATTGGAATTTAGGGGAGTGCATTTGGTAGGGTGGGGTGATTTGGGGAGGAGGCAGGGAAAGCTGGAGGCAGTGGAAAGTGTTATATTATGTTTTCATATTCTCTTGATATTTGAGGTCTGCCCATAGAAAATGTATGACATTGCCAGCTGATGAAACCTGATCTGCTTGTACCAACCCATCTTTCTAAAGCATAAAAGAAGAATAAAGCCTTTTGATTGATTGTGCCAAGCTAAGTGGCTAAAGGTCTTTAATGAATCCAAATAGAGTACATTGTATATCTAGAAGATACTCTGGATAATGTTTGTATAGTAACAATAGTAACAATATAAATATAACATTAACTAACAGTAAGAAACGACTTTTAAACTGAAATGAAGCCATTCTAAACATTTTGATACCAGTCCATTCGGAACAGTTTTTTGTTTCCTTACAATCATAATCTTGTCAATGCTTAGTGGCCGAAGGGAATTTGGTATGTTATAGAGTCTCACAAGTCTGAAGTTCACAAGAGAGAAGTTGAATCTGTTAAGCAGCTGAGTTGACACATTACAACTCGGTATCGTCACCAACAGTAGGCGAATTGCAGCGTTTGTTTCCCAGAAAACAAACCACTACACAGCTTTCTAATTTTCTGATAAGTAGCTTTAGTCATATATTTCGCTACTGATACTTCGAATAAATAGTTACAACTTCACTTACCTTGGATAAAACTGCGAAAAATTTTCGAAAAAAGCGAAGGCAAAGGAACAAACAAAGCACACACGAAAGCACAGTTGAAAGTACTGATGGATATCAGCTTTGAGCCTTTTATCTTTTCACCGCTGTTGTTGTGTTAGCGAGAAGCAAAAATACTCATCATACAACTTTCCACGAACGACCACTATTCTATCTCCGTTCACCAAGACACCAACAGAGAAATCGATCGATAGAGACAGCTCCCATCGCCAGTTACAGTTAGTGGAACATATTCTTTATAAAGCTCTTTAGATGGTACAATTTGCTGCGCATAAAAATCGACATTTAATTTTTCTACCTTAAATAAAAAATCTCCAATTACTTCACGAGTTTGCTGGCAGACATGGATGAAGGAATCCCAGCCTAATTCTGACGCGTTTTTAAGTTCTTCAAGAAGTTGACTGAAGTTCAATCGTTGGACAGGCTCCGCCATATTGGATTTGCCGTTTATTGCCAGGCGTCCTAGGCGAACTTCCCCGACAAGCTTGGCGGGTGACGTCACATCCAAATTCGCCGGGGACGACTGGGGACGAGGCTGGGGCAAAAAGTGTCCGCGCCGACTTTGAACATTTATAACTTTTTCAACATTCAACCAAACACTGCCAAACTTTGCAACTTGCCATGGAAATGGCATTTTGAGAGAAATGTTTTACCAAATTTGCAATTTTTGTGTCTTTATAGATGAAAATTAACTTTCATGCAGTTAGTTTTACCTTTTGGGCATTTTTTTGCGCCATTTTATTGTTTTTCAGTACTTTTTAGTAATTTTTGGCGGTTTTCTTATGTTTTGGAAAAATTTTCAAATCCAAGATGGCGGATCAAAGATGACAAATACGTTGTCGATTTCTGTGATGACGTATTTGTCCTTTCTCGCAAACCATGTTCTTGGAGCATTGGATTTTCTTAAAGCCCATGCCTCAAAGACTACGTGTGCCAAATTTGGTTCTTTTGTCCAGCATGTAACGATAATTTTGCTTACCCGCTAGACTACTAACTAAAGAGGTATAACTCAAAAACAGCCCTTTTGCAGCGCTTTCGCTTTTGTACGAGCATTATAAATATTGATTTCCCTTAAAATATATTACATAATACCAAATTTTATTCTAAGAGCAGTAAATTTACCACTCTGCCTGATTTCTACCAGCCAGAGACCCGGGGGGGGGGGCACTCCCGTACATGAGCTATATAGGTATGTGCCGCTGTGGGGGGTATGGTTTTCAAGCAGTTTAGTCTGGGATAGGGTATAGAAATCAGAGAGTTTTGGTCTAGAAAAGGGTAGCATTTGCCGGGAAACTGATTGGTGGTATGACGAAATAAGTCCAGAATAGGAATAGAAACTCAGAAGAGAAAGAGGATTTCCTAAACGTTAATAAAAAACATCGCGGCATCGTAGATAGTGATACAGTTCTAAAAAAATGCAAGTCTGGGATAGGGTAGGGATTTTCGGTGTCTAGTCTAGTATAGGGTTGCAAAAATCAGCTGAAAATGGTCTAGTATAGGGTAAGGCCTTCAAATTCCCAGCGGCACACCCCCACCCAAAAATAAACAGGGTGCCCCCCCCACCCCCCGGGGCCAGAGATCATTTGCCTTCCAGGGAGCAAAAACTTGGAATTCGCTCCTCGTGGAATTAAGGACTACTGACCCAACAACCATTTTTAAAAAAGACTGTCTAAATTTGTTTTATATTTTTATTTTTTTATTTTCTCATTACGAATTTTTATTGTAAATATTTTGTAATAGGCTTTTGTTTACTTGTATTCTAATTGTAATTTTTTTAACATTGCTGCTGAAAAGCCCTTTTCAGGATGCACAATAAATTTATACATGTATGTATGTAACAGGTGTGATTTTCACATCATTCCAAAATTACAAATTACAAAATTACGGCTGTATGAAAATGTCTGTATGATCTGAAATCAAAGGCTCTATGAGCAAAGTCGTGAATGTGGTATATTATAAACTGATAGCCCAGAATTAGCCAAAATAAATCTTAAATGTCTGCTGACAAACGACAATTCTTGTAATTGTCTATGAAATCTGTTAACGTACGTCATAGTTGAGTCATGTTTAAAATTCTAGCTGGTAAGTGATAAATAACCCCATATTCTAACTGAAAACTAACCATCCAGTAATCCATTGAGGCCTTCTAGCTAAGCAGCTAAGAAGTGAAGATTATTTCAGAGCTTAAAATAATTAATGCTGAGAGAGACACGTGTAGTGGTAACAAGATATGAGGTACCTTAAGATGCAGCGAAGCTGGTAATGGAAAAAAGCTAGGGAATTTTTTTTTTTTTTCACCAAACTGTTTCACATTTGCTAAAGGGTTCTTTAATTAATAACCAGGTAACTCAGCCATTTTATACAGGACAGTGGTATTATTCGACATACATTTTTCTCTGTTAAAGAATGGCAGACACTGTGACAGAAGGCAAATAATTATAAGAAACTAACAGATGCCTCATACATGTGACTTCTAAGAATTGAAATTGGCAGGAAACAGTAAAGTCAACATAATTTATTATCAATTTAGAGGCCTGATACATGTAACAAATGAAAACTGCTGCTTATTTCCTTTTTGTCTTGTAAAGTAAAGTAAAGTAAAGTATGACTTTATTTAACGGGACACTGACAGATCAAATACTTGTGCCCCAAAAGGAAAGTATACTAAAAATAGATTTGATTAGATAAAACTATGTACAAAAATCAATAAGACAATAAAATTAAAATTACATGAATGATTGCGTATGGATTGATTATTTAAAATTTTTTAAGAGACGAAAAAGTTACACTTGGGCTCCGTAAGTCCCGATGATCCAATGTCGCACAAGTGCCGCCTCAGATCCTCTATCGAGGGCCTAGTAGTTACACGGTGATCTTATGAGTATAGAGTGATTTCGGCGGTGCCAATCCGAAAGGTACATCGAAGAATGGACCAAGGTGCGCGGAGGAAGTGCCCGGAGAACCAGAAACCGCCGGGGGGGAGTCCGCCCGACGAAGTCCAAACAAAGCGCGCCGACGGAGAGAGGAGGGCGAGAGGGGGCAGGGGAGAGGAAGCAGTTGCCCGGTGAAGGAAGGCCCCGGGGACTCCGGAAGAGGACGGCAGATAGCGAAAGACGGCCGGGGACGTGTAATATTGGAAGATGATAGTGACTTGTGACGTCATGACGTAGTCATGACGACACAAGATAATACTACAGGGGACAAGGTGCATTCCATGCGTATTTGCTTTCTGAGGCCGCGGAATTTTCCCGCCATGTCAATATTTTTCCCGCCATGTCAATATTTTTCCCGCCATGTCAAAATTTTCTTTTTTTTTAGTAAATGCCGAAAAATGCGATCATCAGATTTAAACAAAACAGATGCAGACTTCTCAACCTCAAAGCACTGGAAATCTAGAGATTGAGGTAAAAAAATCTGGAGATTTTAGTAAAAACCGGGAGATTGATCAACTGACGGACAAAATAACTAAAAGAGTCCTAAAACCAGGCGCTAATCAAATGACTTGTTACTCTGTTTTTTCGTGAGATTTCTGTTTCTCGTCGTGAGATTGAAGTGAAAACCGTGAGTCTCAGGACAAAATCGTGAGACTTGAGAGGTCTGCAGATGCTGTTTACACTGACAGTTGCGTTTATTTTTAAGCTTTTTGTTTGTTTTTCTTAGTGATAAAAGCAATCACACGAGATTCCCACCATTCTAGTCATATTAGTCAATCTGATAATAGCTACCGTTTCGTGAGAACAATGTGTTTTATGATTTTGGTACAGCAATAGGGGAAAAGCATGTCTTAAACAGGATTGCGCCTTACAGAACTGTAGGTATGTCGACCGACAATATGTCAGGAAAACCTTTCTTTGCCGTTTCCATTTTTGATTAGATCCGATTTCAAAGATGTAATAGACCGTAGTAGTCGAACCACATGTGTGCCTTTACTTCAGTTGACTAGCTAGCTTAGGCAAGTTAGAATTTGTGCTGATTAAACTAGTTCAAAACAACTGATCCCGTGGACATTATTTTCCTTGTGTGTCTTCAATTTGAGTTTATTGAAACGTGAGGCTGAAAACGTTCTTATCAGTCACAGACACAAAACAACAAAGGAAAATCTGTGACTTTGTTGACCTTTTTAAGATATTTAAGAATTATCTTTGACAGATAAATGCTTATGAATCTGTGTGTCTGTATTCTTTTTGTGCTGTTATCGGAGTCCTATAACTGTTAAACGGCTACATGCTGGAGTGTACTTTGAATTTAAGTCAAGCCTACTTTCGGCTGCTTGGAAAAATCGCTTTTGATAAGGTGTCGGAAACAAGTCGCGTGACAATAATAAGTACAAACATTATCCGCCTGACAGAAATAGCAACGATCAATTAGTATGAATCAAAATGGACGCTTAATTACCGTGATTGTGATCGGAATGGATACTATTAAGGCATCGATTTCAAAACTTTAAGCACGTAATCTTATACAATAATTAAAGATAGAAACTTCACGGACAGTTACTCAGAGTTTAACGCACGAAGCGATCATCAGACTGTGTCGTTAGATGCGGTGAAATACAATTTAAACTACGTTCATGGAGGACGGTTGGAACGATCCTGTCTCTGATTGGCCGTGTAGTACTTGTTTTCGTGCCTGCACTTGGTAACAAGCTCAGATCTTTTGTTCAAGAAGGTGTATCTGTCAGCTGATAGTATGCAGAGCTTCTCCGTCAGACACAAATTGCAGCGTGACGGGTTTCCCCTGTAAGCGCTTGCTCTCGTGACAATGGAGTACCACTTGATCGAAAATTCGGTGTTGTTGTCTTTTAGGTCCCAAATCTTATATATATTTTTTAGTTGGATTTTAAGCCTTTCGCGTGAGAACCTTTTGTAGTTGGAATAAACCTTTGTTTTTATCTTTAGCTGTGAAATCGTGAAGTTCAGCGCAAGCATTCACGACAAAGGTTTCTGAATTGACATGTGAATCAAGAGTTTCGTATATCGTGTTTTGAATGTCACAACTTTTATCGAGCGACAAAAGTAGCTTTAGTTTAAGTTTAAATTTTAGGGGTGAGGAGTCTAAATGTTTCTTTATGTTAGATGCACGCTTTTTAATTTTCGATATCTTTACAAGCAATAAATAGACGTGAAAAGCGGTCTATTTTCAAATAAATTAAACTCTGAAAAGAGTCACAAGACACTAAGCCCAGAGGGCTTTTGATCTGGTATCTTTACTTTCAACCAAAAAGTTTACTTTACCCCTTAACATGCCACGAAAATCATCAATGCATTTTAATCAGCCTTATTAATTCATTTTTAAATAATCTCTATACATTGCCAGCCATCCTGCATAGATTTGGCGGCCATGTTGGATTAAAGGATCTGAACCTTAAAGCTTGTTTATCTTTTACTGTACTCTTTGTTTTCAGCAGTCGATAACAATAACTTGCAGCTGTACAGTCTGCTAAAAGTCAATTTATAGAGAGCAGTATTCACTGTTTGTGAAATGAGAGTAAATTTGAAATAAAATGTTTTTTCTGATCATGTGTTTCATACAAGTTACTGCAGGATGTTCATTCCAGCCCACACCTCTTGACAGCCTAGCCCCATGCAGAGTTCAGTGATGTGCTGTATTGCAGGATATTGTTTTGGCGAATCTGTAAATTAATTCAAAATTCTATGTGCCTTGTTAAGGTGGCTCAACTGGATTTTTAAGGGGCAACACCGCTCAAGTTTGCGAATTAACTACGTCGCCATTAACAGTGCTATCGAAAAACGATCACCACAGTTGTATTAGATAAAGATGAAATTTTTTTATGACCAGTGTTTTATTGGCATCTGAGTTGCCATAGCAACGAAATGACGTCATTACGTTTTTTACTTTCGCTCGTATTCCTCGGCACCAGGAGATTTTTTCGAAAATCGCTCAAAGGAGCTTGTACCACACATGGCTGCCTCGATGTTGGCAAAGTTTGAACAAATTCTATGAGAGCGTTTTCGAAATATTTGGGGATAAAGTTTTCAGGGCTATAAATACAGTCAAAAACATACTAACAAAAAATGGGGTAATATCTAAAGAAAACGAAGCGCTTGTGAATTGCAATTTCATCTTATAGTAGTTTGATTCCATTTAAAATCGTGAAAAGACAGTGGTGGGGATTGCTTTGGTCGATTGCGAGAAAAAAGAATTTGATGAGCGTGCGTTCCGGTGCTCTCGTTGCCATTTTTGTTTATAATTTGGTATATGCCTACAAAAGTGATCATAAATTAAAAACCGCTCGATGAATTTTTTTAAAAAAATTGACAAACACGAGGTTTGTCGTCGATTGACATAGCTTGCAAGTTTCAAGTTCATTGAAAACATTTAAGGTAATAAAATTGGGCCTCCAATGTACTGATTTTTCTCGCAGATTTCGTGTTTACAAGCGAGTGTCCTCATTATTCACGGGTATTGTTTTCAAGTGTCATATCTACGTGCACCACTCCAGCAGAAAATATCATTTGCATTAAATAGGACGCTCGATTGCTTTCCGAAAATTTTTCCGAAGCATGCTAATCTGCCTTGGGGTGAGAATAGCAATGACAATATATGCAGAATAATAGCTTTAGTTTTCTGGACAGAGGTCCTTGACATCAATAGAACGACAAATGCTGTTACAATTTTTTAAGCAATATAAACATGTTTCGGAAAATTGTTCGGAAAGCAATCGAACGTCCTATCAAATGCAAAAATGAAATTTTTGCTGAAGTCGTGCACGTGGATATGAAACTTGAAAAGAATACCCGTGAATAATGAGGACACTCGCTTGTAAACACGAAATCTGCGAGAAAAATCAGTACATTGAAGGCCCAATTTTACTGCCTTAAATATTTTCAATGAGCTTGAAACTTGCAAGCTATATCAATTAATGACAAACCTCAAATTAAACAAATTTTAAAAAAAATTAATCGAGCGGTTTTAAATTTATTATCATTTTTGTAGGTATAGACCAAATTATAAACAAAAATGGCAACAAGAGCACCGGAACGCACGCTCATCAAATTCTTTTTTCTCGCAATCGACCAAAGCAATCCCCACCACTGTTTTCCCACGATTTTAAATGGAATCAAACTACTATAAGATGAAATTGCAATTCACAAGCGCTTCGTTTTCTTTAGATATTACCCCATTTTCTCGTTAGTATGTTTTTGACTGTATTTATAGCCCTGAAAACTTCATCCCCAAATATTTCGAAAACGCTCTCATAGAATTTGTTCAAACTTTGCCAACATCGAGGCAGCCATGTGTGGTACAAGCTCCTTTGAGGGATTTTCGAAAAAATCTCCTGGTGCCGAGGAATACGAGCGAACGTAAAAAACGTAATGACGTCATTTCGTTGCTATGGCAACTCCGATGCCAATAAAACACTGGTCATGAAAAAATTTCATCTTTATCTAATACAACTGTGGTGATCGTTTTTCGATAGCACTGTTAATGGCGACGTAGTTTATTCTCAAACTTGAGCGGTGTTACCCCTTGAAAATCCAGTTGAGCCACCTTAAAATAAATCTGTAGGACAACACGTACAACAAACCATCTAAGTGTAAGCAATTTGTTATTTCCTTTTCGGCTGAGATGAATGCATGCATTTATTTGGGGGGGGGAGGCATAGGACATGTACAGAAATCGACGTTAAGGTTACTATTGCTATATTAGTGGCTATTACATTTAAGCGATTTTAGTGAGTTGGGCGAAAATCGCTAAATTTAGTACTTGCTAAAATTTGTCTTGGTCAAATTTCAAGTACCTCCCCGGTAGCACCCTAATGGAACACAAAAATGGATACTGGTAACTTTGTTCTTTTAGGCAAATATGCAATTTATGTTCATTCAATGTCAAGATATGGTAGTTTTTTTCTTTTACTGAACCTTTATTTTCATCTGAGTTATATAAATCTGCGAGCCAGCGAGCCATGCGAGCCTGGTGCGAGTCATGCGAGTCATGCGAGCCATGCGAGCCATGCGAGCCACGCGAGTCAAGCGAGCCACAGTATAAATGTGAAGAATTTTTATTTCTTACATTTACATTTTTCAAGTAAAAAGACATGAAAAAAGGATCGGAATCGGACTGATCACAGTCCTTGATTTTCCGTGCCGCCATCTTGCCTCCTAAACGCGAGAGAAAACTGGGGAGGGTGCAAAATTACCGAGAGTAGGAGTGCAGGTAATTAGCGTGGAGGTGGAGGTGGAGGAGCTATTTTACTCGCCACTCTAGTGGCGAGTTTTGAAGAAACACTCGTCTGAAGAAAGAGGCAACCACATGCGACAGTCAGCGTACTGTCAGAGGTCTGGTAAATTTGATTCACTAAAGAGCAAACCTGTTAAAATTACGCGATTTACTTACCATTCTTGTCGCAAATACACGAAGTTCGAACTGAATTGCGCTGTTCTCTTTTTTTCTTGAATGATTTTTCACGTGAATAGCAATGAGTGACAGCTGTCATAGGATACCCATTCGAGTAGCGGAGCGGTACCGGTGGAGTTGTAAGTTTCATTCTCATGTTAAATGTTATTAAATTTTATCGAAATTGTTTTCAATATTTTTGGCGGATATCGAGCGATTTTAATAGAAAAAAAATAAGAAAGAAATAACAACAAAGAAAAAATGAAAAAGGAAAGCATCGCCCAATTGAGCCATCACGAGGAACACTGTAGAGTATTTCATACTTCGGCCGCCAGCAACAGGGAAAGAGAGAGGACCCTGGGAGCGAGCGAGGTACCGTGGTACCGTTTATTCGTACCCAGCATCAACTCTGTTTACAAGATGGCGGCTTAAAGCGAAAGTCGCAGGTAAAACTCCACTGAGGTGCAGGACTTTTGCTGGTGGAATAAGCGACGACCTTCCCGACCAATTGAAGAAAAAGGGAATCGCTCACAAATGGCGTACAGACATGGCTCGCATGGCTCGCATGGCTCGCTTGGCTCGCATGACTCGCACTGTGGCTCGCGTGGCTCGCTGGCTCGCAGATTTGGTAGACCCTTTTCATCTTAGCCATATGTTCATCACCGGCCAGTAAAACGGTCGGTATAAAACGCAGACCACGTGCAGACTGCAGACTGCAGACCGTGCAGACCGTGCAGACGGTGCAGACGGTGCAGACTGAGTGATTTTTTTTCTTCTTTTTTTACATTGTGTTTCACAAAACTTTTCACGAACGGTTTCCGAAGTTCGTTTGAAATTCGCGAAGTTCGCTACGAACTTTAGGGGGAATTTCATTATGTAGTTGTCAATCAAATTACGAACTTCGAAACGAAATTGTGAATTTCACGTGCAGCGAAGTTGAAAGGTTGAGGAGTTCGCAAGTTGAGAAGAAGTTCGTCCAGTTTGTATAATTTAATGAAATGAATCCGTTCACGTTACAAGGAAAGGCAATTATAAGTCTAGGAAGGCAGGAAATCATCTAAAGTTGGCTTCAAGGTCAAGGATTATTTTATTTAGCTTCCAGCTTGTTGAGTTTTCTTCTGCTGTCAGAGAGCGCGTTACACTGTAAACATTGGAACATTTTAAGTTATAGGTAAAACGAACTGGTCGGATATAGCAGTTTATTTGTTAAGTTCAGGTTTCTAGTTCAATTTTATAACGTAAACAAATGCTTCGGTTGGTAGTTATGCTTTGGGAATACAGGGTTTTCTTGAGAAATCCCCCAAAAATTTTTACACTGTCCTTAATAATAAAATATAAGTAATTCGTAAATAAATACACATTTCAATTGTTCCAAAGCAAGTGTTGTTTATTAGTAAAAAAATTTTTAACCAAAGCTTATTTTTTTGCAAATATAAATTCTTTCAGAGGAACAGAGTTTATCACGAACAGACAGATGGCGTGACTTGCGTGTTGTGTAAACACAGAAGTATAACAACACGGAATTGAAAAGTTCTGGTTTTCCGCAGATTTTCCAAACTGATGTGTATTCAAGAAGGAAAACGTTTTTTTCTCTTTAGAAGATTTTTACGGCACACACAAACAGTATTTTTATATGTAAACCGGTTCATCTGTTGAAATTTTTTCCTTCGAAACTGCACACGGCAGAACTTGTAATCTATTTTTAGTCGGGTGTCGGGTGACATTGGGAAAACTCAGTTGTAACATTCACAAACCATTTTCAGGGCAGCCTTGCTTTTTAGTCCGTTGATGTCCTGCCTTACTGGACTTGGGATTGCTTTTTGCTGTACCGTGAAAGGATTCATTTCACCAAATTAAACAAACTGGACAAACTTCTTCTCAACTTGCGAACTCCTCAACCTTTCAACTTCGCTGCACGTGAAATTCACAATTTCGTTTCGAAGTTCGTAATTTGATTGACAACTACATGTACATAATGAAATTCCCCCTAAAGTTCGTAGCGAACTTCGCGAATTTCAAACGAACTTCGGAAACCGTCCGTGAAAAGTTTTGTGAAACACAATGTAAAAAAAGAAGAAAAAAAAATTACTCAGTCTGCACGGTCTGCAGTCTGCAGTCTGCAGTCTGCATGGTCTGCGTTTTATACCGACCGCCAGTAAAAGCTGGTTTACACGATATTACTATTTTTTGAAGTTTTTGGAAAATCCCTATATTAATAGACTTCGCTAAATCTTGCTCAGAAAAAAATCGCTAAAATTAATAGCTGCTAACAATAGTACTCTCTCAGTATTTCTTTGAATGTTTACCCCATAGCACTCAGTGGATGTCGACAAAGCAAAAAATTACCTGAGTGTAATTATACACCCCTGGAGAACTACAATTACCACAGTTGAACTAATATGTACCTTTTTTGACAGACCATGTGTATGAAGAAAAAATAATTGTAAGGGACTGGTGCATAATACTGTGTTTACAAATGTAGTTTTGCCGTCAAAAGCAGAGCAAATTTATCATTCACATAAGGCTTGCTACCTAATGAGCTACGAATGCCAGAGGAAATTTTGATTTAAGTTTAAGTCACGAGATAGATGTACTTGGGAACTTCGTTAACGAGAGTGTGACAACGAATATAAAATATTACTAGATACAAAAACTTGACGAACGTGCAAATGAATGATCGACCGAAAGACAAAGCAAGCCAACTATAGATATCTCTAATTGTTTCGAATCGCATCAGTTCAATCTTGCTGTGTGAGATTAATTTGTAGCGGAAAATACAGCCTTATTTAGGGTAATTTATTACTTACCAACTATTTGATTGCATTTCAATGAAAGATGATTTCATAACCGCAGACTTTCAAAATAAGCTATTGTTCGGCGTGCAAGTTTCTTGCTTCCTTGGCCATCCTTTCCGTTGCATTGTGTGTAAATGTGGATTCGAGCACTGGCCTCACTAGAAAAATTCCTTCCAGAAAGGAAAAAATATTCGTATTCTCCTGATGTACATCCACAAGTTCGCATTATAACTCGGGAAACCAGCCCTTGTACACGTTCATCCGCCATTTTGAACTTAATTTAAACTTAATATAAAATCGCCAGGTTACCAAGGGAGTTTACAACATTTAATTTCTCCAGCAGACCGCAATAATTCGTTCATTACATTCAGGACTTAAAAACTATTTTGAGACACCTTAAAAGCAAATTGTGTTATTGTGATTGTTTTTAGGTACTTTAATTGTTAATAAGTTGTAATACTTACTGGATATGCAGCCTGTGCAGGGCTGGGCTCCCCAGGATAATGGTACTGGGGAGCATGACTTGAATAATGTCCTCCATGGCCAGAGGGATCATAAGATGGTGGTGGCACAGATGCCTGCAAAGCAAAAACACCTGTTATGCCAGCACTTGAGAGAGTCTATCCTTGCAATAAACTTACTCAAAACAATCTTTGGTTGAAAATGAAAATTGCAGAATTCTATCCACAGCAAATAACTAGTTGTCATTTAGAAGTATTAAAATTAATTGTGCTGTTTAACTGCACTGACAGTTTGGCATTGTGCCGGAACGAACCAAGTTTAGCTGTATTCTTTCTACGAGTTTCTGTAATTCCTCTCCAGCTACCAGAGAAGACTAAGAATTACTTAATACCTGTTAAGCTCAAGAACAGTTTCCAGTTGTAGATTGAAGTGCCTTGAATAAAATTTATCAGAGCTTGAAGTGATGCAAGCCAGCAAGAAAACAACAGAACAATTGTAATGAATGGTTTTCAGTTCTGTTTGGCTGGCATCATTATTTTCTTGTTTTTGATTGGTCCACGGCAGCAGGCTATATTTTAGCCCGCTGAATTCTCCATTTTAGCCCACAAAATATGCCATAATGCACGATAAAATAAATGTTATTTGTAATTTATTTTTCTCTAATAGTAATAACATTGCCATGCTCACCTGGAGGTATCCTTGCCCAGGAAGTGGGGATGGGTGCTGTCCAGAAGCTGGATAATACCCATGGGGTGGAGGACCACTCATTCTGTAATGTGATAAATCGACCTTAAAGCAATAAAAACTACAACATTAACCTGAGTGTCTAACTGAACTCTCGTGGTCTTGATGTAACATAACAAGCACAATTGACATTGTTTCATTGGGATATCTAAACACAAAGTTGAGTTGAAAATATGACGCTCAGCAGTGTATTTTTGAAGAAATTCCAGGTGTTTGAATAGCTGAAGAAACACTGTCTCAAGTCTTTGATACATTTTCTCAATTAACAAATGAAAGGCTGCGGGAAACAACGGCCCCCGGAATTTCTGGCTAATTCGAACATTATCGAAACAGCTCCAAATTGCACATGCAGGTTTGTCCTGTCTTTCATTTCGCTGGTCTTTCGTTCGTTTTTGAAAAATTACACATGCAAAAAGACAAGGTTTTTGCTGGCACGGTGTCTTTTTTACTTTTCTTTTACAAACAATAAACAAAGGAAACCTTTTGTTTATCAAAATGATGAAGTCAGCTAAATTTTTAGGGATACAGTCCAAGTCCTAACGCAAAAGGTAACCCCAAGGCCTTAGGGTCGGGGTTAGAGTTTCAGATTAGGGTTACAATTTTAGCCCTAACGCAAAAGCCTAGCCCTAACGCAAAAAAAGGAGCTTTACCCTTACCCCAAGGGATTAGGGTTAAGCCGTTTCAAGTTAAGTTTTGGGTCAGAGTCAGCCTCAACCTTTAGATCGCGCTTTTAGTACAGCAAGCTTTTCGCCAGTTTGCTTGCAGCTAGCTTTCACTGCAGTCTGCTTACGGTTAGCTAATTTTTGTTGTTTCGGGCAAGACTATTTTAATCTGTTACCGTTAGCTGTAATTTGAGGTGAAAGTGAAATAAAGATTGATCGTTGTGATAGACTGAATACGTTTGCTGGTGTTGCCACTTTATACTAGTTTTGCTTTCAGTAAAGTGACGCTGGCTTGCTCTCACTTCTATCTCCACTCCTTACATCATCACACATCTACAAAATCCCGCAAAAACAAGAAAAGCTAAGGCACGAATCGATTAATAGATTTATTGATTGATGAATGTTTTATGAGGCACAGAAAAACATTTTGCGAGCGAATGTCGCCTGCGAAACCTCTAAAGATTTTTTTTATCTGAAACCAGGTCACTTCTCTGCAACTTGGTCACGGCAGCACCCAAGCAGACCCTGCAAAACTCGCGTTGACAAAGTTCCCGGCAAGAAACCTCTTGTTTTAGGCTTTTTATGCGGCCAGGCTCAAAACTACCTTGGTTTGTGCAATGTTTTTTCCGAAGCATTAAACAGCGCTGTTGTACAACACAAAGGCAGGAACATCCCTCAGTTCTTCAAGGAATGCTATAAACTTACGGGTATTCAGACTTAATGATGTCCTTCAACCACCTGGCAGCTGCACTTGAGCTAAAACTATAAACTTCTACGTTTTACTTTCAAAGGCGCCATTTTGCTCAATTCAAACTCTTCCGCCTCTAACATGTGACCTTACGTCACAATGCAGTATCCAGTCCTACTCTACTCAAATCAACAAGAAACATGGCAGCAACGAGTCAAGGACATGCTTTGTAAAATGGTTTCTCGCCTTCCATAGACGCTTAGAAAACCCTGCAGGTAAAGATGTACACGCAATGCATTGGAAAACTCAGACTGATAGCTGACTGGGAGAATGTAAGCTTGCAAAATGCCTTTTTTTGCATCCATTATTTCTGAAAAACGAAGAAAAGACCAGCCAAATGCAACACAGGACGGTGTTTAGCACACGTAAACAAACCCGCATTCGCAATTTGGAGCTGTTTTGATAATGTTCCAATTAGCCAGAAATTCCAGGGGCCACTTTTTTCTGCAGCTCTTCAAATTAGTCGCTTAACGTAGTAAATAAAGACTGCATACAATGTTTGGCAGTAAATGGGAATAAAAGTTGTTGGATGCACCCTGGGGTAAAATGAGGGTGGCAGCAACACACCCCATAAAATGCATGCAATAATGGTGGCAGCGACACACCTTAAAAAACTGAGAAATGGAATAAGGGCGGCAGCATTAAGCAACACACCCTAGTGGCAGTACATAATAAATTGAGGGTGGCAGCAACACACCCTAGCAATGAGCAATGCAGTAAGGGTGGCAGTGACACACTCTGCAAGGTAAAGGTGGGGTGAGGTCTCCACCCACCCACCCATTGTAGCTTAGTTATTAGAGGGAAATGGTTAGGAAGCCCGGCAAACATCAAAGGAGCAAACAAAGAGGCCAAGATTTATGTTGGAAGGTCCACGATCCTGCACATCTTTTGTTTTGTGCTCATACACTATGCATGGATTATGTAATCACGTTTCTGTTGGTTAGTAGCATAAACACACATAACCACCTATTGTATTTTCTCAGGTTTTGTGCAGGGTCAATCCCCAAAATAGCGAACAAAAACATACAACAGAGAACTTTGCCAGGCTTCCTAACCATTTTCCTCTATTAACTATGATTGTAGTAAGAACTGCCAGAACCCAATCCTATATCTGCATGGTTTAGATTCAGAAAGCTCATTTATTTTGTTTCAGTAAGTTAGAGATTCCTTTGAAATTTGCATCCGAGGTGTTCAACATTTTGTTGAAAATATTTCAACAGGATCTAGAACAGAGGTTGTCTCAAACAGGATGTGTGCACGCAGGAGGGGGGAGGGTCGCGAAACGTTACGTTTGCAATTTTTTTCATAGTCTTCATACCCGTATAAATATATATATATTTAACAAATAAAAAAGCCTAATCCATGTTTTATACTGTCATAAAACACGACGGGCATTAGAGAACACAAGGGAAATGTAGAAAACATGAGCCGAATGTTTTCTACATTTCCCTTGTGTCAAATGCCTGGGTCGGAGTGTTTTACGACACTCATTCATCTC
Source organism: Oculina patagonica (assembly GCF_052425735.1). Classification (NCBI taxonomy): domain Eukaryota; kingdom Metazoa; phylum Cnidaria; class Anthozoa; order Scleractinia; family Oculinidae; genus Oculina; species Oculina patagonica. The sequence continues at coordinate 27,720,731 of NC_135761.1, forward strand.
ATTCCTTTTCAGTAGTATGAATGCTTTCCAAACGAGCCTCTAAGTGCTCATGGAATCCGATTTCAAACTAGGATATTAGAAAAAACATACTTTTCTTCGTATTATTCTCCTTCGTCCTCGATGGGAGTTTGTAGACAATGAACAAGTCAAGAATGAGACGCCATATTGGATTTACCGAGAATTTTCCGAGAGCCAGCCCATTCGATTCTCGTCCCCATAGCCCTTTCGTTTCTCTTAGCCGGCTGGGCCTTGGCACGAGGAAACAAAGGGCTCTGGGGACACAGGACTTCCAGTCCTAGATTCTAGGACTTCCGGTCTTCATGTATGCAGTCATAATGTTTCGAAAGAATGTATGAGAGAGTCGTTACTTTTTCGACTTCCGTTTAGGAATTCTTTGTTCCAAACAGCCAATCAAAAAAATTCGAATTAATTCAAAAATCCTATGTCCCCAGAGCCCTCCGTTTTCTCGTGCCAAGCCGGCTAAGAGAAACGAAAGGGCTATGGGGACGAGAATGTTTTCTCGTGCCAAGCCGGCTAAGAGAAACGAAAGGGCTATGGGGACGAGAATGGAGCCAGCCGAGTCGGAAAGTCATCTCCAGTACTTCTCGGCTGTCCCTCTGAGCGGTACCTTATATGGTATAACCACAGGCAGACAAGTCTCTGTGTTTGAGGCCGCGTGACTTAAGCGTCACGGTATGCGCTATTTGATCCCATACATTCACTGTAATTTGTACATTCTCGTACCTCGACTCTTCGTCCCTTCTGCGCAGGCTTGAAGAAAAATCGCTCGTTTCCTGACCGCGGGTCAAAGGGAACGAATACCCTAGGTACGAGGATGTAATTTGTAACGATTGACCTCCGCTTGAGTCAACTGATCGTGAGAAATGCTCCATAAAATACTGAATTTCGCATCTTTTCATCCCAAACGTTGATCTACTGTAAGCCAGATAAATAAAGTTCACTTACCTTTCATCTTTTGTATGATCTTTTGTGTTTTCATGGGGTTTTGAGGCCGTTAATTCCTCGATAGTCGTCAACGCCCCCAGCTAAAGTAAGAAATAACTTACATCAAAGATCTCTTCGAGATATCGACTTTTTTTGCATGAGGTTAGTATGAGTAGAAGGTTTATCCTGGGCATTGTTGTTCGAACATATCATGGAAAAATTCAAACGTCTTTCAGTTCAAGCATTTTTTATTTTCGCGGAGTAAATGCTGTATTTGTCAGTCGCGACGACTGGGTGCTTTGCGACTCATATACTTTGGCTTGGTTAAAAAAGGTAAACTTTGACATTTAATTTGCATTTAACATGTTTTATAATCGAAATAGTTGTTTCCTTTCGAGTTAGAAAGATTTCTACTCGGCCTAATGCAGAAAAATAACGCCTGATCGCAGGTTAGGTTACGCACGACAGTACTAATATAGGCAACGCAGAAGCCCCAAGAAAGCTGAGGAAATGCGGAGAAATGCTGAGTAAATGCTGAGTAAATGCTGAGGCATCTCATTACCGGGCTGAGGCATCTCATTACCGGGCTGAGGCATCTCATTACTGGGCTGAGGCATCTCGTTATCGTGCTGAGGCATCTAATTACCGTCCGTTAGCTGACGTCATAGCTTTTTTTCTGGCTATTTGGATTGGCTGTCTCTAAAAAACAAAGGCGTTCATTGGTTGCCTTTGTTTTAGGGTGACACTCTGATTGGTCATGCATATGTCTATTGTTGTCCAGGAATAAAACGGTAGGCACCACCTATAGCGTCACTCTTGCATTTGAATTCTAGTCATTCTGCTTACTCTCTACAGTTGAATTTATGATGGTTTCAAATATCGTTCTTAAGTCTACCAATAGCTTGACTGTTGATGAAGTGGAAAAAATCCAGCGCCAAAAGATAGCCAGTCTTGTCGGACATGTGTTTCAGCTAACCTACGCTGCAATCTTTGACGGGCTTATCCACGAGGAAAAAGTGAAGCGCTGTAATGGTTGTGCTATTCATCACCCTAGCCAGAGAGAGCATTCATTTTTTTTTTTTTTTTTTTTTTTTAATTTTAATTCATTTATTCAAACAATGTAATACAAAATGAAAAGAAAATTACATGCAAAAGGGAAAACAGAAAAAATTAAACTAATAATAACACACTGTTTATAACTAGTGGGGATACATATGAAACAAAAGCCGTCAGTAGTGACCACTGATGATTAACAAGAAACTAATACTACTTACTTAAATAAAAAGAAATTACAGCAAGGTTTACAGGCTAGGTCAAGATAAAAGTTACAGTTGAAAAGAAAGGGACGTTAATTACAATTTGACTTTACATTTAAGTTTTCTGACGGATATTGATTATTCAGTACATGTTAACAGACACACTGGAAAGACGTTAAGGAGGAGCGCATTTTTCTATTTTCCATTGCAGCAACATTTTTCTTCTGAACTCTTGAAGATGGGGTTTTCTTTCAAGCCTTTTACAGTTATATAAATACTGTTTAAGGTAAATGATGAACAGGTGTAATCTGTGTTTTGTTGGGGGATCAGACACCTGATATGCGGCAGTAGCGGTAGTATCATTGAAAGTTATCTGTTTACTCGAAAAAAAGAAAGCAGAGCTATGAGCTTGATTAAACCAAGCAAAAGCGTCCGACAAAAAGGATGTTGTAATGTTACAATCTAAAAAAGCATGTTCAATCGAATCGGGATTTTGACAAAAAATGCATGTTGCATTATCGGCTAGACCATAGTTTTTAAGTTCTTTCTTTGTAACGATTATTCTATGTAGTAGTTTGAAGGAAAACTGCCTTAGCTTGTTATCTCGTGAAGATCTATAGATGAAGGAAAATTTGTTCTTCCATTCAGAAAAGTCTTCAGGGAACTTATCTTTCCATTTTTTGATACCGGTAGGTACAATGTTGCAGTTTTCATTGAAGAGTTTATAGTAGTGTTTGCAGCGCATGTTTGCTAAATCTAAAGTTATTTCCGACCCAGTTGGAGAAAGAGCTATGATGGTCGAATACAGACTATCTGAGGACGGCTTATAGTCTTTAGCTTTCTTTTTTAAATTTGAAGGAATTGCTGCAATTAACTGAAAGTAGTGTAAATAGTTTGTCTTAATCTGAAATTTATTTTGAAATTCGCTAAAAGACAGGAAGTTTCCGCTTGAGTCTAAGAGGTCTTGTACAAAGTAAATCCCTTGGTCAAACCAGGTTTTCCAAAATAAAGGTTTATTTTCTATAGTTATAGTCTCGTTATTCCAAAGTATATATTCGCCATACGGGAAAAGGCCTTTACCTTGTTTTAATTCCTGAAAGTAAAACAGAAGTTCTCTGTAAAAGAGAGGCATTTTTTTGTCTATGGAGACAGGATTAAAATTACACCGGAGAAGAAATGACAAACCCCCATATTGTGAAAGGTAGTGATTTGGGATTGCTTTCCATACATCTTCAGAGTTACTCAATAGTCTGCTAATCCAGGCCAGGCGTAAAGATTTAACAACAGTTTCAAAGTTGACAAAATTTACACCTCCATGCTTAAGCGGTTGGTACATGACAGCTCTCTTGATTTTATCTTTTTTGTTGTTCCACAAAAAAGAGAATAACTGAGACTGAACCATTTTGATGACGTTCCCTGGGACAGAAAGCATAGATGCTGCATATATAAGAGAGAGCATTCATGTCTAATGATGGATAACGAAGATGCATGGTTTTACTTCCACGATGAAGTAAGAGAAAAAATTGACCTCAGCCACGTCTTAAAAACAGTCGAATATGTCTGCAGTGCTCTTGGTTTCAAGCTAGCTAATTCGTGGGAAACGTACGTTACCGAGCTACCAAAGTTTCCTTGGACCAGCATGTATCTCACGTCACTGGAATTCGAGGAGTGTGGCGAGATCGTTCAAGCAAAGGAACTGCAAGATCGCATTCTGTATGCCATTTACTATGGTCCAAATGGTCTCAAAACGAACGATTTCAGTGGTATGGAAACTCGAGACGATCAAAATGCTGACGAGGTTAAGAACTGTGACCCGTTTGAAGTGGAATGCCCTGAGAACGTTGGCAGAAAAGAAGAAGAATTAATGGACCTTGATTTTGTAATTAATGAAATTCAAAATAAGTTTTATTTTTAAAACAATAAAGTGTGCTCATGAAGAAGGTTATAAGTCAGTCTCTGTTTGTCTCTAGTCAAGTAAACATGGGTCTAACCCTCTCTATATATACGGGTGACCCTATTCGGCGGAATGATGGAACGGCACGCGGAATGGCGGAATGGCGGAATATCCTAAAACACGGAATGACGGAATATCCTAAAACACGGAATGACGGAATATCCTAAAACGCGGAATGACGGAATATCCTAAAACGCGGAATTATGAAACATTAAAAAAGAAACAACAACAGCAACAAAAACAGACAAACAAAAGGAAAATTTTAACTACTAACTTTCCCAGACAGCGATTATAAAGGCTAAGAATGTCGCTAATAATGATTCAGGTTCTTTAACTTGTGGATATATTCGTTGCGGTGACAGAGAAACCAAGTTGTTTACGAGAGGGGCTAACAGTTGAAAACCAGTTAACACTTAATATATTCCTTAAAATGACGGGTTCTTTATATATCTTCTTAATCGTTCGAGGACGTCGATCTCGAGCCGGGATTTCGTGGTAGGATATCGAGTGATCAAGTGAGGATTTCGTTAATTTACAGAAGACGTTCTCGCCCCGTTCGAGACAATGAAACGTACAAAGCCGAGGTACCTAAACGAAGTCGTTATAAAGAAAATGGAAGGGCCTGAAATTTATTGAGTTCGTACTGAGAAATAATAATAAAAGGAAACCAAAAACAAGGGGTTTCCGGTTGGTCACCCATCCAAGTACTAACCCCGACCAACAGGGCTGTACTTCAGCGATCGGACGAGAGCTGGTGCTTTCCTTGTGGTTAGGTGTAATGGATCTTTTGAACGATGCTATGACTGGACTTATACTGTTACAAGCTGATTTACGTGCTCTTTCTGAGCCAAAGTTAAGCCCTATTGGTCGGGGCTAGTACCGCTTGGATGGGTGACCAACCGGAAACCCCTTGTTTTTGGTTTCCTTTTATTATTATTTCTCAGTACGAACTCAATAAATTTCAGGCCCTTCCATTTTCTTTATAACGACTTCGTTTAGGTACCTCGGCTTTGTACGTTTCATTGTCTCGAACGGGGCGAGAACGTCTTCTGTAAATTAACGAAATCCTCACTTGATCACTCGATATCCTACCACGAAATCCCGGCTCGAGATCGACGTCCTCGAACGATTAAGAAGATATATAAAGAACCCGTCATTTTAAGGAATATATTAAGTGTTTTAAAACTGGTTTTCAACTGCTTGCCCCTCTCGTAAACAACTTGGTTTCTCTGTCACCGCAACAAATATATCCACAAGTTAAAGAACCTGAATCATTATTAGCGACATTCTTAGCCTTTATAATCGCTGTCTGGGAAAGTTAGTAGTTAAAATTTTCCTTTTGTTTGTTTTTGTTGCTGTTGTTGTTTCTTTTTTAATGTTTCATAATTCCGCGTTTTAGGATATTCCATCATTCCGCGTTTTAGGATATTCCGTCATTCCGTGTTTTAGGATATTCCGTCATTCCGTGTTTTAGGATATTCCGCCATTCCGCCATTCCGCGTGCCGTTCCGTCATTCCGTCATTCCGCCGAATAGGGTCACCCCTCTATACTTCGAGTGGATTTTTACTGCTACCGCCTCATAGCAAGGAATTTAACAATACCTTCAAGTGAAACAACTTTACTTAAAGATAAATTTTGTGTTTTGCCGGGATCTATGCTTGACAAGTTAAAAGCTCTTCATTCAGAAGTATTTTCCAAAGTTCACTGGGGTCGATTATAGTGGCATTTTTAAATTTAGCGGAGAAACTAGAATTGATCGAGGAAGAATGGGAACAACTCTTCAATTTCCTCGTTCCAACCCTATCCAAGATTCGAGAATAGTCATATAAGTGAGCACCATCGAAACAGCATGCAGTCATTACAACTTCAACCTTCACGGTAAACACATGTGATGGGTTGTTGTCCGCCTTCCTCCACTTTGGGATTCGAGCGCATTTTTAATCGCACCCGTTGTGTATTAGCTTGTTGTGGAGGCAAAGTCATCGTACAAAACTCCGAGTTTTGCGAAGGAGAAAACACTGGCAAGCATTTATCTCAACCCAAGTCATCCCGCAAGTTTCGGTGGTTTAGATGCTGTTTACCGAGCAGTCAAAGAGGAAGGGAAGAGTAAAATTACTCGAAAACGACTCCAAGATTGGTTGAGTCAACAAGACGTTTACACGCTGCATAAACCTGCTCGCATGCGTTACAAACGGAGTCGAGTGATTGTTTCTGGAGTAGACGCACATTTTCAGGAGATCTTTGTGATGTTTAAAATCTCAGTCGCTACAACAAAGGCTACAAATACTTACTAACTTGTGTGGATATTAAAAAAAATATTTTCTAAAGAATGTAGTTCCTTCAAAGGTAAATAAGTCCGAGTTGGCGGAATTTAATCACCTTTTGATCTTTTATGTCTAACCACGCGCGCGAACTCCTCGCGACATCACAATTTACTACCCTTTCTGCCTTCAGTGCCCCTGCTGCCCTTTTGGCGCTATAAAATTCGTGTTTGTTCCAGATTTCCAGTTTTATTTGCAGCGGTTCACGTCCCATTGACCACTGCGTTATGCTAATTTCGGTTTCTCTGTATGAGCAATTATAATTCTAAACTCGTGTCTTTTGTTTTACCTGTCAAACAAACAATAGAACGAGTGTATGACAGTTGAAATCACCGCAAACTTATGTACTTCAACTTCGTTTTGAACACGTTTGAAATGTACAATTTGCTCGATGCATTTTCGTATTTTTATCCAAAACGCAAAGTTTTAGAAGATGGGGTAAGCACACTCCCTTCAGATATTTAAGCTTTGTTTGTAAATATCTCCTATAATTTTTTGAGCTTCAAAATAATACATTTTTTTTTCTTACGAATGCAATCAACTGTAAACAAATATAGTTTGATATAAATCTGGCTAAATTTCTTTCTAACCACGCGCGCGAACTCCACGCGAGATCCCCACGCACGCTTTCAGGAAAAACACATCACAGTTTATTACCCCTTTTGCCCTCGGTGCCCCTGCTGCCCTTTTGGCGCTATAAAATTCGTGTTTGTTCCAGATTTCCAGTTTTATTTGCAGTGGTTCACGCCCCATCGACCTTTGCGTTATGTTAATTTCGGTTTCTCTGTATGAGCAATTATATAAATTCTTAACTCGTGTCTTTTGTTTTACCTGTCAAACAAGCAATAGAACGAGTGTATGAGTCAATTGAAATCACCGCAAACCTATTTACTTCAAGTTCGTTTCGAACACGTTTGAAATGTACAATTTTGATCGATGCATTTTTGTATTTTTATCCAAAACGCAAAGTTTTAGAAGATGGGGTAAGCACACTCCCTTCAGATATTTAAGCTTTGTTTGTAAATAGCTCCTATAATTTTTTGATATAAATCTGGCTAAATCTCTTTCTAACCACGCGCGCGAACTCCACGCGAGATCCCCACGCACACTTTCAGGAAAAAACACATCACAGTTTATTACCCCTTTTGCCCTCGGTGCCCCTGCTGCCCTTTTTGCGCTATGAAATTGTGTTCTAAAACATTTTGTTCGGTTTCTATTCAATTTTCAGACCGTGAACATGAAGAGGCTAAAATATAAGCACTGTCTAGTTCCTGGCTGCTTTTCCAAATTTTTAGTTCGACTCGCAAATCATTTGGCGCAAGTGCACGAATTGTCAGAGATGGAGCGGAAGTATTGGCTACAGTTCTCTTCTCTCTTCTCCAACATAACTTCAAATAAATGAATTTTGTCATATTCATTTAATTTATTTTTTCTGAAGAAAAAAAAAATTACATGAGAGGGGTACAGAAAGGGAACAAGAGGGGTACAGAGGGGGTACAATAGGGGTACAGAGAGGTTAAAGGAGGGGTACAAGAGAAACAAATAATACAACATTTAAGTAGAGGGGGGAGGAGTTAAATTAACTAACTTACTAATTTACTGGGTAACCCCGTCTTCACCAATAGCTATAAAAGAAGCGCACTGCTGCTTGAAGTTTAGTCTATTCTCAGAGTTTACACAGTTCAAATCACAATGTGTAGCAGTTATAATCAATTCTCTCAAGAAGGTTATGGAAATATCATATTGCCCGAAGATGGTGGAGATGATAGCGAAGTTGAGAGCTCACAGGAAAGCGAACAGTCATCTTAAGATTCACATTCGAGCGAAGAAATAGACTCTTCCCAAGAAGAAGAGGAGAATATAGATCCTGGTCGCGCATTCAAGATGAAGTTACTAGTCGCCACGAAGGCCAGCTCGAAGCTCTGATAAACGAGTATGAACAACATGGAGATTAGCCTGAGGTGGCCCGTGTTAAAGCTGAAAATGCTCTTCTACCAGTATACAGAAAGGAGCTGAGAAAAGTTCTTTTGGAGTATTTACAGTGGTTGCATGCTATGAAGAAAGATTCCACCTTCCGTAAAGTGATGGAGACCAAAAATGAATTGAAAGATACTGAGGGATATGATTGGCTGGAATCGACAGAACTCGCTATTGATAGGCGAAAATTCTTACTCAATCGGTTGTTTGTCAAACAAACCGTTCCCGAAGACTAAGTGAACTGTGTCTGTTAATCTTTTGTAGTAACACCTCAATGTTTTTATTATCAATAAAAGGAATTTTAAAAAGAGAAAAGCTTCTTGTTCCTTCTTGTGTCTTGCGCTGCGTAACTTACGTTGTATTAGATAGATTCAGGAAGATCTTGTAACTTCTGATCAGTCGATGGTTGCTCTGGTAGCTAGGGACATATAGTAGAACAGTATACATTTTAATTTAAATCATTACAACCAAATGACGAACATTTTACGGATTGAAACAGAATTTAAAACTACCATACCTCAAAATTTAGCTGATTCAACGTTAAATCAGCATATCTTGCTAGGGCTTCTGTCACTAAGTGTTGCGGGATTGGAAAATTGCCAGTCAAAGTATCCCATTCTTCTACCGTGTTTAAAGCTGATAAAAAATCCATCTTAGCAAACGAAAAAATTATCACTTGAAAAAGAAGTTTCCAAAAACTGTTCGAATTATTTTCCGCTTAAAATTCAAATCCAAGAGTGACGCTATAGGTGGTGCCTACCGTTTTATTCCTGGACAACAATAGACATATGCATGACCAATCAGAGTGTCACCCTAAAACAAAGGCAACCAATGAACGCCTTTGTTTTTTAGAGACAGCCAGTCCAAATAGCCAGAAAAAAAGCTATGACGTCAGCTAACGGACGGTAATGAGATGCCTCAGCCCGGTAATGAGATGCCTCAGCATTTACTCAGCATTTACTCAGCATTTCTCCGCATTTCCTCAGCTTTCTTGGGGGTTCTGCGGTCCCTATATTACTACTCACGACAGAGTTACCTTTTGTTTCGTCACGCAATCTTAACCCCACATTGAGAAGTAAATTTTCGTTTGGATATTACCAAAAGCCGCTTCTCCTCGCGTTATTCTTTACCTTACAGCTACACATGCCATTTCTAACGACTACATTTCCAGCAAAACAGTTGCTGTTATTTTTCTAATGGCGATCGATGCATTTACTTCTGAACAGAAGAAACGTTTAACGTTTACTATAAATGATGTTGCAATTTGCGAAGCGCACTAATGACGTCACAGAATTTGACCCCCGGTGTGAGTCAAAATTCAAACAAACAAACCGCTCTCTGTAAGAGCAATGTATGGTTGGCGGGCACTTTGGAGGCATATTTAGCGATTGTTCACAAAACCATGGCCAGATTGGCTCGGAATTCGAGAGAAAGCCTTACCTGTGCAACGTAGAAAGCTCAAACCGTGGTTTGAAACAAAAGGTTTGTCAAACAGAGCGATTATTCAATAAATGTGTAAAATGTTTTACTCTCAGTTATTGAATGGATTATAAAGGCCCGATTTGCTGCCGGGATTTGCTGAAAGAAAACATTTATTTTTATGAGAAATGCAAAACGTTTACACTGTTCTTAGTGGCACATTTTCCAACACAACAGAGCTAACCTCAGATTTATGCCACCACAAAATTACACAAAGAAACGCTCGTCCGATCGGTCCCCTTGCCTGACCCGAATATTTTAAGAGGTCAATTTCGTTACACAGTTGTCGCGGCAAATACTATTTAATATACACTGATCGAGCTCGGCAGCTGTAGCTGCAGTCTGTAATAGTAATGGGGATAAATAACAGCTTTATTAAAATCAAACCCGCCGTCAATTCCATTAGAAAGGCGTTTAAATAGCATAATATTTTCGCCCTCTATCTATCATGTGTCGAAACAGATCGGATGACCGGCGATCAGTGCCGTCAAATTCGGGAAGAATTCTGAATTTCTTGCAACCGACGATCTTTCCGGTGCCTAAATGAAGCAATCCTTCGCAATTATATAATTCGATAGTAATTCGCTATCCGCCGCTTAAATTTCTCGGCAGCCTGAATAATTTTGCAGTGGGAATCAAGGTGTTATTGCCGGATCTTCTACTAATAAATTCAATTTTGGGCCATTTTTTGGATACCTTCAATCTGTTTTCACTTACTAAAGCAAAAATGTTTGGAATCTATCATTTTTCGAGCCTTTCGAGAATCTCGGCCTCACAATGTGACTTTCTCGCCCCTTTTTTCTTGTCAAGAATGCGTCCCCTCCATACAAAGCCTTTGCCCAAACTAAAATTGTTGTCCGACTCACGCGGGGGGGGGGGGGGGGTATCATGTGGCGAAATCTATTTTTAGTAATAGTGCGCTTCGCTAGATGATGTTGCAATTCTAAATTGTGCAACTCAGCAGAAATAATCAATTGTCACGAAATGAGATCCCTTTGGTTAACTATTAGCAACGTTTTAGTGTGTGAAAGACTTGTACGAGTACAAATTTGCGTTGTTAATCGTTTTAGGTTAATATTAGCGCCTAAAGACTTGTACTAGTAAAAATTGCGTTCTTGATCGTTTTAAACTTCACTGCCTTCGAGCGCTGAACCGCTTACATTCTTAATTGGTTATGTGACGTAAGATTTGGGCTACTCACGTTTTTGATTCTTATATAATTGGTTGAGGTCACACTTAGACTTTTCCTGTGGTTAAGGGCTTTTACTATAGTAAAAAAAAGTAAACAAAAGTTAACTATGGTAAACTGTGCTTGTTGACTTTTACATTTTCCAGATGGCTTCTTGTCCAAATGTTGTCGATCAAACTGCAATTTGATGACTAAAACAATTATGCTCAGACATTCCACTTTCACTCGCTTGCATGTCGCCTGCAGTGAGCCATGGATTAATTCCGGCACTTAGATAACGGCTTTTTTCGTAGTTTCGTTTGTCAGTACATACGAGCTATTTAAGAAGCCAGACATTTGTCAGACATATTTTCAGCGAATTTTCTAGGACAACTGAAATAAAAGGTCTAGCGTTGCTTCTGTGTTGATCCGAACACAAGAATAAAGCACGTAAATGAAAATGGCGCAACTATTTCACGGTTCCGGAGCTTTAAGACATTTCATGTCAAAACTTAGACAATCCATTACTAAATAAACAAAGTTTAGATAAACGCGCGATAAACCATGCCTTTTCAGGTCGTTTTACTATAGTAAACTTTGCTTTCATCCTGCCGCCGTTGCTATCGCGACAGACTACGATTACATTTACCATAGTAAACTGAAAAAAGCCGGTCACACTACAAATTGGCTTAACTATAGTAAACTTGACTTTACTATAGTAAAAAAAGCACTAGTGTGACCTCAATGACAAGTCACGTTTTTTCTACAAGAACGGAAGTGCTGAAGCACATGTACGAGTACAAATTTGCGTTGTTAATCGTTTTAGGTTAAATTAATATTAGCGCCTAAAGACTTGTACTAGTAAAAATTGCGTTCTTAATCGTTTTAAACTTCACTGCCTTCGAGCGCTGAACCGCTTACATTCTTAATTGGTTATGTGACGTAAGATTCGGGCTACTCACGTTTTTGATTCTTATATAATGTTTGTAAATTTGACAAGTCACGTTTTTTCTACAAGAACGGAAGTGCTGAAGCACAACTATAGAGTGACACTTACAAGTCACGCACTTTGATCACCCACAGCGGAAAGTATTCCCTTGAGAGTTAACAAGAATGCAATCCCTTCCGGTTCAGATTTGAGTCCACTAAACGCTATTCTCCTACTTTTTTGCTTGTAAACAAGCAAAAGAAGTCGAAAATATGAGACTGTTTCTAAACACAACCTTGCGTGCGAGTGCAATTCGATCGCAAAGCCATCAAAAACACCAATTTATGACGTCAAAAAGCTCGTTGCGCAAGGTCATTATGAAAAAGTTTGCGTGGAGCCTTCGCAAATCATTGTACTTTTTGCTGGGTATATTTCGCGCTTAAGACTCAGAAAGTAAAATTTCTCCTTAAATGAGCTTAGGAATGAATAATTTTAGTGTTTGGTTGCAAAACAAAGACCTTTAAATTAACGGTATAAATTGAGTAAGTTTTGATTTCGTGTTTGACAACAACTTGGCTTTAATTGATCTTGCATATTTATAGCTTTTCCTGACTATTTTTTCTGACTGACTATTACACGTTCGGAAGTTGTTTCTCGTAGCTCTAAAAATGACAGGGCATGTTTTCGGATATCCAATTACACGGAAATTATCAAAGCGAATTATAAGAAGGCCTCGTAAATTCGTTATTCATCAGAGCTGGCGCATAAGGGATGAAAAGACCGTTTCCCCGGCTATACTTGACCATCTTGCCCAAGAGAGGTTTCTTGGGAAGCATTTACAAAGTACTGAACAGAAGCGCAAGCGGCAGCGCTTTAAAATTTAGCTTCTTGCTCTTTAGCGAAAAGGACATCGCAAACGACAAACGCAGCTTCCACATTTTACATGCCGCTGATCATACGTACTGCATGTACTCAAAATCATCGCCAGCGAAAAAGTCAAATCGAGTGTGGCGCCTATATAAAGCGCCCAGGCCCCGCGCGGACAGTCAAAAATAGTTCTGCTGCTACGCTAAGGCTTCGCAGCAACTACACGTCATTTGAAGTCATTAGACGTAACTTTACATCACTAAATATCACTAGGGGTAGTTGACACTAAAAGTGCCCCCGGTCTTTTGATCTTATCTGATTTGTATAAAATGGAAACTTGTTTGTGTTTATTTTTGGAGGGTTGTAAATGTGCGCGAAGCTGTAGCTTGCGGTTTAGTGTTAGTGGCTATCGCATCTGGGCATTGATGGGCAGTGAGAAAATGAAGATAGCTCAATTTTATTGTAAAATATTTATTTTTCACACAGAGCTAGTAGATATGGCGGGCGGGAACGACAGTCGCTCTCGCTTAATCCTCTGCATTTTTCTTTGTATCCTCGATATCGCTGGGAGGCATTGCATTAAGAAGGACCCAAATGTTGTTTACCTTGTTGCGGACGGACCTGTAAATCAAGGAACACATCAGGTCACTTGCGCATCCCGTTTAGTACTCTTGTTCTCGTGGAAATGCAGACGCCATTTTGGATTTTAATGTCATTAAACCAAAGGTTACTTCAACCTCAGAGTAAACCTTCCAGCTAACTCGCCTGATAACAAGCGGCGACATAAGCCTAAATCCAGGTCCAAGCACAGAGAAACATACCTGCCCAATATGCTCAAAAACGGTCGCTCGCCACCATCGCGCACTAGACTGCAGTATTTGCGGCCTAAAACGTCACATCAGGTGCGGGAAAGTTACGCCCAAGGAATACAAAGTAATTCAAAGAAGAGACCTAATGACCTGGAGCTGTCCTCAGTGTGTAACTCAGCCTGCACTGCAAGAGAACATGTAAGAGAGTAGCTCGGATATAAACCAAATGTCCGCCCTACCATTTGGGTCGGTGTCAGATGAATCATTTTTAGGCGGTGACGCAACGCCTATATGCTGTGGCCCGTGGACGGGCAATGTTACGATTACTCCAACCGAGTAGCACTGGGAACTAGGCACTTTGTTGTTTACTCAGTTTTGGTACGCCATCTTTGATTGTCATGAGTACTGAATCAACTTTAAGAGCATCCATCGGCAAAACGCGTTTGATTTCTAACGTACAGTTAAACAGAGTTTTGGGTTCAAGGGAGAATGATGTACTGGATAATTGTGAGCTCGCTTAAAGAACTTTTCTACCGAAGTCGGCATACGTGATGGCAGACTAACTTGACTGATGTTGAATTTGACGAGTGAAGGCCGGTTAGTGTCATAACTTTTGAAACCTTTCCAAAAGGGAGACCGATGGCAGCAGTATCTTGATTAGATTGCAAAGGTGAGCTATCTGAAATCTTTGTTTGCTTAACCTTTGACGTGCATTGTTGTCGATAATATTGAAGTTTAAGTTAATTTTCTTTTCTTTTCCTTTCGCGACTCGCCATCTTCATTTTACTGCTTTTGATATTAAATAGATTTAGCCAAGCCTAAAAGCGGAGCTCCCCGGTAATTTACTTTGCCCTTTATTAAAATATCTGAATTCACTGACCGTAGGCATAAAAAATAGTTAATGAGCCCGCATTCCAATAGAAAAACCATTTTTCGGTCAGCGGTCAACTTTATAAAAACGCGTTACCTCGATGAGTTATACACCTGAGCCCGCGATATGATCACGTGATACTGGTCAGCGGATACCTTGTATTGACAGCTGTCAATTGACCATAACTTGGATGCCCAGTAACAAATAGATGAGTGTTAATCTATTTCTGAAGTGCGCAACACCGTACGTACGACGCCGTACGCGCCCGCGAGCCATGCCGCTAGCCATGATGACCATGAAAACTCAAGTTCATGGTTTTCCTATTTCTGTGAATTTTCTATGGGTATGGGGCTCCGCTCTGCGGCCCTGCGGGCCGCTGTGGAGCTCCGCTAATATTTATTCGGGTATTTATCTCAAGCCATTAAAAACAAAACAGTGACGGTATCCGTATTCCTATTTGTACGAGAAGCCAGAATTAAGAATTAAGAAATTAAGAAAGAACTTCTACCCTATTTCTAGTAAGCGGTGTTGACTTCATTACATTTCAGACCATTTCAATACGGTGGTGTCACACAATCTTCAGTATCGACTAGGTGTGGAAATCAATCCTGGGCCTTTCTGTTGCTAAATGACGAAGTTCATAATTAATTTAATGTATTTATCTTATCATACTGTAAGTTTGTAATGTATTGCATTGGAGGTTCGTTTTGTAGTCAAGGCAAATAAAAATTAAAATGAATAAGAAAAATGCAATTTCTGGGATCATTGTAAAGCGTCATCGCCTGTGCATGCATGTATGCGTGCCGGTTATTATTGTTGTCCGATTCTCGGGAGGTGACGCCAACAAACGCATTGTACGCAGACGAAGAATGCGATAGTCATCTCTCAGATCTCGTTCAAAAACTCGTGAACCGCTCAGCTAAAGACATTAGGGTAGCCCACTTAAATGTGTGCAGCTTACGAAACAAGATCGAGGAGCTAAGATGCTTGCAAATGCTTTGCAGATTTGAAGTGCTCGCTATCACCGAAATCCACCTGGACAAAACTGTTCCAGACACAGCTTTGGATATTGACGGGATGAAGTTTCTACGCCTCGACAGGAAAGGACGCAACGGTGCTCTTGCGCTAGTGGCTGTATCCTGTACTATGCGGATCACTTACAAGCAACTCACCGCAAGGACCTATTTATCGACGGTCTTGAAGCGATTTGGGTGCAAGTTAAATTTCCTAGCACTTCGGTTCTGTTTTCAGTCATGTACAGACCACCGCACTTCTTTGATTTAATTAGCTCTCCCCTTGAAAAGGCATGGCTAAAGTCTTCTAATATTTTTCTTCTGGGAGTCTTCAACTGCAATTTTCTTATCGAAGGTAATCAAGAAAGCGACACGAAGGTTCCGAACGTAAACACCAGCGAACTACGTTCTATATTCGAGATGTTTAATACGCAGAATGTCATTTAAGGAGCTACAAGGTTAACAATAACATCAAGCACCTTAATCGATCTTATTGTAACTACAAAAAAACACCTTGTCAGTTCTTCTGGCGTACTCCCTCTGGGCATATCAGACCACCACTTATTTTATGCGACAATTAGAATAAAAAACAAAAGACCGCCACCTAAGATTATCAAGACAAGAGACTATAAGAGAATGGACAAAAACAGTTTCAGACACGATCTTCAGGAAACAGTGCCGTTCCAAATTGCATCCATTTTTGACGATCCCGACGATCATCTGTGGGCCTGGCAATGTTTATTCAATGACATATGTGATGAACACTCCCCTGGAAAGAAGTTTTAAAAAGTCAGAAGCAGCTCCGATCCTTGGATTACATGCGAAATTCGGTACAAGATGAATCGAAGATACAAGTTATTTAAAGCAGCGGCTTCTACAAAATGCCCTCAACAGTGGTCGGAATACAAAACGGTTAGAAATGAGGTCACCTTAGATCTAAGAAAGGCCAAGGCTGCATATTTCTCGAAAATGTTCAGTGAGGTCAAAAACACGAGAGTATATTGGAACCTAATTATGAAGGCTACCAATCCTAAGATACGTAAGAACATCAGTCCTCTGAAAAGGGACGACAATACCCTAGCACTTGATGATTCCGAAAAGCTTGCCTCATGAACTCATTTTTCACAACGATTGGCCAAAAGCTATCTAATAACTTACCACCGGCTGACACTGATGTAAGGGGAGCCACTGTTGTCAATGCTGAAACAAAGAACCTACCGCCACTCGTAGACTTCAATGTCTCGTGATCAAAGATTCGGGATAAAGTTAATGCACTAAAAACAAATAAATCAACAGGCCCTGACGACATACAACCCAAGCTTTTAAAGCTAGCAAGTGATTCAATTGTTCCCTCCTTATTTAGCCTATACCGACACAGTATCGAGACAAAAACTCTCTTCACCAGTTGGAAAACGGCAAGACTTACCCCTATTTTCAAAAAGGATGATGAAACGGACAGGGGGAATTACAGACCAGTATCACTGCTGAGTGTACCAAGCAAGATATTGGAATCCGAGATAAATGACACGCTCGTACGTCACATCTTCATAGAGTCAATAGAGAATCAGCTAGTATCAGATAGACAATGGGCATATCGTGCAAAACACTCAACAGAACTGTTACTAATTCACCTCACTCGAGACGTGGAGATAAACTGTTGACTCTGGACTGGTTGTAGCAGTCGCCTTTATAGACTTTAAAAAGGCATTTGACAGCGTATCTCACACCGTCCTAGAAATGAAATTGCAAAAGAACTTTGGTATTGCGGGAAAAATCTAGATTGGCTTAGGAGCTATCTAAAAGGAAGGCTGATATACACAACTGTCAACGGAACCAAATCAGACTTCCTCCCAGTCACATTCGGCATCCCACAAGGGTCTGTTCTGGGTCCAACACTCTTTACCCTGTTTACAAACGACCTACCATCATCTGTAGTAACCGGAGAAGGCTATATGTTCGCTGACGACACAACAATTTACTGCATAAGTGACACGGCAGATGGGGCCATTACAAAACTCAACACGGCATTGAGTGAGTTACACTCGTGGTGTCTTACTAACAGGCTTACACCCCACCCAGGTAAAAGCGAGGCGATGCGCATTTATAGAGGAAACATTACGAAGTCTCTTGCGCCAATTATCATTGGGGAGTCTGCCATTCAGTGGGTCAAAAAAAAAACACGCTTGCTAGGAATGACAGTGGAGGTTTCTACCAAATGACGTCCTTGAAGATTTTTACTTTAAGGTCATATTGCCCTCTTTGAACTACGGCTTAGTTAATTAGGAGAATCCTTCTACAATTTAATTAAAAGCCTTTATTCTAAGTCTTCTTGATCAGTATCAGACACGACCCTTTCAATATATGAGAGGTGTACGACAAGGTTGCGTTTTAAGTCCACTACTTTTCAACCTTTATATTAACGATTTACCGTTTTCATTTGAAAATATTCTGTCTGATCCTTTTGTCCTACCAAACGGTACAAAATTAAACGCTCTACTATATGCCGACGATTTAATTATTTTATCACGTTCCAAAACAGGTTTGCAAAACTGTCTTGACACATTAGACACATACTGCAACACGTGGATGTTGAGCGTAAATCCCAAAAAAACCAAGATAATGGTTTTTCAAAAACGTGCGAAAAAATGTACTGAACATGTATTTTACAAAGGAAATCAAACAATTGATGTTGTACAAGATTATACTTATTTAGGAACCAAAATATCTTCTACAGGAAATTTTAAAATCTCACTTGATCACCTAAAAGAGGAAGGACTTCATGCACTTTTTAGTTTGAGACGACACACAAATTTTAGTAGATTGAAACCTTCTCTTGCCTGTAAAATCTTTGATGCAATGATATCTCCAATTCTGCTCTATAATAGCAGGGGCGTAGCCAGCTTTTTAAGATTTTTGGCCGGGCCACTTTAGGGGGGGAGGGGGGGGGGGGGGGGGGGGGGGGAAATTAAAAAATAGTGAAATTTGGGATGGTAATGTAAAATCTGATTTTAAGGTCTGGGATGGTTCACAAATTGAAAGAACACATCTACAGTTTTGTAAACGCTATCTTGAAGTAAGTAATAAGGCTTCTAATGTTGCATGTAGAGCTGAGCTTGGTCGATTTCCTCTCCTTATCATTTTGTTTTTGTTTTTTACTATGTTATTATTTTATTATTTTTATTATTATTATTACTAAATAAGTTTACGCTTTTGCAATATTGTAACAAATTTACAGTCATGCAAATAAAGCTTGTTGTTGTTGTTGTGGGGATCGTGCTGCAATACAGAACTCATTCATTCCATTGAAAGACTGCACTGTAGAGCCGCTAGAATTATCTATAATCTGCCTAAAGATATGGCTTTTACCGAAGTACTAGAACGGTCTGCGTGGACAAATATTAATTTCCATTACAAATTCGCCGTGTTGAAGCTTGTGCAAAATGCATATAATGACACATTACCCACCATCTTAAATAGATGCATAATTGTCAAGCGAGATCATATAATCTCAACTAGGGCACGCGAATCTTTGATAGTGCCGTGTTTCAACACGCGATACATGAAAGACTCCTTAGCATACCGAGGATCCGTGCTCACCATCACTAGACGTCATTCACCATAACTAGACGTAATTCACCACAACTAAGCATTATTTGCCATAACTAGACGTAATTCACCATAACTGTTCTAAGCATTTTTCGCCATAACTAGACGTAATTCACCATAACTAAGCATTATTTGCCATAACTAGACGTAATTACCATCACTAGACGTCATTCACCATCACTAGACGTCATTCACCATAACTAGACGTAATTCACCATAACTAAGCATTATTTGCCATAACTAGACGTAATTGCCATCACTAGACGTCATTCACCATCACTAGACGTCATTCACCATAACTAGACGTAATTACCATCACTAGACGTCATTCACCATCACTAGACGTAATTCACCATAACTAAGCATCATTCGCCATAACTAGTCACTAAGAAGTGGTTCTAGTGCTTTTATTGATTACCTTCTACAGTGAGGTGCCTTGCGGGCATCGCGAATAGCGGGATTTTGGGGTATTTGTGATCTTACTATGGAGAAATAGTAAATGATACCAGCAACTTTGCACTTTGGCTAAAAAACTCTTCTCGTATACCCTAAGGTGGAGCTAAAAGTTTCAAGTTTCAGCTGTTTTTACGGCCACCACAGGCATTGGACATCACAATTGGCTATTGGCCCTACTTTCTGTGGAATGGGCGTTTCACGACGTTCAGTCGCTGACTAAGATAAGAAACTCTTCGTCCCTGGATGATACGCCTGTTATGCCTTTAAAGTCATTTTTGGTGCCATTTTAAATTCAGGACACGGTTAACATATTTCTTCAAGCAAGGCATTTTTCTTGTGATCACAGTGAGGCGGCCATTTTTATCTTTTGCGGCACTGACTTCCGTTGGTCATTTGTGAGCGTTCCGGCAATCCTTTGCGAGTATTTGGGCAATCCTTTGTGAGCGGTACCGTTCACTGAATGCACCCATTTTTCCTACCTACGGGGGGACTTCTAAGGTGCCTCCTCGGGTTCCGGCCTCTGGGCCAGACCCTGCGGGGGCAACTATATATACGCACGGATTACAATGATGCCTCCTCGGGTTTTGGCCTCTGGGCCAAAACCCTGCGGGGGCAATTAGACGGCAAGCTCGAGGTATCTACCGGCGGATAGTTAACATGCGAACAGGCTTTCGGAGATTTCCGGAGAGCGCTCGGACGGCGCAAAGCGCTTTCCAGAAAGCCTGTTCGCAGGCTAGTTGATAGATAACGAGGGGAGGCCCGAGCCAACTATCAAAAGCCGGTAGAAACCGAGAGCGAGCCGTCTAATTGTTTTAGTATAACCCAGCTGCCGATCTATTCGTCATTCGTCACGTGCAGCCACGCATGTTCTGGCTCTGGAAATTTCTGCTTTTTGTACCATACTGAGACCGAATTGAGTTGGCCTTTCTATTGAGCAGCTTTTGTAATGTAACACTTGACACAGTGGACTGAACTGGCGAGTTTTCAGTGACGTTTCTGGACGAATTGAGAGGTTTCTTTTGGGTACTTTGTTGGTAAGCTTTGGCATAACGGAAAAGTTTTCTGTTGATCGCGTAACCACATCTGATCTACGCGAGTTGTGGACCGAGTAAGGTTGGTGCGAGAGTCAGTAAGGATTACCTGGAACAGTTTGCAAAAGCGATTAAGACGGAATCCACTAGCAAGTCGAGTAATATTTATTAAAGTTGGACAAAAATCAATTTCCAGAATAATTTAAATCCTATTGCGTTATTTTCTACCCTTAACTAAAAGGTAAAGATGTAAGTAATTATCCGTGATAACACCAACAACAATTTCTTATCAGAGTCTGAGAAAATGAATTTCAAAGTTCACAAGGTATAGGAAAAATCTCACGTGTAGCCATTTTGTAAATTCGTCTTAAGCGATTCAGTGGAATTCAGCGGAACTTCAAAATGTGTTTTCGATGTGTGGTGTTGTTAGAAAAGATTTCTTTTGATAAGATATTTGAAGCAGTAACAAAAAAGTTTGCAATAAGGTGGAAATAATTCTGGTACAACAATTTCTTATCCGAGTCTGAGAAAATGATATTTAAAGTTCACAAGCTATGGGCAAAAGCTTACATCTTTTAAGCGATTCAGTGGAATTCAGCGGAACTTCAAAATGTGTTTTCGATGTGTGGTGTTGTTAGAAAAGATTTCTTTCGATAAGATATTTGAAGCAGTAACACAAAAGCTTGCAATCAGGTGTAAATAGTTTTGGTACATAATTTTGTCCAATAACTACTCGAAGTCCTGGCGGATTTCCTCTTAATCCGCGATCAAGAAACCTAAACGTTGCTCATATTAACATCCGCAGCCTGAGGAACAAACTGGATGAGGTTAAACTCCTATTGTATTTGCGTCGCTTTGATGTGTTGTCAATAACCGAGACCCATTTGGATAACACGATATCGGACCGTCAATTAGAAGTCAAAGACTATAAGATAGTAAGAAGGGACCGAGGCGTTTGCACAGCTGGTGGGGGTTGCGTGGTATATGTGGCCAGTTACATATGTTCATCCCGCCTGAGAAACACAAGAAGTCGAGGGGATATGGCTGAAGCTTTTAATCGACTCTAACAACAACAACAACAAACAACAACAAAAGTTTATTTGAACTGTAAAATTACAAAGAAATGTTTAAACAATAAATAAATTAAAAATACATACAGTTGCTGGTCACCCAAAATAACTAAAAAGCTAAACTAGTTGGGTGACCACCATTTATTAATTTAAAATAAATACAACGTCAGAAAAGAGGCATTTTACATTTTACAATTTTACACAATTAATTAAGGTGGTAGATTACAGAACAAATAATTCTTAAACACGTATGTACAACAACAACAACAGCAAAAAGATAATAGTAAAAAGAAAAAGGAAAAAAAAATGAAAAATGGCAGAAATACCAAAATTAAATTATTAGTAGAAAACTTTATAGAAATGAATGAAATGCAATAATAATTCTCTTTTTAATGAATAAGGAGATAGAATCTTAAATCTCTCATCAATTTAATTCCATAATATAGGACCGTTGTATCTTATATTGAATTTGCCATAGTTAGTTCGAATTTTTGGAACATAAAAAGTTGACCTAGATGCAAAGCGTGTGTTAACATTATGCTTATCAGAAGTTTTAATAAAAAAGTAGTCAAAAACCTTAGGTAATTTGTCATGGAAGAATTGGTGCATGAAATAAAGGGTTTGAAGTTCGATATGATCTTGAAGTTTTAGAAGTTTGAGTTGAGAAAATAAAGGACTAGTATGGGCATCAAAATCAGAAAAGGCAATTAGACGGATTGCTTTCTTTTGCATTCTTTCAAGTGGTTTTGTAGTTGGAACAATCTATAGACCTCCATCGGATGGTACATTTTATGAACGTTAGAAGAGAAAAGGTATGGATGAAATACAAGAACGTTGTCATTGTGGGTGATTTCAATTGCGATTACGCGCAACGAAATGGTGACATTGTGTTGTCAACCACTGGTAGTAAATTACAGACATCACTACTTCAATTTGACTACACCGTTATTAACAACGAGCCAACAAGAGTGACACGAGACACCTCTACACTTATAGACCTTGTCATTGCAAGCAGAGCAGGGTTTATCAGCAGCACAATCTGGAGCTAGGTATCTCGGATCACTGACATGTTAGTGTATGCTTGTGTTCAAACAAGAGTCCGAAGACCACCTCCGAAAATAGTCAAAGGCCGCACCTTTAAAACGTTCAATCAGCGGTATTTCATCAATGACTTGGAGGAAGTCCCCTGGTCTGTATGCTCTGTATTCGACGATCCAGATGACTGTTACTGGGCGTGGTCAAACATCTTTAATGACATCTGCAACAGGCACGCACCTTACAAGGAAGTGAAAATCAGAAGTCAATCTCTCCCATGGATCACATCCCAGATTCGTCACGTAATGAATCAGAGATACAGAATCCTACTAATGGCCAGGCGAACAAACAAGCAGGAACTTTAGACAAGATACCGTGAGCTGCGCAACAAAGTGACGTCGGAGGTCAGAAAGGCGAAGTGCAAATATTACACCGCGCTATTCGCTGAGGTAAAGGACTGCAAGTCATACTGGAAGCTTGTAAAGGAAGCTGCTTGCTGTAAAACATCCGCTCCAATTATGGCTATAAAGGGATCTGACGGAAAAACTGAAACAACTGATCTCGCTAAGGCAAACATCCTGAATGAACATTTTGCTACAATAGGGGAAAAACTCGCCAGTAGCCTTCCGCCAGTAGGCCGTAAACAACCCTTGACATTCGTTGCTCGTGTCACACCAACGACAACAACAATAGATCTTACGATGGATATCGTCAAGAAAGCGCTTTTTAATCTAAAACCGGATAAGGCAAGCGGACCGGACCACGTTTCGTCCAAGCTTCTAAAGTGTGCAGGAAATGCTATTGTGCCATCACTGATGTCTGTTTTCACTGCTAGTGCGGCATCCAATACTGTCCCTGCTACTTGGAAATTAGCTAATGTGCGTCACTGTACAAAAGTGGGGATGAAACAGACAAGCATAACTACCGTCCGATATCTCTATTGAGTGTTCCTGGGAAGCTAATGGAGTCATGTGTTGGGTCGATAATCACCACGCATATAGCAAATCACGACCTAAGTAGCAGCAATCAGTGGGCGTATAGAAAAGGCTACTCAACGGGGCTTTTACTGGTGAAGATGACTGAAGACTGGAGAAAAGCGCTGGACAAAAATTTGGTGGTTGGCATAGTGTTCGTAGACTTCCGGAAGGCCTTTGACTCCGTATCCCACTCACTTCTACAAAAACTCCAGGGACTTGGCATTGCAGGAGACCTCTGGTCTTGGATCAAGGACTACCTGTCTAACAGAACTCAAGTGACCATAATTAATGGCAGCCAATCCAACAGAAAGACAGTGGAATTTGGTGTACCACAGGGATCTGTTCTTGGTCCATGCCTATTTGCTCTGTTTTGCAATGACCTGCCTACAATAATAGACGATAGAGAAGGGGAGCTACACATGTATGCTGATGACACCACTATCTACGTCGCGTCCCCAAGTCCAGACACAGTAGCTAACGTCTTGAATTCTGTTCTTCGCAAGTTATATCGCTGGTGTTGCCATAACTCCCTAACGCCACACCCAGGAAAGACAGAATATATGCTGTTACAGCGTGGATCATTTACTGGCCCTTTACCAGGCATTAAACTTGGTGACAATTACATTAATCATGTAAACTCAGCAAGGTGTTTAGGTGTTAAAGTTGACAATATGCTGAAATGGAACATTCACGTCAGGAATTGTGCAAATGCTTTACTAAGAAACTAAACCTCTTGCGATCATTGTATTTTTTACCGGTTCAAGTAAGGGTTGACTTTTATTTTAAAGTAATTTTGCCCTCTGTTACGTATGGAATGCTTGTCTGGGGTTCGTGTGGTGCAGCACTTTTTAGTGAACTTGAGAAGATCCATGTACGAGCGGCCAAGTTGATTTACGGTCTCGACTGGCTTACCCCCTCAGATGAGGTATTGCTGAAAACCAAGTGGAAGTCTTTAAAGCAAATGTACATTCGACAGATACTTTGTTTTGTGTACAAATGTGTCTCCTGAGATGCTCCTTCCCACCTACGTAACTTGTGGTGAAAACAAGAGAGCGGATATAATCTAAGAAGAAAGAACTGCTTGGTGCTTCCCAAGCCTAATACGGACTTTGGTAAGAAGTCAGTTAAATTTGCAGGGGCCTCTTTTTGGAACTCATTAGACAATGAGGCCCACCTTGAAGAATCTTTGGCGGGTTTCAAAAGTTCATTAATGGAACATGGTTTTTAAATCTTTTGTATCATCTAGGGACTTAAATGATTTAGCGTAGTTATTGTTTTGTTAATTTATTGTTATTTTCAAAAGACACGACCACATCAGCTATTATGCTGCAATATTTATCGTGTATAAATAATAATAATAATAATAAAATATTTTTATAGCGCCTATCCAGGTCTGCTCTAGGCGCTTTACAAATCTATAAAAATTCGTTAAAATTAGCTGAATAAATCTTAAAAATTAAATAAAAGCTATTATTATTATTATTATTATTATTATTATTATTATTATTATTCTGAAACACAAAATATAGCTAGAGTTGATTTTTAGAATGTTTGTTGATAAAATTCCGCAAAAAAACTAAGCGCGCACCAAGAGCCGTCAAACGATCGATAGAAGGCAAAAGTGGTTATGCTAATAAATTTTAGGGGTCCTGAGCCATAACTTCGAGAGATGGTGATCGATTTCCAAACTTTAAAAAGGCGAGGCGTTAAATAGATATGAGGCGTTTATTAGAGAGGGGCGTTTATTTTACTTTGACTGTAACAACGTCAACGCGTAGTTTGCTCGTTGAGTATGATACAAGACACAGTAGATGAGTTGGATACTTATCTAATCTGCACTAAAGCAAAGCCTAGAAATGTCGGTCATAGCTCGATATTGACGTTTTCATCGTCATCGGGGCCTCTTTGATGTCTGAGTCAAGCAAGAAACTAACTATATTGCGTGATTTTACTCTATGGAGCATCTCCTTGGTTTTTGAGGTGATTCTTGGAGTGGGGCGTCTTTTAGACACGGGGCGTTTATTAGAGGGGGCGTCTAGTAATAAGTTTACACTTCGGGGGAGGCGTTTATTTGAGAGTGGGCGTTTATTGGAGCACTTACAGTATTTGTGGTTGGTTGGGTATTTGTCTAGAGAGAGAGAGAAGCCTTTATTTAAATAGGGTTACTCCGTCAGCTTTACAATAAAAACTGTTATCCTTAGAGGCCCTAGTAAAAAGTAAAAATTAAAAAGTCGCTAAAGGTCTTACAATGTACCTAAAATGGAATTTAAAAATATTAAAATATATAAGAGATACTAAGATATAAGCTAAAATTATGTTACATTTGTATAAAATCGAAAAATTTAAAAATTACGTATTATTTTGATAAGAGTTATAAATTTGGCAACCGGAGTAATAAAAAGACTTTTTCGCGGCTTCTGTCCGTACCTTAGGCAAATGCAATAAATCAGCCTGCCTTGTTTGTCTTAGTGCCACATCTCTATTAAAAGTAAAATAATTCTTAAAAAATTGGGGGACTTTTCCATCAATACACCTACGAACTAAATTATAGACATGTCTCTGGCGTCTTGTCTCTGTCGTCTCATAGGCAAGAATCTTTCAGGCCTCGTCACTGTTATGATGTCTATTGTTAGCGAATGATGTTTAGTCATGGTAAATGATGTCTTGTGATGGTTCGTCATGGTGAATGATGTCTAGTGATGGTTAGTTGTGGTTAATGATGTGTGTTTATGGTAAATTGTGTCTTATAATGTCAAATAGCCTGTCAATACAGCCACCTCTCAGCGAATGAGAGGCGGCTGTATTCGAAGACTAGTCACTTTAAAAAGGCGACACGAAGACTCCGAGAATGATTCTTACTTCAGGATTGTTAAAAAGAGAAGAAGACGTACGAAATAGCGCATATATTTAAGAATAATGTAGGCCGTTTAGAAAACAATTTTGGCAACTTAAATAAAAAAATCACATATATTTGAAGCGCAGATCCTTAATCTTCACAAGCCCTTGGCGACTGCTGTCCATTATCATCACGCTAGTCCGACTCGTGATAAGGTAATTCCCATCTAATGCATATTTTTAACGTTGTCAGTATGTAAAACAATGGATTTTATGAACACTTTTAACTTAAGAAAGGGCCAACTGACAATACAACAACAACAACAATCTTTATTTAACGTGGTCCGCACACTTAGCTAAAAAACTAGTTTTCAGATGCGCAGTGCGCTACGGAATAAAAATACAAAATAGAAAAATAAAAACTTCTTGGAAGTGTTTAAAAATAGATTAAGCTATGATTAAGAATAACTACAAATTACAATATTGTCTAACTACTGAAAAATATAAAAAAAAATAAAATATTATTTTAAAAAAATGAAAAACTACTTGGTCAAAGTCCCGTAATAAAACAATTTAATAAAACAATTTAATAAAACAATTATTCCATTCGCCCTTGTTGGATACAAGTCGTCGTAGCCAACTCGGCGCTTCGCCTCTCGTTGGCTATTTACCACCCCGTATCCAACGCAGGCTCATGGAATAGTTGTTAAGTATACGGCTATGTTTATCCGTGTATATAGGGCTTTGTATTGACGTGCATGCCTGTGTAGGGCTATGTATAGCCGTGCATACCTATGTAGGGCTATTATATCCCTCCCTAAAAAATATCCCTAACTACACTACTTACCTTTTCCTGTGACAGTTGCGGTATTTCTTTCTTGCATGCAGAGGAAACGGACAGGAGACATATTTCCTTTATAAAAAGACGATTTTCTAAAAGTTGACTTTCTGTCGTTAACCGTTGTTACAAAATAGTGCCACAATGGATATTGTCTAGTTCTTGTCCAAGCTACAAGAAATGATAGAGTCAGGAGTGTGCATTGACGATTAGTCGTGTAGATTGTGTTCCTTTGGTAGTAGTTTCAAATAAAGCGTGTCTAGCTTTTGTTCTGTTTTGTTTTCCACTAATCGTCTTTTATGATATTCTGTCTAGCAAACCTTAATTTCAAAAACTTGTTGCCAGGGAGAATTAGATCATGAATTCTTCCTACTGTTGCTATTATGAAGTATTGAAATTACCTCAGTGACAAAGAAACTAGGCATTGATAGTAGGAGTAAGGAGTTGGATAGGCACTTTCCGCCATTTCGTTTTTCGCTTGCTTAGTTTGGTTCGTAAAACTGAATGTCTCTTTATTTTATATTTTCCGTTCTCGATAGTGCGAGTAGTTTTTGATAATTTTATCCTGTACTTTGTCCATTTTTTCTCTTTTCTTTTTATTAAATTATCATATTCTTTTTTCTGGTTTCGCGTAATCCTTTTCTTTATTTCTTTTCAATTTTTCATTTATCTTTTTTCGTTTTTCTTTATTCCTTTTTTCCCTTTTTCTTTTTCTTTATTCCTTTTTCTTAGGGCCTGATTACATGAGCCGGGCTGGCCCGGTTAGCCGGGCTGGCTCGGTTTGCCGAGATGACTTTCAGCCCGGTATTACATGAGCCCGGTTAGCCGGGCTGGCCCGGTTTGCTGAGATGACTTTCAGCCCGGTTTCAGCACGAATGATCAGAGCACGAATGATCTTGATCACCTTTTTCCGGCAATTTGGTGGTTTAAAAATGTTTTTCACTTATGCAGCTGGATAGGTTACTTTACCTCTACATCCTATTTAGAAGGAGTAGCATTGATTTTTTCGTCGGATATTGTGCTCGGAAGAGAAATTTAATGCTGGCCCGCTTAGCCGGGCTGGCCCGGTGAACGCGATTACATGGCAAATTTTTTTAAATTTTCAGCCCGGCTAGCCGAGATCCCGGCATCGCGATACCGGGATCTCGGCTAACCGGGCTGGCCCGGCTAACCGGGCCAGCCCGTCTCATGTAATCAGGCCCTTAATTCCGTTTTTAGTTTTACCTTTTTTCTATTTTCTTTTATCCTTTTTTCTATCGTTGATTCAGAAGGCATTATACTCAAACCCTTGCTGTCGAGCAGCATGACACGTGTTCCAACCTCCTCTTCCACCATTCGTGCGACTTTCTCATCATCATCATTTATTTGCCACTTTAGAAATTAATATATACAAAATAACTTAAATAGATATGGCGAAGAGACCTCCAAGAAACCACAAGGCTTATTCTGTTAGTAATTTCGCTGCTGTTTCATTACTGAGAGTGAGGTATATCTGATAGATGAGTGAAGGTTTACCATCCACAACTTCGGAGAAAATAATATTCTTGCGCCATTTCTGAGTTTGCCCATGTTCCCTGCTTGACTTGAAAGCAAATGCCGGTCGCGGAGAAAGTGACTGCTTCTTACTGCAGCTGGTTTACCAATCAACTTGCTTGTGCTGGCGGCTAGTAAGATGATTAGTACGAAAAACGATTTACAAGGGGTACGGGTAACTTGTCGATTGGGTCGGGCTTGCGAGTTATATGCTGACCATGTACTTCGTATGAAACAAAGGCTACTGGATCGGGCATTACCACACTGTCATCACCGATTAGATAGATCGTTTCATCCTCCAGACTTAACACCTTGGACAACACAGTAATCGTGCTATTATTAAGCTTTACTTTGAGAACTTAATCCCCCGCTTTGGACTAGCACAAAGTTCTCCATGTCAGAGTTTGATCGTGAAGACCACTAGGCTGAAGCTCAAGTGGAAATGGCGAAAAAATGGCGCGAAATTTGCCAGCAAAGCCCAGATTACTGGGTATGCAATGGAGGGAAAAGAAAAAGTTGGAGAAAGGAAAAGGAAAAAGGTAAAAAAAAAGAATACAGAAAAAAAGAAATAGAGAAAAAAGAAAAAAATGCTAAAGGGAAATAGAAAAAAAAACCCCGAAATATTGATAAAGGGAAAATAGAAATGTGAATAAAGAAAGGGTAAAAGGATAAAGGATCAGGCCGTACCAGAAAAAAGAAATATGAAAAATGGAGAAAAAGCACAAGGCAAAATTATCAAAAATAAATCAAACTATCAAAATAAAATATAAAATAAAGAGACGTTTAGTTTTACCAACCAAATGAATCAAAAGAAAAACGAAATGGCGGAAAGTGCCACGGATAGTTACACCAATTTCTCTAACTCGAAATTGTAACGAGACGCGAACATCTGAAATGAACATCAAGTCGCTACAAGAAAGAAGTTCAGGAGTTCAATAAACGTGGTGATATGAAGAATGCGAGTTTGAGTTATTTACATTTTAGAGTTCAGCTAAAGAATAAGCAATTTTATAGAACCACTTTCTATTGTGCGCCACAACATACCCACATCCATCCTGGACACTTTCACTGAAGTAGTTGCTTTCCAATAGAACGGGTACTCGGAGGGTAGTGAATGAGAAATAATCAGAAACATCCTTGCGAAAAAGGCTTAATCCCCCCAGCCCACAAAAAAAGTAAGTAAAAACATGCAAACGAAAAAATTAAGTTTTTAGCTTTATAAATCTCATTTCGGTTCATTCCGGTCTCATTCCGTTTCATTCCGGTCTCATTCCGGTCCATTCCGGTCTCATTGCGGTCTCATTGCAGTCTCATTGCGGTCCATTCCGGTCTCATTGCGGTCTCATTCCGGTCTCATTGCGGTCTTATTGCGGTCTCATTCCGGTCCATTCCGGTCTCATTCCGGTCCATTCCGGTCTCATTGCAGTCTAATTCCGGTCTCATTGCGGTCTCATTGCGGTCTCATTCCGGTCTCATTGCGGTCCATTGCGGTCTCATTGCGGTCTCATTGCGGTCTAATTCCGGTCCATTCCGGTCTCATTGCGGTCTCATTCCGGTCCATTCCGGTCTCATTGCGGTCTCATTCCGGTCCATTCCGGTCTCATTCCGGTCTCATACTGATCTCATTCTGGTCTCATTGCGGTCTCATTCTGGCCTCTTTCCGGTCTCATTCCGGTCCATTACGGTCTTATTCCGGTCCATTTCGGTCTAATTGCAGTCTCATTCCGGTCTCATTCCGGTCTAATTGCAGTCTCATTCCGGTCTTATTCCGGTCCATTTCGGTCTAATTGCAGTCTCATTCCGGTCTCATTCCGGTCTAATTGCAGTCTCATTCCGGTCTCATTCCGGTCCATTACGGTCTTATTCCGGTCCATTTCGGTCTAATTGCAGTCTCATTCCGGTCTCATTCCGGTCTTATTGCAGTCTCATTCCGGTCCATTACGGTCTCATTCCGGTCCTTTTCGTTCCGTTCCAGTGTTTAGTAACGCCCACTAGGATGGCTAGGATGGAAAAGGATTAAAACTTGAACAATTAAGGGTTAACGTTTTAAAGTGGTTTCCACGCATCTTAAAAAATCGATATTTGTAGCTGTTGTTTGACTTTTTATATCTTCCTTCAGATGTTCAAAGATGATTTTTCACGCGTTTAGTTGCCTACGACTAATTTCAGAACCATAAAATCCCCGTCGCGTATCTCCTTTGAGCTGTCGAGAAGAGAAAAAAAACTGACTGTCTTCAGTGCGAAATGTCAAGTAACCCACTGTCTTGATTAGGAAAACTAAAACTAGTGAGTGGTCAAAAAAGGAAATAAAATTAAAATAATTCCTCACCCCAAAATAAAAAGCTTTGTTTGAGTTTTATCCTTTAAACTCTCCCAGGACACAATTGTTTGCAAAGGAGAGGGTAAAAAAATAGAAATTTCATTTCAAAAAGGGGATAATAGGAGGCAGGCCAAAATAAATGGGAAAAAATAACAACTTTAAACCTAGAAACCTCCACAGATCCACACAGTTAGCTCTTTCCCTTGTACCTTGATTTGTGTTATGTGACATTACAACACAAGAATATCCTGTTAGGTTGTCGCGCAGGGTAGCATTTCGTGTAACACGTCACGTAAGGTAACAAAGTAGCAAAATGACAAAGTAACAAATACACATTTATTGTAAATTGCCGGGACATTATATGTGTTCTTTCTTCAAGTACAGTTTTACAGTCATTGATTCTAAACGCTGGTGAAAATCTATGCGTTGTTACTTCAAGTGCAATTGCTTAAAGTGCTACTGTGACGAAATTCGTATCTTCCCTTTTGTGGCCGTTTTAACATATTAACAAGTACTCTTTATGAGAAGAAAAATGCTTTTTATTTTTTTCAAATATCTCTTTCCTTTCCAGAGATATTCAAGTTTTTAGAATATGCAAATTAGCAAAATGATGACGTCATAGACTCAACCAAATTTTCATCAAATATGAAGAAAGTGATATCTAAGCCAATTTTTATCACAAGTCTCTGATTTTTTGCAGTAACCTTCTGGGAGTTGTGTTTCACAATTTGAAATTAACAATTTGGTTACCATAGTGACATACTAGGTTCCAGATCCCCTGGATGCTAAAAGCTTTTCTGGCAGATTCTAGCATTCTTTTTTGATATTTGCCAATGAAGCTTTACATGGGTGATTTGGCAAGCATACGAAAGAATTTGGCAGTCGTCTTGGCTGGGTTACATTTTTCCGAACTAAAAAAAATAAAATATTAAAAATAAATTGCAGGGGACTGGAAAAGAGTGGGTTGCCATGGTAACGTAATTTTATTCCAACTGAAAGTGTGTTTTCTGTAGAACTATTAGTCTGCCAAGTTTCATTGGTCTCTGCAAAAAAATGACTGAGATAATTCAATTTTTGTACTTTACATAAAATTGGGTTGAGTAGATGACGTCATCAGTCCCCTATTTTGCATATTTTGCGATTTTTTTAAGCTTGAATATCTCCGGAACTAAAATAGATATTTGGAAACGGAAAACGCCATTTTGAATCTTTCGTTAAAATCTCCATAAAACGACTAAAATATCAAGAGGTGAAAATTTGATCACAGTAGCACAGACATTGTGTCCTCTTACACCGTAAGGGCCCTTTTGTAATACGGTAAAAACCTGCGAGTAAGAACCCAACATTTAAGAACCTGTTATGCTAGCATTTGTAAATTAGACCCCATTTTTAACTCGGAAAAGAGTTGTAGTGGGCGAAGTGAATTCACTCCATCACTCCTTCACTCGTTTCCTGTTATACATATGCACGCAATGCGTGCAAGTGTTTTAAGGCCTCTAGAGAATTAGACCTTTTCTCTGATACCTACATTTCTTGTTAAACAAGAACTGCAAGCAGTTTATAATCGTGCGGGTATCTTGACCTCCTGACCTCTTTCAGTGCTTTGGCTTAAAGGCACGGCACCGCACAGTAAAATTTTAGAAAAGCAGTCACTTGAGAAACACACAAGTCTTTTGCGTTAGTCACGGAGTGAACGTACATGTTTCCTTTACCACGTCATTTTTTCTTTTTAAAACCACAGCCAGCCGGAAAGCCTGCTTACGCATGCAAATTTTATTTTGTTCCGAATGTTCAATAAAATAACCCAAACCAGTTCATTTAAAAGAAAGCCAAATCACGCCAAAATAAAGAGTAGACTAAGGCCATCCCATTGTATTTCTCCGTTTAGCGGGAGGTTCCTGACACATCGAGCTGCCCCGATCTACTCACCGTAACTCAAAAAATTCAGAAATAATCTTTTTGCAATTTTAACACTCGCTAA
Organism: Oculina patagonica; assembly: GCF_052425735.1. NCBI lineage: Eukaryota > Metazoa > Cnidaria > Anthozoa > Scleractinia > Oculinidae > Oculina > Oculina patagonica. Next base: position 27,754,002 of record NC_135761.1, read on the forward strand.
TGTCGACAACCGCCGAGCGTACACAAAATAAGTATCACAAAAAGAGCGAGAGAAATATATAAGCAAAGGAGAGAGGTCTGACTATTTATTGACGTCCCCAGCCCCCGTAAAAACAATTCATTCAGAGAATGGCGACCTACGTGACTTGACCTAATGTTCTATAGCTCCCCCTTCGTTACGGCGTATACGGCACTGAGTCAAACGCAAAGCTCCCAAAATAGTGGAGGGAGGCGCAGTGACGCAGGACGTATCACGAAAAAGCCGAGTACTCGCTCTGAGACAACGACATCTCCAAAAAGATGTTTAGATTGATTTTTTTCAAGATAAGACAAGAAATGAAAAGAGATCCGATTGACGCACAAAAAAGGAAGGAAAGAAGAAGGCATGCGAACTCCAGTACCGCTCAAGTAAGACAAATGCCGGACACAAAATATATTTTTGCGAACAGAGAAGAGACCGAAAAGACGGGTGATTTTGTAACACAGCTTCCAGGGAGTGAACATTAAAACTTGTACGATGAACGTATCGAAGTAATGAAAACTGCGTGACCGTGACCAAGGGACGGCTGGGCCGCGAGGTTCGGAACGATTACCGACAAAAAAAAACGACAAAATCTGACACAGATATGAATCGGGCCCAGGCCCCGCCCGATTAATTACATAAAATTAACATGCTTAGTCACCAACCGAAATATTGTATTCATGTCAGTTTTCTTGAAATAACATTATGATATTTATTTAGCTATAAGCTGAGACCGTAAACCTTTGGTTTTTTAAAACCAGTTGGAAAAAACTAACCCAAAACACTCAGCTAAAGATGAATTTATTTCAGTACGATTTAATGAAAAAAAATCGCTCGACTTATAGCCAATGATATTATTATTATTATTTGTATTAGCAAACCTTTATTTGTCAGTTTGCTGTTTTCGATTCTTGTTTCATAATAACTTTTCCGAGTTTAGTGGCTTATAGCCACTTTTAGTTATTATAAGAACCTATTTAGCCTGAAGTTTAAAAACAGGTTCTCATTTTTTTAAAATTGATTTAAAATGTTTACTTTTGGGAAAATAAGTTTGAACAAGGCTTTACTGTACATGTATGCAATGTTATGTTCTGAATGATTAGTGCTTTATTTTTACATCAACACTTGTGTGCTATGCAAATTTTTTAAATTAATTGGCCGAATACCACTAAAAGTTCTATTTGCAACAATGAAAAGTTTTCTTTAGAAAATAAGAACCTATTTAGAACCTAGGTTCTCACTTGCAGGTTTTTACTGTACCGGCAAAAATGTGACAAATGTGATTTACAGATTTTGTCGAAGTTAATTAAAAAAATGGATGTCAATCTATTTTGATTTCTATCACAGCTTTGTAGTCCGACAATAAACTTCAGTCTTGTTTCCAAACTCGCGGGCTGTGGTAGAATGTCAACAATATAGTTGATTCTAGCATTTGGTACAAAATGATAGCCATTGGAAAAAGCTGTTTAAGAAAGTGTTTGGATTGAAGTGAAGTTGTAAGCGCTAGAGGGTCTTACATGCTGAATGAGAAATACTTCATGAATTATCAAAGTGATTAAACAGCAAATGACAAGGGAAGGGAGATAACCAAAGTCTTAGAAGGCGAAACTTATTTCAAATCAAAGGCCCTTTGGGCTGTCTCATGTTACGCATATTAGTTGTTTATATTCGGTTTATGTTTTGTTTTGGTCATCGATGTTTTCATAAGGCTTCTTTCTTTATGTGAAGGGTAGCGACTATCGCAGCAATCAGAGTAGACACCCACCAATACTGAGGACATGTTGGACATCTCTAAATTCAGCCAGTTTGTCAATCACTGATAGCAGAATATGCGAAGACAACAATTTGCTGTGGTGATTTACATTCATTTTTTGGCCGGGACACATAAATTTTATTGAAGAACACCAACACTTGAAACAAAAAAGCTATTAAAAGTTGTTCAAAAATATAAAGAATCTGTTATTTCTTTAATGGCTTAGAAATGTACAACGATTTCCAACTTGCGCGCACATTTTACCTACAACAAACACAATTTATAATCAATTTGCTGGTTAATAAACAGCAACAAAACACAGCAGCCTTGAGGATATATTGCATACAAGGGTCACAGAGTTCATCTGGGAATTTGTCGGCTGTTTGGTGTCCATATTCAAGAAAGAAATTCACGGAGTGCAATCTCATTAACATCAGTCCACCAGTAATAACCCACAAGGTATCTCATTTTCTTTGAAACCTGTTTCCAGTGTAGTCATCACTAATCAATAAAGAAATGCCACACTGAAATTTCAGTCTGAGGTTGTCTTAGGAACTCTTTGTGGTTTTCTTTACGATCTGATACAGTTCAACAGCAACATTGTTCACTACAACTACAGCTTCACTCATGTCACGTATGGCATTTGATGCTGGGTACTGCAGTGCTGCGGATTTTGTTGCACTCACCAAACTCCTGATGTGATTTGATAGTTTATTAGTCACAGCTACTATTTCAGTATTTAGATCACCATGTTTGATCCTCTTACTTAAAGTGTCACCGATGTAGACAAATTTATGTGCACTCAACACAATAAACTTGCTACTGGAGACAAACACCTTGGGACTTTCATTCTTGTCGACAACAGCAAAAAAGCCTTTGACAGCCTCGCTCAACACAAATAATTGTGCGTCAATCTCATACTTATAGAACTCCAAAAGTTCACGATCATTTAGAGACACCATACATCCATTTGGTGTGCCACCATCTCTTATCAAGTCGGAAAGAGGACGATGCTGAAGTGGTTTACCAACAGCTGATAGCTGGAAAGTCAATGATTGCACATTCTTTGATTGGTGTAAACTTTGGGGTAAATCTGAATCTGAGATGTGAACAGTACCCTGTTTCATCAAGGTAGCTATGTTGTGTTTTTCTGAATATTTTTGTCCTTCATCCTTGTTTTTATGATCATGTAACTGAGTTGGATCTGAATTGCATTTTCGTCGAGGTGTTGATGGCTCTGTTTCAGTCTTGTGCTCTCTCCAAATAACATCTTTTTTATCACGTCTGTGTTCAGAAAATAATGGAATCTTGTAACTCTTCCTTGTTGTGTTCTTTCTGTCTAACTTTGGCTTTGGGGGTGGCCCGGATGCTTCACCATTTGTTGTTTCTAGAGGAAACTTATCTGTGCTCTTCTGCCTTAAATGCTGAAACTTTTCACCGCTGTCTTTCCTCTGGGGAGGTGGTGGTGCAGATCGTGACTCTTCCCCTACAACAGAATCTTTTGGTTTGCGTTCAGTTGACTGCAAACGCAATGGAAGCTTTGGTGCCATGTTTTCCTGGTCACTGCCAACAGCAGGTTTCTCACTGCCACTACTATTCTTCTTGTGTGTGTCCATCCCACAAACACGACGCACAGTTGAAGGACTCCATTTCCCACCATTAGCCGTTGGTTTGAAATTTGCATCAACAGTATCTTTTATGACACTTGCGATAAGCGTCAGAGACTCTGTGTCTGACTGTTCGGACTCTCCCACAGCCATTTTACTTTGTGTTGCTTTCTGAGGTTGGTGCTCCACGCTCGATTTTTTGAAGTCTGATTTGCTTTTCTTGGTTGAGATGTTGTACAGTATTGTTGCAGCAGTGCGAATAATAGCTGCCAAATTTTGCGAGTTCTCAGGAACAGAGCGGATATGAACCATTATCAGATCTAGTTCATCATGTGTTTTGTCACCTTTGTCCAAAGAAACCTCCCAGCCTTTGTCATCAAGTCTTTGCAATGCCAGCTTCACTGCATAGTATGTCTCCAGTAGTGGCTCTACTGCTCTGCTTAGCTTCCCACTGAGTTCCTGGTTTGGTAGGTTTCTTGCATTGACCAGAGAACTGAGAGCAAATTCTGTCAATAATCTCAAGGCTACCTTTGCTTTTCCTGCGATATCCCTGATATCTGCCAACTGAGGCTTGAGAACATTTGGATTCCTCCACGTAATTGTGACAAAGCTTAAAAGTTTGTGAACTGCTCCATTTACAGCTTGTTCAAGCTTTGACAAACGTTGCAGTGCTTCGGGTACATCCAACTTTAATCCCTTGACTGCACTCATGTTGATACGTTGTAAGATGCTGACTTGACTTCGCTTTATAGTAGGAGCCCCACCAACTTGACTTAGTGCAAGAGGCTGAAAATATAAAGAGAGTAAAAGTTTTATGATCGCAACTCTTAACCATCTCACATACATCAAGGCCCGGCCAAACGCACGCAACATTTCAACGTAACATATCCCAACACTGTTGGGTCATGTTGTGAAGCAGCTGGCCAAACGCACGCAACATTTCAACGCAACACATCGCAACATTGTTGTGCACAACATGTTGGACGCGTTTGGCCACCCTGTTGCGATATGCTGCAGTATGTTAGATGGCGCAAATCGAACTAGTGCGCATGCTTCAGCGCAACAATGTTGCACGAACGTGGCCAAATGAGTACAACATCATGCAACATCCAATTTCTCCCAAGATGTTGGGAGAAAAGTTTGAGCATTTTCAAACTTGGTCCAACATGTTGCAACAAGGTGGCCAAACGATTGCAACATGCGCAACAATGTTGGGATATGTTGTGTTGACATTTTGGCTGCGTTTGGCCGGGCCTTCAAAGTGGCAAACCTAGCAAAATCTACTGTTCTCACACTGAATGTACGCTGGTATAAAAACAAATTCTGCAATCTTATTGTTCTTTTTCATTAGCATTTAACGTTAATGAGCAGAATTATCTAATAATAATAATTATAAAAACAATATATAATCATAATAAAAACCTCCCCAAAATCCTTTGCAACTGAAAAATGGTCAATGCCAAATAACTTGGTCAGTTTGAAGTCAGCAGGAGTAGTACGTCGTATAGAAATAACTCTTACCATAAACTACTTCTTGTAGAAGTCGTAGGTTGATGACGTCATTAGTTTTGCTCACTGTGACGAAAATAGTTTATTACTAAAAAAGCAGTCATTGCAGTTTGAAGCACCATGGTGTGAGGCATTTCGGACTGCCCAGGTACCGAAAAAAATATCAAAATTAAGGGAGCTATGCACAATTTTCAAAAAATGGGAGTCTGGGTACAAGTGCGTATCTGGCGTTTCATTAAATGCGAGGTAACAAGAAATTACATGTTGGTAGATACTTATATGTGAAGTAGATACTTATATGTGAAGTAGTTTTAACAAAGTTGTAGTTTTTTAAATAGTGTTTTTAAAAATGGCCATTATTACTTTTCGTGAAAAAGTACGGCAGTAAAAAATACAATTGAAAAGTTTGTTGGCTTCCTACTCAACGACCATTTGCATTTGAAATAAAAGAAAATTTTGCCAAAGGCTTGAGTGTATGCTCTTTATGATAGCGTTGTCAGTTTCTTTTCATTTTAATTGCTTTTGGCGAGGTTGGATGTAATTTCTTTCAGACAAAGGAGTGGCGCATGGGGAGAGTTTAAGCTGTGCCCCCCCTACTTGCGGATTCCCCCGCGGTCCGTATTGCGGGCACATGTTCAAAATGGCGTCGATCGATCTAGTGGAGTGATTTTGCAATTTCGAGTTCTATAGGATAGTTTTGTCAATGTTCTTTCTTCTTGACGCGATCACGAGTCCTGAAACAAAGGGTATTCGATATCCTTTATTTGTATTCCGATACCGGAGAAGAATATGGAATGAGGAGACACAGTGGGGCTTTTCGCAAACATTTCTAACAAAAACTTACAGTGACCTGAGGTCACTTGAGATAAGCGTTTCTCATTGTACTATAATTTCATTTTGAAGACTGGCTTAAGCTTATGTCTTCGGCGTTTATGTGAAGATTTATAAAAGTGCCAAAGATTGAATCGTACTAAAACTTAGCTCACTAGAATTAAAGCCGAGCTCGGCGATAAAAAAAATAGATCTTGTAGATTTTGAGGCGATAGTGACTCACAGTAATGTCACTCAGTTCGTCGAAGCATGTAATTGTTATTTATATTTGTCATCTGAATGTTAAGCTACTTCAATTTAATAAGAATCGCATCCTTTCATTATTTATACATGAGGAAATGTTTGTCAAAATATTGACCATGTGGTCATTTCCGGCCGCAAAGAAATAAATGAGACCATTTCTGAAGTTTAAATTTCTATCTTTCCATGATGTGTATTGTATTGCCAGACATAGATTTACGTTTCTTTTGCATTTTGTTGTATACAGGTAATTTGTGGGATTAATAGAATGTCTAATTTGTAAACAGGATTTACAGAATTCAGAACTGAGGACTTTCTGAATTACTGGTGAGTTAAACTATGGATTATAACAAGTTCAGGTAGTTATTGATCTCTTCAGCCAATCTCAGCAATTCCCATCCTCCTCTCTTCACACATTCACTACCTGAGACATTTTTAAAAGATCTACTTTTTGACCAGACATTTGCCTACTTTATAAAAAAGCTGTTTGACATTTTTTTAAGGCATGTATTTTCAGTTGTTGGATGGCCTTCGGTAGCATTTTAAACTACAGCTAGCAATGTAAAAAATTCAAATGAAGACTGACATTTTTTCTGCAAAATTATGATTAATGAAAGGAAGGGTGCAAAGAAAATTGATTTCTTCCTGGCCTGACCCAGGTAGACTGTGCAAGGTGAAACCATTATATGCTTACCCAAAGTCCCATGTTTCTCTGAAAGAACAACAACAAAAAATAAAAATCCATAAATGTCATTTGGCTATTTACAGTGTAGCAAGTGGAAAAAATTATTGAATCCACTAGCCCAACATGAAAGCAGTCAGTTTTTTTTTCACACACTGAAAAAGGCCACTTAATATACAGTCTGCATGCTGGAAAAATAGCAATTTCATCAAAATAAACAGTTTTTGTTTGTTTTGTTTCTATTTACAGGTGACTTGAAGAGTGCAATGACATTCCTCTTAGTCAACATGAACTCAAAAATACACATTGTGTTAATGTAATAAAATTGTCACATGATTGATTTCCACATATTGCCAGTTTAAACCTGAATATACTTTAGTGACATTTATAGCTATTTATGTAATATGAACATCCCAGAACCCAATAAGGCTACATGTGAATACTGACACTTTATTACATGTAAGTTTTGAAACCATTCTGGGTTCATGACAAAACTATTTTGTTTTGGCATGATTGTAGAATACCCCGGCACTTTTTTTGCATAACTGAAATGACTGCCACCGCAGTCCGCAGTCACCATACAAATATCAAAATTTCATGCTGAACTGATTTTAATGTCACCGCAGTCCACGGTCCACGGTCCGACACAAAAAGTTTGGTGTTTAGATTGCCTGCCACCGCTGTCTGTAGTCGTGAACGCATTTCTTGTCTACCACCGTGGTCCGCAGTCCCATAGTGAACACATGGAACAGAATGGTTTGTGTTTAGATAGGCCTACTTATTCATTTCGGTTAGCCTAATATGCACTTTGGTTAGCCTGTTCACGGTGAGCTATCTATATTTGTAAGGGCAACACTATATAGTGTTAACATGTAGAATTCTGGGTACACTACGGACTGTGATTAGGTTGCTTGCGGTTAGCCTTTATATTGTGTTCAGGATATCTATTGTTCTTAAATCCACTACGGGACTGCGGTCTGCGGTGGCAGGCGATTATAACATTTACTAGCATTTCTTAGAATCGACTACGGGACTACGGGCCCCAGTGGCAGGCAATTAGCAGACTTTGTATTATTTTCAAATAAAACACTACGGGACTGTGGACCGCGGTGGCAGGCGATTATAACAATTAAATCCAATTTTGATCAATGGACTGCATGACTGCGGACTGCGTTATGAGTGAAATATAACTTACCGGTAACAACAAAATTTCACTGCGGACTGTGGACCACGGGAGCAGACGAATAATGGCGGGGTATTCTACAATTGCTCCTTTGTTACAATAAAAATAATGAAATTACAGAGAATTTACGAAATTATTATCGCAGACCATAAATTTACTCTAGCACAGGCTAAAATGTGTCTTCAATAGTGTAAAAGTCGGGACAAACTATAGGACAAGTCGCAGTGACATGTCGCAGCGACAAGTTGCTCCGTGTGTACTGTTTACAACTAAGTCGCTGCAACAAGGTGTTTGTTTGGTGCAGAAACAGCGAATTTGGAAGAGTGGGAATGCAAACTAGTTTCCCATATTCAATATGGCGAAAATACATGACCCGCTCTCATTGGTTAATTCATATTTTGTCGCAGCGATTTGTCGCAGACGTGTACACACGCTGCAACAACGTTGCTATCACTCATTTTGTCGCTGCGACGTGTCGCACAAATTCAAACCAGTTTGAATTCGAACGACACGTCGCAGCGACAAAATTCTGTTACAGCGACATAGTTTGTCGCATGTCACACGAGGTGACTGTCGCCGCGACGTGTCGCCTAGTGTGTCCCGACCTTAATGGCTATTGAATCCTCGGCCAAATAAGCATCAGTGAACTACAGAAGATAACCTTGCTGGGTACAGCACATATTTTGAGGAGGGTGTTGTCAAGCTAAAAACTGGCTACCCTTTAGTGCCCCAGGACCATGGTTTGGTCTCGGCATTAAGGACTTTAAGCAAACATTACGTAAAGAACATAATAATAATAATAATAACAATAATAATAATAATTGTTTATTTAAATTAACAGTATATCCATAATTCATGGATCTTCACCTGTTAATACTAACTAAATATAAAAATTACAATTTGATATAAAAGAATTCCTAAAGCTAAAAAATACAATTAATTCACTGTTTTCACCGTTCCCATAATACATCTTGTTTACCCCCCAAAATTTTTGCATAAACATTGTTTTCAATTTCTCTTGGGATTTTCAATGACGTACAATCGTCCCAAGAGAATTTTGGGGGTAAACAAGATGTATTATGGGATCGTGAAAAAGCGAATATAAAAAGACAAAAATTCCTATAGCTAAAATAAAACAAGAAGCTCTTAGAGCTTAAAACTGCGCTGGTCACGTGACCACCCTAGGGGAGCCATGTGGGGCCAATGAAAAATGCACTCCCATCCCCTTTTCCCGCGTGAAACAATGTTGCGACTGACAAACAAAATGGTGAGAAAACACCTTGTGTGACATTTCATGGTTGACTAATTCCAAACGCAATTAATTATTTTTTTTATATGCTAATGCTGGCCAATTTAATTTCCACGCTCGGATCCATGAAACCAAAAAATCTATTAAATCAAACGTTAACGGGGAAATCAAAAAAGATCCATTCTGTATACTAAAGGAAGTAGAACAATTCTACTGTGACTTGTACAAGACTCATAATATTCTTCCGGACATTGATCTTAAAATTGATTCCTTTTTAAATGATTTAAATATTCCTACATTAACTGAAGAACAAAAAAAAAATCATGTGAAGGTAAAATCTCTTCGGAGGATTGTTTCCGTCTTCTCGATACTTTTCAAGACAACAAATCTCCAGGGAACGATGGAATTCCGATCGAGTTCTACAAAAATTTTTGGCCTTTAATCAGCGATTGCATTATTAGATGTGTTAATGATTGTTTCGAAAAAGGAGAGATGTCCCAATCTCAAAAGCAAGCGTTTATCACTCTCATAGAAAAAAAGAGGTAAAGATCGTTCTCTCGTTGAAAATTGGCGCCCAATTTCTCTTGTTAACGTGGACGCAAAAATTATGTCTAAAGTAATAGCCTCGAGAATTAAAAATGTCTTACCTTATATCATTCATCATAATCAAACAGGGTATATTAAAGATCGTTTTATCGGCGAAACCATTCGCTCCATCTATGATATTATGGATTGGACTGTTAAAGAAAACATCCCTGGTTTAATGATTTTCATTGATTTTTAAAAGGCATTCGATAGTATTGAATGGGATTTCCTTTTTAAATGTCTTGAAGCTTTTAATTTTGGTTCTGACTTTCTCCGCTGGGTAAAACTGTTCTACAAAAACATAGAAAGCTGCATAATTAACAACGGCATGATTTCAAAATCTTTTAAACTTGAGCGAGGCGTTAGACAGGGAGATCCACTTTCTCCTTATCTTTTCATTGTAGCTGTAGAAACGTTAGCAATTGCCATTCGTCAAAATCCAGCTATAAAGGGTATCTCTATTGGCAAGGAAGAGACAAAACTATGACAATACGCAGATGACACAGCAGCAATGCTCGCCGACACTAGCTCGGCCAAAGTACTATTTCAAGTATTAGACCTTTTTAAGAATATCTCAGGCCTCAAGATCAATAACACAAAAACCGAGGGTATGTGGATTGGTTCATCAAAAGAAAACAAAGCACAACCGTTTGGCATTAAATGGCCTAACCAGCCAATTAAAGCACTGGGGGTGTACTTCACGTACGACCCAAAACTATTAAAAGAAAAGAATTTCATTGAACGTTTGGATAGTATTAAAAAACTTATCCAAATCTGGTCCTCTAGAAGTTTATCTGTGTACGGCAAGGTTACAATCATCAAATCCTTTCTTATTCCAAAATTTGTTTATGTTTGCTCGGTACTGCCTACACCTAAAGAATTAGTGAAAGAATTGAATCAACTGCTGTTCAAATTTTTATGGAATGGGACGGATAAGGTCACCTGTGTTTCGGCAATAAATAAATACGAGGAAGGTGGTTTAAAAATGATTGATTTAAATTGCATGATCAAGTCTTTAAGGCTGGCATGGATAAAATGCATATTTAATGACAACAACGGAACATGGAAATTATATCTAAACCACTTGCTGGATCCCATGGGAGGGTTTTTCTTTTTAAATTGCAACTATGATATAAAGGATTACAACCTCTTCTCTCAGTTCTACAGTGAAATGCTCTCATGGTGGTCGGAGTTTCGTGATTCCTTTGCCTCTCAACGAGATTGGCAAAATATTATTTGGAATAATAAGGAAATTCGTATTGAAAAAAGACCAGTCTTCTACAAAAAGTATTTTGAGGCGGGCGTGATTCGTATCCAAGACCTACATTTTGATTCAAATATAAACGATGCACTCAGCCACTGGTCAGACAAGATAACCAATATTAGTTATTTGCAATGGGCTGGCCTTCGCCATTCTATACCGTCCTTTTTAAAGAATATTATTTCCTGTCCATCTTTAGCTTCTCCATCCTTCTTTATTGACGATAACATCTTTGACGTCAAAAAAAAGAAATCAAAAGACTATTACTCACTTCTTGTTCGCAAAATAGCACAATTTCCTAATATCATAAACAAACTGCAGAACGATCTTAACTTTTCTATCGATCAGCTGAGACAAATCTTTATTCTGCCACACTCTGTTGTACTTGAATCTTATGTAAAAGGATTTCAATTCAAAGTGCTCAACTCTATTCTATACACTAATTCAAAATTACACAAAATAGGCTTTAAAACAGACGACCTATGTTCATTTTGCAAGGCAGAACCGGAAACCTTGTACCACCTTCTTTATCAATGCTCCTTTGTTAAACGATTCTGGAGTGAGTTTCAAGGTTACTGGCACCAAATCTCAAATCAGCAGGTTCATCTTTCCCTCCAAGATGTTTTATTTGGAATATTATCCAAACCAGGCCCTTTACTCAACTTACTGAACTATTTTATAATCATTGGAAAACTACTTATATGGGACTGCAGAAGGTGCCAAATTCAACCCACAATTCAAGGATTTCGTACTAAAATTGCCATTAAATATGAAACAGAAAGTAAGATCAAAAAGAATGATTATTTTAAAAAAAAGTGGGTACTAATCCCAAATTAATTTATGTAATTTCCTTTTTTGTTAGTCACGTGGATGGCATCATTATTATTTGAACTATTTGAACAGCATGACAACTGCAACTGTCTTTTTTTTTTCTTTCTTCTTTTTTAGATATTCTCCTATCTGTTGTATCTCTTGATATTCAAGCTTTGTAGTATTGTTAGTATTAATTTTTGTGTGCAATGTAATCGCGTTTGTATCTTTCATGTTAATAATCTATAAGTAAATAATTTCGGTACTGTTAGTTAATATATAAGTGTGTTCGTCATCATCGTATTTTGTAGAGTTGTTATCGTAAGCTAACTATATATTTATCTATGATCGTAAGTTATTTGTAGGTAATTTATTCTTCTGTAAGTAACTTTAATTTAAGCAGCGTATATCATTGTAACTTATTTTTTTGTTAGTAATTATTCTAGTCTTGTAACTTATTGTTAGTGCGTTTAACGGTTATAATGGACAATGTTGACGCGCTTCATGTGAATTGTCGATACTGTTAGTTATTTTAGTATGTTTTGTAATTGTTGTGTCAAATGCAGAATAAAAATAAATAAATAAATAAATAAATAAATAAAAAAAAAACAGTGTTGTATTGAATTTCCGTTTAAAGATTGAATAACTCACTTCGAAAATGGAATATTGAAGCAAATAATTAAATCAAATTTGAGAAGAACACTGGAGCTGCTTTTAGCTGAATGGGAATTCCCCGGGGAATTAATTTTACCAGTAAAGTAAGCCTTTCATGTTTGTCTCAGTGGTTTTCCTTCAGATTTCAGAAATCTTCTAGAAGACACAGCTTCAAAAATACATAACGCTAAAAAGTCGAACATTTCACACTTAACATGCTAGGTAAAGACCAAAGGATTTGTTTAGTTTCTATTTGTAGCAACATTGCGTGATTCTTGCCTATCGTCATCAAAGCCTTGTGAAAGTGAAACTTGCCAACGTCAGCACATTCCAGGGCACAAATGTAATGTAAATAAATGTAAATTCTTGCCCGCTAAAGCTTATTTTTCTTTTAAAGCATGAAATTTTAGTATTTTCTTTGATTTAAATGCTTTAAAATACTTCATGCTGAATTTTTGAAGTAAAGACCAAAGTATTCACAAAGATTTGAAAGGTAGCTGATAAAAGCTTTGAAAAATTACGTGACTCAAGGTCAAGCCGATCGAAAGTGAAACTTGTCATGTCAGCACATTCTTTTACACCAACGTAATTGTATTTATTCACAGATTCTGGCCCGCTGAATTATATTTCTCTTTGAAAGCATGGAAATTTAGCATTTTCCATGAGTCAAACGCTTCAAAATCGAATAATTAACACTTAACATTCTTTGTAAAGACAAAAAAGAGAAATTTTTTCCATTTGTTACTGATTTGTAGCTTCTTAACTTCGCATGACTTCAAGCTTGACCGAGTGGAGGTCTGCGTCTGGTCACTGACATAACTAATAAACCCCGTGCAGAGCAAGAACTGCGCAGCGCAGTTAATTACAAATAGATAATGCAAGCTATTAATTAAAAAATCTTATCATTAAAAGCTACTATTGACTGCATCTTGACCTAAGAATGTGCTTTCTGACTTCCCCGCAGAAAAGTTTGAAATCGCTACAAGTTCTTAGGTTGGTAGGTAGGTTATTGAACAGGCTGGCAGACATGTCCTGGTATGTTCCATGTTCTAACTAAGGGAATTGCAAGTCTAGTTGCTGAACTTGACCGCAGTGTTCGTACCGGCAGAGGTCACTGTATCAAGTTTTAAGTAAGAAGGCCAATGATCCGAATAAAGTGCCTTATGAACTTGTTTAAGTAGGTGGAAATCTCGCCTTTCCCTCACTGTTAACCATCCTAGCTTCAAGACGTCACTACAGTCTCTTACACAATGACCTAAAACAAAACTAGCAGCGGCAAACTGTATGCGCTGCATTAGCTCTGCATGTGCGCTTTGAATATTGGTACAATTGAAATTCGTTCTCTGCAGAACAACAACGTGAAATGACCAAATTCTGCGTATTTTGGACAACGTCAGCCACGACAGCTGTTAGTGGGCTCACAGGGGGTGACCTACAGTCAAACTTTGTGCAAACTTATTTTGAATGAGAACAGTCAGACGCAGATGAGATAATCACACTCCTTCAACAATTACTGTATGGGAGAGCAAGAATCCTATTGCATCACCTGAAAGTCATGTTTTGAATCCTGATGACAATGGAGGTAACTTTGTTGGAGCTAACAAGGAGTTATTAGCGATTTGGTCGAAGAGCTGGACCAAGAGAAGATCACTAAATCGATTGTAAATCAAGGAGTGAAATGTAAGTTCAACTCTCCACTTGCAACTCACTTCAGTGGCGCTCATCAAACTATGATTAAGGCAGCAAAGCAAGCAACATACATGTATGCAATTCTGGGTAATGCAGAGACCAAAGACAAAGAGTTAATGACAGCATTTACTGGAGCAGATGCACTTCTAAACTCAAGACCATTGACATATCAATTGGCTTATTATTTGGTCAGATTGGCAGACAATTCACACCAGAGTCAGTAGACGAGATTGCATTTAACTCAAACAAAAGGTGGAGAAGAGTCTGGGAATAAGTGAGGCATTTCTGGCATCATTGGATTCGAGAATGGCTGCCTGCTCTTAACGTCAGGAGAAAGTGGTTGACTACTGGGAGATCTTCATGTGGGGGGTGTTGGGTTAGTCATTTCCCCTAATATACCTCAAGGACACAGGAAAAGATGGACATGTAAGAGTGGCCAAGGTTCAAGTCGGAAGGAATGAATTGAATGGTCTAGCCAAAAAAAATCAAAAAAAAAAAATCAGTTCTCTTCTGACTGGACCTACTCATTTCAAGAGGATTCACAAAATTGTTCAGAAGTCTGCAACAACACCAGATAACTATAGTTTTCGTAGTGTTAGGGCACTATCCATTGAGCCAAAATTTCCGGAAATCTCGGTTCAAAACTGAATGGATCGGTAAAGAGATCCACCTTTCGAGGAGGACCACTTTTCTGGTTAGATCGGTCCGATCGGAATTTGCCGTTCCATTTGACCATCCGCTTCCCCAGTACCTCTCTGTCGTGCTCCAGAAGCAACATGGCCGAACAAAATTACTATTAACCAGTGGCAGCGACGGACATTGACTTGCGTATTATGTTTTTCTCGTTTCACAAGGCTAATTTATATCCTTAAACATGTTTCCATATCTGCGACGATACGTTTTGTACGGGTATTTGTCCAGTTTGTAGGAGCTAGAGAAGTTCGTAAATATCTCTTGTCGAGTGAAAATGAAGCTTACATTGAAATATCTCAAAAGATTGAGCTCAAACTAATTGTAAATACGGGTAAGTTTACTTCTCCTTAATTGTGAAGCAGCTCGCTGGTAAAAAATATGTCGTCGTTGTTTTACAGGATATTGTCTGTTGACTTGAAATCGTCGAGTAACAATCGTTGAGTCCATATCGACGCGCCTTGTTCAGTCAAGTGGAAAATACCGTTCCTTTCAACGCACGAAAATTTCAGAAATTCAAACCGGAATTTTTGGTTGAATGGATCGCACCCTTAGTTTTTTCCATTTTATTGCTTAAAATTAAGTGTAAATTCTGATTTACAGTTGATGAATCAAATTGGTTTCCATGTTCTGTATCATTATTATATGGCTACAATAATACGCACGCTCATTATTTTCTTGTAATGACCAGACATTATGAAAAATTTTCTCGGCTCTACGGTTTTTTGAGTTGTGAGTAAAACCTACTAGCGCAATTGCGAAAACGACAATAAATACCAACAAAATGTGAAGTCTATCTTTTCAATAACTGAAAGATAAATATTAGCATACTGATACTTCTCTAGTATGAGCGACGAAGAGAGCCACAGCAGAGAGCGAGAGCGAGTTTCACCTCAGTGTTTTTTTAGATATTTTTAGAATAGCACTAAAAGGCCATATAATAAATAACTTATTAACCTCGTCCGTTCGGTCATTACAGGGGAATCTTAGACCTCGGCCTTGATGTATTGACCTTGCTATCGCTCAGTCAATACATCAAGGCCTCAGTCTGAGATTCCCCTGTAATGACCTCACTCTCGGTTAATAAGTAGTATTTAATTTGCAGTTCTTGATATTCCACTCTAAAAACTATACTAAAATAATTGAAGGGTTCCGTTGAAGAAGGGAGTTAGTGATTTTGGCTAAAAATGAACATTGCGTGTTTGTTTACATTTATGATTTAAACATTTTATTAGATTCATTTTTCAGTGGCTTCTGTTTTGTTTCCAAAAAAATAATGTAAGCAAATACCGTAACTTGGTTTTTCCAGTTGGTGTCTTTAGAATTTCCTCTGTTTAAGTGGAACAAAGGAACTCCAAAAGATGCTGACTGGACTAACCAGGCTTTTTGCATATGTTATTTCTCAAAAACAAATCAAAACCCAGCGAAAATAACAAAAGGACAATGTTTTGCAGACATAAACAAACCTACATGTGAAATTTTGAGTTGTTACGGCAAAGTTCACTTTAAGCCAATAATCACCACCACCCTTTTTCCACCCGACCTTCAATTACTAACCGAGATTTAGGAAATAATTTAATTAGGCAATTTAAGCGGGTAACAAAATCTGAAAAGCTTGCCACAGTTAGTGAAATGGTAAAAACCTTACTGCCCTGCATACATAAACCTTGAAGGGTTCATGTAAGTTTCATTTTAAGCACACACAACAGTAAAACAGAAAGGCTGATGCTATACCACCTACCTGAACAGGAACATCATACACATTGATATCTTTGCTTCTTCCATCACCATAAATCTCTTGGTAGTCAACATAATCATCATCTTCTGAGCTTAACTTTGCGCTGTCTGTGCTAGAAGTTGATTGGCGCTTACCATCATTACCTATCACATGTGTCACAACATCTCCAGGATGTCTTGGCATGTTTCTGTTCTCTTCTGGTACAGAATTCATATTGGTGTCAAATGAAAGACTCCCCCCTTGCAGTGGTCTTTCAAGAGACCTTTCCTTTTCTTGATCACCAGGTACAAGGGGAACATCATAAATTTCTGTATATATGTCAGGTTCTTTGTGAACCGGTAGAGGCTGTTTCCTCTCACTTTCTCCTCTTGACCCTTGCTCAGCACTACTGTCCATATTGTTTTCACATGACAAGTCAGTTGACTGATTAGTAAACAGCTCAACTCTACTCTGCTCCTTGTCTGCAGCATTTCGAGGCATGTCATAAAAATCTTGAGACAGATCATCTTCAAGGAGTGCTGTGGGTACATCATACACATCAACACTTGATATTGCTTGGTTGCCAAGAACACTTTCAATTCCAGATTGCTTGCTGTTAATTTCATTACTTAGTGAAGTATTACCAGGGAGAGAATTAAACTGCTGCTGAAACTCTTGTAATTCTTTACTTATACTTGAGGAGTGCATAAATCCCTCAGGTCTGTTAGCATTGGGAACATCATAGTCAGGACTTGTAGTTCCCCTTGGTATAGCATAATCATCAGCAACCTCATGAGACCTGGGAACATCATAATCAATATCCTCAAAAGAGAAACATTCAGTAGATTTGGATGTTCGAGGTGATGTTTCTCCTTCTAATCTTCTCTTAATTTCCTGCAAGCGATTACCAGGTGCAATTCCTTGTTTTCCATGTAATGAACACAGCCACCATCCAATTAGTCCGTCCACATCTTGTTCCAGCACAGTTATGACATCACCCTTCCTAAAGCTTAATTCATCAGGTGCATCAGCTAAGTTGTCAAACAGAGCTTTGGCAAGAATAGCCTAAAACAATTACAAAAACAAAACTATTAATAAGCAACCATTATAGGTATCAGACACCCCAGATATTTAAACATGTACAGTTGTAACTGGGCAGCCTGGGGTAAGCACGGTTAATAATTTGCTCATTTTTACCAAATGGTAATGAGTTGTAGTGATCATTCTCGAAGTCACGTGTTTACCTCATTGGATCACTCACTCACTCCATTCTGATATTAAACCGCAATTAACTTATGCATTTAACAGTAAACGTGCTGACAGAAAGGTTCTTTAAAATGCCATTCAGCACATGAATTATTCTCCAACCTTGTTCCCAGGGTCTCCCTCTTCCAGGGAACAAGGTTGAATTTTCACAAAACAAATCGAAAGAGGATCAGTTACACATATCCTCTGATCTGCTCTTATCCGGTAGAAAGATAATATAATTCGCCGTACGAAGCATCAGAGCATACGTTATCAATGACCCATTCACGTAAGAAAACATGCAAAGGCAAATGAAGTGAGATTGTGACATTACTGATGGCAGCTATAAGCTACACGCAGTTATGCTTGCCATCTGATGTGTTTTTGCGTCTCGTCATCTTGTGTCACGTCATCTGTTTTTCATCTTTTCGAGTCGAGCAGAAACACACATTTTTCTCTCAAATTTTATTCGCTGCTCAAAATAACGCTATACGTGCTGACAGAAAAGTAAACATATTCACAAAACAAATTTACTTAATGCTAAAAAGTTGAATATTAATTTTTTTCTGGTGAAAAAATAGAATTCGTGCTATGAAACCTGAAAGCACGAACCATCATACCGCAGCTTCCATGAAAAATAAAACATTCAAACGCAAACAAAGTGAGATTGTTTTACATTATTGGATGCTTATTTGAAAAAACCCATTCTCGTTCTCAGAGCCTTCCATTTCTTTTGGTCACGTGGTCGGCGAAACGGAGGGCTCT
Source organism: Oculina patagonica (assembly GCF_052425735.1). Classification (NCBI taxonomy): domain Eukaryota; kingdom Metazoa; phylum Cnidaria; class Anthozoa; order Scleractinia; family Oculinidae; genus Oculina; species Oculina patagonica. The sequence goes on from NC_135761.1 coordinate 27,772,493, forward strand.
GGTAACACTGACTACCGGATGTCGTAAAATCCACGACATCCGGTAGCGCATGCCCACTGCATAAATGTTCGTCTGCGCCTGCTCAGTAAAAGAAAGGGGAAGGCTGGGGCTGATTGAGACAAGAAGAAAGCGAATTTGAAAGAAGATACGACATTTGAGTTTGGCGTTCGAAAGAGCTGTACAGCAATCCTTGCTACAATTGTCGGAGGACATCAAGAAACAAGGAATGGAACAAAAAGACGGCAGATAGAAAAGTTAGAATTCAGAGGAATTGGAGTCATAGTGTTTAAACACTGAGTCGAGGATATCATCAGCTGATAACATTCCGACGGTTGATGATACTGTGAAATTTATTTATGGCCATGCGGAGGTATTGTAGGAAAATCAGAGCTAAAAAAGCAGCTGAGCGATGAGGTATCATTCAATTGAGCGGCGGTAAGAAATATCACATTGAATTTCAAAGTCTTCATGTATTCATGAACTCCATTTAGTGTGTATATCTTGTATAAGCTAAGTTGATAGTGCAAATGTTTGCAATATTTTTAATGCAATAAGAAGTACAACCGAGTTACACCTTACAAAAGATGTACTTTCATTTTTTTACCTAATTACGCATGCAGTTTTTATCAGCCAATCAAAAAAATCATATTTTTTACCGTTACCAGGGCCACTACGTCATGTCATTTAAAAAAATATGCGTGGCCCTGGGGAAGAGGATGAAAAAAACCCTATCAATGACCCATTGACGCAAGAAAACATTCAAAGGCAAATAAAGTGAGATTGTGATATTATTGATAGCAGCCATAAGCTATATGCAGTTCCACTTAAATTATTACAAATTATCATTACGCTTGCCATGTGATGTGTTTTAGTTAACATGACATCCACAGCAGCACGTTTTTGTTTTGTATCACAACATCTTGTGTCACGTTAGTAAATGAATGAACATTAGTAATAAAGTGAGATTACGTTATATTATTGGACGCTAATATTTTGGAAAAAATGCGAAGGTTGGCACTTCATCAAATTACCATGAGGTTGCTCGAAGAGCCTTTGTTTTTTTCTTGTCATGCGCCACTAAATGTCTCAACTCTGCCAAGCTGACCTGTAGCTGTACAAGCATGTACTGTGATCAGTGTACTATACAATGCATGCTGATACGTTCTGTTCACTCCAATACACCTTACTGAGATCTGCCACACAGATGTGAAGACTAGAGTATGTCTCACGGATGTGAATGACCACTAAAATTTGTGATGATTGAAACTATTTACACACATTTTACGGCTTCAAATTGTGACCCATACATTCACATTTAAAACTTTGAGCCCTGCATTCACTATGACTTTAATTTTTGTCACATGAAAAAAGTAAGACATTTGTCACACAGATATTGAAATTACTATAAAACTGCAACTGGTTACATCAACAACAAAGCTAACACAGATGTGTAAACTAGATTTCTTTAAACAGATGTAAACTTAAACTCATCTTACAGATAAATTAGTTTCTAAAACTTGTATTTAGAGAAACATGCTCCTGTCTCTTCATCACCTCCATGTAGAACACCTCATGTTAATTAATTTATTATCACACCCCCTCAGCGACGCTGCAGTATCATTTATATCATTTTTATAGAGAATAGTGCTGTGAACATTTTCATTTAATTTATGCTGATTTATACTTTAGACCCTTATATGGTAATGATTGTATGAATTTATTGCACAATCAAGTAAGTTGACACGTGAGAAAAAATGTCTTGTAATTGATTCATTTGAATAACAAACATGTCTTGTTGTGTTTATTAAAACAACTAACATTCCAGCTACTGAAAGAATTGTCAAAGTTGAATTGGCCATAAGAACGCTTGACTCAGAACAAGCAGACACATTGACTTGCATTCACTTTGGCTGAGATCAAATTTGCACGTAAGTCAAGGCAAGTTTTTCACGGCTTGGCCAGCAAGTCTTGCTGTTTACTTTAAGTACTGAGTTGCAGCACACGCTGAAGTATTCATCAGTCGAAAAGGCTTTTTTGACAACTTGGGTGTACTTGCCAGTAAACTTGCGAGAGTCCATGGGTCTGGCTACCCAACAAAAGTCTGTATGCAGCAAGTTCAACTTGGGAACTTGCGTCCACTTGCATTAGCATTTGGCCAGGGCTTTACAATTTGTTGACTCACTTATCCTGTTCCCATAGACAGGAAAATCAGACTGCACAGTTACCAACTACTGTATACTTATTTTGTGCCTAGCATCAGCCAAGAAAAAATACAAATCAATTAAGGTCTCTTTTGAGATTACGACTATTTTGCATGAAGTATCAGCAACAGTACAAACAAAAACGACGGAACATTTGGATAAGAATGCATGACAATTGAGACGAACATGCTCATTACTACAAGTGAGGGTGGGCGAAATAACATTATTTTCTTCAGGTTTTTCACTAGACTAAAAGCAGTCTTTCTTTTGCTCTAAAATCTGTTGAACAAAGGCAAAAATTGTAAGTGCTGCGAGTAGCAAAGGGAGCCAGCCCGAGTAAAAAGAGAGACTACAATGGTTTCATACTGCATTTCTGATGCTCACTGACAGTTCTCAATGACACATATGCCCATTTTGGAATATGATACTTCCGCTTGCATGCAAACTCCAAATCACTACTGTACATGTCCTGAAAAAATTGAAGCCAAGACCGTAGAAGAAGACAAAAGCAGAATGTTGGCCAATGTGCAAGCAGGAGATCCTTTAAACAAATCGAACTACCTGTTGCTACTTCATTTTCCGTACTCTTCCAACCAATAAAGGTATATTTTCCTTGGTTTTCCATTTCTTTGACACACTGAAGTTCAACAAGAAGAACGTACGTGACTCTAACACACTATTATTGTAAAGGCAAGGTAGGAGTGTCATGATTTCATTAGCTGGCAGCATATCCTGTCCACATAGGGATGAAAGATGTTTACAAAGCTTCGAATGGCGAAAACTTACAATCATTTTTCACAAGTGTACCCTCTCTTTGAATGAATCAATAGGGTATGTAGAGTTGGCAGATTCTAACGAAATATGGCCAGAACATTCGCAGAACATTAAAGAACAAAAGTTTGTCAGGAATTTCCTTTATAATTTTGGATATTTCGCTTATGGTGGCCACGAACGCAACAGGGTTGGCAAATTATTCCTGCCCATACTTCAAAGTGCTACTATGATGAAATTCGCATCTTTCCTTTTGTAGTGGTTTTAAATACTGTATTATCAAGTACTCTATATGAGAAGAAAAATGCTGTTTACTGTTTTCCAATATCTCTTTGCAAATTATGTATATGTATAATTTAGACTTAACCAAATTCTGACCAAATATGAAGAAAGTGGTTAATCATCATGGTAGAGTACAATAATAAGGATGAAAGATGTTTACAAACAATAACTGATATCTCAGCAAGTCTCTGATTCTTTGCAGTAACATAATATGAACTTAACAATTTGATTACCATCTCAACATACTAGGTTCCAGATCCCCGATGCTAAAGGCTTTTTTTGGCCAATTATGGTTGTTTTGGATTCGATGTGAACTATTTACACAGTGGAGGCTACTATCCAATCAGAAAAACCCTCGTAACCACAAAGTAAATGCATTTGACCCAAGGCAATTAATTTTGTAAAAACGTGTTCTTCAAATATCGGAAAGATACTCCTCAGCATGACCAAAATACATTGAGATTCCTTTCAAATACAAATATCTGACGACTGCAAGCGATGTATTGGAAAAATAATAGAGTAAGCTCTTTCAGCCTTTAATTGTAAATTAAAAGTTCTAGCTATATTTTGAAACAAAAGAAAATTTCTACCAATCACAGTAGTGTTTGCAAGCGCAAACAAAAACAAGATGACTTGGCGTATTTCGTGTTTGCTTGCATGGAAGGAAGTGGAAGAGCTAACGTGTGCTACACTCGAAAACAGTCCGGGGGCATGCTCTTCCGGGAAAGTTTGGATTTCAATTTCTCTTAGATACCGGAAAATATGCTTAAATATTTTTTGTAAATTTCAAGAAAAAAAAGTGTGATAAGGAGATGTTGGGGTCTACACAAGGACTTCCTACTCCTAAACAAATAAGGGAAACCCTCTTTTTTATTTCAAACTTTAAGTTCCCCTATGATGAACAATCAACTGGCAAAGTTTGAACTAAAATCTATTGTCAGTTCTGTTTTGATGGAATGACATAAAGCATGCTCAAATTCTTTCCATTCTTCTTTAAGACCTAAAGGAAAAAAGCCTGGATGTATAAATGGTATTAAAAACAGTTATACAATATGGTTACACACATGTTTACAAGTAAGATTTTAATTAAAAGAAATTGTACAAATTTATTACCAGACAGCTAATCAAATTTTATGCAAAATGTTACTAACGACTCACGAAGAAGTAAATCATTATAATAGTGGCTTTCTAAAGTACTTATAGATTACCTAGCAGCAATACCTGTAGCAATAATTATGGAGTACCATGTTACAGATAATGGAATAAACATCCCAAAAGTTTTTCTTACTCAATAAGTTGCACTTAGAGGTTCACCTTTCTTGAAATACTTCAATTTGCTCTACATGTTTTGTAAATTATGTCATCTTTTAAGTCTAACTAAAATTGATACAGTGTACCATATGTTGTTTGTATCTGAAACTAGTGAGTAAAGGCATTATACTGACCATATCATCCTCAATGTAGGTTAGTTGAGAGAAACATCTTTAAGCAAATGTTTTCACTTTGTAAACACTTTCCTAAAAATATGTGAGTTGTGTAAGTTATGCACTGTATACATTCTGTCTCACTTTATAAACAACAGGAATGGCAAGAATTTCTTATGATATATTTACTGTATCTGTCTATTCCCTTCTTCATTGTAGATATTTTTAAGCTTAATCATTGCCAGTATGCAATCTCTAAAGGATATTCTGTCTTTTCTCATGTTTTATTATGAAACTGACCATGTCAATAAAAAATGTGCAATTATGCAAATTTGAACAAAATTGCTAATGAGATTAACACCTTAAAATAAGTAATGGTTTTAATTGTCAACAACTATAATTATAGCTAAAAACAGTGTAAGTAAGGCTACACATGGGCATCTTTCCAAAAATTAAATTATGAATGCAAGCAGTTTCTTTCTTTTGGTAAGATTTTCTGCAAGAACAAAACATGTCACAAAAACAATGATGCTGATGGTCAACTGTCCCTTTATTGATCCCCTCCAAATTGAACAGAAGTAGTAGAAGAAAACTTAAAAACTGTGTAATGAGACTTTAATAAAGTTTTTTGGTGTATTGGCTTGGGAAACATGGACTCAGTTATTTGGGTCTCCCTAAATGGGCTCTCTAATACCGTAAAATTCCCGACCGGTTATAACCTCGCCCATATATAAGCCCCCCCAGTTATAGGCCCAATTTCTACCTGAAAACAAAAAATACATCAGATTATAAGCCCCCCTCTACAATACTGAATAGGGCACATTGTCGCTTTATATTATAATTTTGCATTTTTAACTTAAAAATGTATCTCGATCAACACTTTTTTTATTCCGCTTATAAGCCCTCTCAGATATAAGCCCCTCCACTTATAAGCCCACTCAAAACCCCTAGAGCTTATGACCGGAATTTTAGGGTATTACTTGCATTTTTTCCCCCTAGAGAGATTGCAACTTTTTTTGCTTTATTTGATTACAGACCAAAAACCAATTTCTCTGGGATGGTTTCATCTTTAAATGCAGGGTCACATCCACTGTCACCAAATTATTAGTGTTAAAAGTCTTCCACGGGCATGCCATGCTGTTTAATTAACACATCTAAGTAGGTATATGTGGATAGTATTTGGTTGTTATGTGGTATACCATCGCCAAACAGGCAGTGTAACAGAAAGGTGTGTTTCCACTATCAAATCCCTTTGGAGAAAGCAGATAAGAGTAAGCAGTGTCCCAAAACAGCCCTGTGTATGTACAGAATAACTCCTCTGGATGATTGCCTTCCATCACCTGATAAGCTTCTGCCTGAAATTGTTCACAGAAATTTCTAAAATTCATTCAGAGTATGAACATCAAGTCCACCAAAGTACTAAGAAACAAATGATGGAGAGGAATTTAACCAAAAGACTTTATTCAACCAAAAATTTGAGGCCAAAAACAAGATAACGGCACTTAAAAGCGTGAGCTTCGTAAACTATGAGCCAGGAATAAACATGTTTAAACACACAGAAAATGCTTTAAGACGGAATCCACTAGGAAGTCGAATAATATTTATTAAAGTTGGACAAAAATCCAGTACCAGAATAATTTAAATCCTATTGCGTTATTTCCTACCCTTAATAAAAGGTAAAGATGCAAGTAATTATCTGTGATAACACCAACAATAATTTCATATCAGATTCTGAGAAAATGAGTTTCAAAGTTCACAAGCTATAGGCAAAATCTCACGTGTAGCCATTTTGTAAATTCGTCTTAAGCGATTCAGTAGAATTCAGCGGAACTTTGAAATTTGTTTTCGATGTTTGGTGTTGTTAGAAAAGGTTTCTTTTGATAAGATATTTGAAGCAGTAACAAAAAAGTTTGCAATAAGGTGGAAATAATTCTGGTACAACAATTTCTTATCAGAGTCTGAGAAAATGATATTCAAAGTTCATAAGCTATGGGCAAAAGCTCACATCTTTTAAGTGTTTCATGGGAATTTAGTGAAACTTCGAAATTTGTTTTCGATGTTTGGTGTTGTTAGAAAAGATTTCTTTCGATAAGATACTTGAAGCAGTAACACAAAAGCTTGCAATCATGTGTAAATAGTTTTGGTACATAATTTTGTCCAATAACTACTCGAAGTCCTGGCGGATTTCCTTACATCAAGCTTCCTTTGCATTAAGTAGCCCATAGAGGAGAATCAGTGTTAAAAAAAGAACATTGCTGGAACTGTAAAAATGGGCAGAGATAAAACTTTGCTGATGTACTTGACAGACCCAACTAAGTGCAGCAATGTCAATTGTACTTTTTGAACAAACCACAGACTGGCAAATTTAAACTCACGCTATTTCTTGTGTTACAAGTCTGGAAAACCTCCCAGAAAATTATGGGGCACTTTCGAAACCTTTTGAGAAATGCTTCCACGAATCCGAGAAGTGTGCCCGAAAACAGCCTCGAAAAATCTTTCGGGCCAGAGAAGTTTTCGGGACTTTTGAGAAGTGCACGCCAGGTCACTGCTACCAAACAGTAACTTTTCTCACTTAGAAGCCAACCTACAAAAACAAACCAAGCAGGCAAAACGAAAGAGAGCCAGCAGCAACAAGCATGTTCCTAACAACTCTGAACCAGTGTATGTATGGAACTCGAGAAATTTCGCAAACTGTACCAAATAACAAAAAAGCATTTGCAACCAAAAGGCACTAACAAAGGGCCACCCGTATGTAGAATGAATGAGAAGTCAATACCGACTTTTCCCGCTATCTCAGTGACAGTGTTTGGTTAACAGGCATTTAACAGACAACCGGCTGCAACATCAACTTAAGTGGATAGCAACCACAATCCCAATGGAGAAACTTAGCATGGTCAGTCCAGCTGCGATAAGGAGGACCATAGACCATGAATTCATCAAGACCAGTCTTAAATGAAGTCATTGTTGTATGAGGTGGAAACATTTTATTCCAGCCAAGAAGCCAAGAGATACAATCTGGGCAGCAGACGCGGGTCCCAACCAAATTTAAGAACTGAAAACCAATTGTGTGAAGTCATGTTGAGTCATTATGAGCACCAGTATGCTCCGAATCTGTTCCTGATGGTTCACGTGACATTTTTATTTAATTATACCAAGGTTCAGTGGAGCATCTGTTCATGTTAAGATTTGGTCACATGCTTTCTTTCTTTATTATCCCAAAATTTCCCTGTACACGACTAGCCCAGTGACTAGCTTTAGTGTTGCTGAAGTTTTGCAAGCATGGTTTCTGGTATAAGCCTGATTTACGATATACGATACAGATTCAAGAATTTTCAATAGCAATCCTCCAAATTAACTTTTCTCCTTGGTGGCCATTTAGCAAGTACCTAGTACTTACCGGTATATTTGCCAAAATATAAAATTATCTATAAATCCACATGCCAAAAAGGGTGAATGAAACAAAATTACACTGCAATTTTTTTCCTGGAAAAAAACTTGTTGAAAGAAACATGAAGAATAAAAAATGAAAAAGATCAGTTTACAAAAACAAGAAATGCTGTGGTACTTGTCCCCAGTAGGTTTTCATAGCAGAACTTAACAACTTATTTTTTAAATAAAATCCATAAAGTCAGAGAATTTTTCAGTTCGAATGATAGTTGTCTGCTCAAGCTCTGGAGCAGTCTTCTTGTCGTTGCTGAGCTGGCGCCAGTTACAAAATTTTAGTTACCATGGCGACTAAAATGGTCGCAACTTGGAGGGTTGGATAGCATCACAGTCAGTGTCTTCTTAATTGAGATAGAATGAAACCAAACAGCAAGGTATTTTCGAGGAACCTTGAAAGCTACAAGAATGGAGGGGAAATTTATACAAAAGAACAGTTTTATTTACTGTGGTCTCTTTGTCCCTTATTATGATCTCTGAAAAGCCTAAAGCATATGCATATCTCCTCGTCTAAGGTTTTCAAAAGGTAAAGTCATACAGGTAATTAAATGCTGAACCAGTGCCATCAATTGCCAGATGAAAATTCTAACCAAGGTAATATCAGAGAAAAGAAACGCTATTTTCATATTTAAAGTCTGACTCGTCCCCAGTCGTCTTCATATAGCACGCGGCAAAGGGAGAAGCACGCGCGCGAGGTGCGCTCCCTTTCTCGGTACCCGTCTCTCCCTCCGCTGTATCTTTGCCGCGTGCTGTATGAAGACGACTGGGGACGAGTCAGGATTAAAGTATTACTTTTGATGGGTGGTGTCTTACAAGAACCTGCCAAAAAATGCAAATTTTTTACCAAGGCAAGTGTCTTGGTTCACCTGTTACAATCTACAGCCCTGAGTTTGACAGTTTGTTTACACAGACAAACTGGAGCCATTTCCCTGATAATGTTTCACAATTCTGGAAATAATAAATTTGTTAATACAAAACTAAAAATGCTTGATTTCCCAATTTTGTAAGCAATCAGCTCCCTGAATGTGACAGCTCTTTATGCAAACTGAGTCAGGATGGCCCGTGAACATGGCACAGCTGAAAGTCAGCTGCAAAATAAACAATTCAATATTCTTGCTGATAGTGGTAGAACAAACAAGTGGACCGCTCATGAATCAAACCCCACAATTGTTTTTGGGAGAGAAGCATGAAATGGCCATTTTATTTTCCATGAAATATGAATTGACTGTTTAATATTTCTTGAGAGCAATCATATACTAGCTAAGAAAAAAATGTTTAATCACAATGCAATATAATTTGGATACAAAATAATTAATTTATTTGTTTATTTATTTATTTATTTATTTATCATCTAAGGATTTTTAAACTCTCTTGATAGGTTAGAATACTTTTAATATAAATTAGATTATATTAATGTCAATTTTTTTATGTCATTCTGGTATAGTTCTTGCTGTCTAGATCTTAGGAGTATTTTATTTATGTATGATCACAACACAATGTTGGATATAAAATGTTTGATAGTTTAGCTGAACGATAATGTCAATAATGATAAGCAAAATATATAAAGAATAAATATTGGCACGAATAGCATTCCAAGACAGATAAATAAGCAAGTCTGTATCAGAATATTGATGCCCAAAGAGAACTATGAAGACCAGAAAGCGTTACAAAATCTTCTTTGCCACCGACAGAAACGATCTGTTTGATTTTAGCCGTGATTTCACTCCATAACCCAATACCAGGACGTAAATAATGTTATTTAAAGCAGTAAATGATCTAAGCATGTTAATCTGAAACTCTAGGAGGTAGCTTCTTACCGGCGGAGCGGACATGTCAGTTTAATTTGTTGCAACCCCACGCAACTTCTTTTTTTACAACTGGTACACGTCTTCTTCTTACATTCGTAAATTCAAGATAAAACCTAAAAGAAGCCAAACAAGAACAAGATAAAGTCGTGAGCAACGTCAGAACGACACCACAAACCGATCTTGACACCGTTACTTGTTTACGACTTGGCTGCAAACATGCTCTTTTGCTCAAAATAAGCTCATCTAACTTTCATAACACCAAATAGGCGGGTATGCATCCAGCTGACTAAATGATCACCTTTTCCTGGAATGTAGTCAGGTCCATTAACTGTCTCTCGTGAAAATTCAACAGAAGCGAGCTGAAGGAATTTCAAATAAACTCGTGCATTCCAATGCTAGTGACGTAATTCAACATGGCCGCGCCTTATTGAAATTTGTAGAATGCCGAATCTTCCGGTTTTGTTACATCATTCCTAACAACGCACAGGCATCCCAAACTCACAATTCGACCGAATGGTAGAGACGGACCATTATAACTAAACGTCTATAACACGTCAATGACGTGGGCATTTCGGGGGCGGCTCTGACTCGTGTACTTATTTGTTTCAAATTAAATCTGAACCTGTTGAAGTTCAACTGCACAGACTTCAGTGATCGCAGGTAACATTATATAGATCAACACTCTTAATTAATAGTAAAGTATAAAATAAATATTTTTGTTTCAACTAAATTGGTAACGTGCGTTACCGATCATTGGGTGTGGACAAAACCTGGGCCCAGGGCCATGGGCTACCCCTAAATTTTATTTTATTTTTTAAATTTAATGTTTTTTCAGACTATTATTCTTATCAATTATTTATTCATTAATTCTAATAATTTTTTATATAAACATCAATGAAATACTACTATACTTGTAAATAAAGGTGACGGTCCTACACGACTCCTACGTTCCTGACATTTGTACCTTTGCCGTTCTATGTTAAGTTCAGTCTTCCGACCTTATTTGCTTCTGACTTCTTTCTGAGGGTACTGTTTTTATTTCGAGGCATTATGTATTGAATAAGGAAGTGTCTAGAGGTCATTAGTCCGCGCTGCGTGGTTGAATGACACCTCTAAATCTGTACTCTGCCACATGTTGTGCTAGTTCAGTTTGTTTTGGCTCAATTCTATTTGCAAGATATGCTTTATGGTGGATTTCCACTGACGCGTAAATTTTTACGTGCGTGAAAAAAATTAGAGACAATGTATGAATGGCCTGCGTAAACGTGTACGCAAGCCGTTCATACATTGTCTCTAATTTTTTTACGCACGTAACAAATTACGCGTCAGTGGAAATCCACCATTAGTCTCTCATAATGTTGGCTCTGGAAGGACAAGATCTGAAATGTTCCGTGAAAATGTAACTACTTGCATTTTATTGACGCCGGGCCCGGCATTTTAATCAATACTGTTGCAAGACTATTGTCTTATCACGGATTATCTTGGTCCGGCTTCGCCAGAGACTGTTTCAGCTTTACTATGAAAAGGCTGAAAGTTGTTTCAGAGAGACATTCTGTGTTGTAAAGGTTATGCTTCTTGCATTATTTTGATCGAGCGCTCTGTCTTTTTAGCTCGATGTTTAGGATTTTTTACCTCCCTTGATTCAAATACATTGTATAGATTTGAAATTTTTCACGCGCAAGTCTGTTGACTATTAATTTTTGCGTTATGTATATGCCAGTATATGGTTCGGTTCAGGCAAGACCATGGTTTCGATCCTCCATGTGGATCTCATCAGTTGCCCGTATTTGGTTTTCTTTAGTTGCTAGCGCAACTTGTTCATGTGTGAGAATGTTAGATTCTGCGGCTTGACACAAACTGTTGGTGGTGTTAACCCTTCAGGGGCGGATCGAAAATGTATGGTTTCTATTGGCTAACAAAGTTAGCCAATGGCGTTGTGTTCTTTTCGATCCTCTCGTGTTTGAAGCTCTAGTGTGTTTCTTCGACGGCATATTTCTAGCTTTTTTGAGCACTCTATGGTTTGTTTTAGCGTGGAGATGTTTTTGAGGTATAACACATGTTCGTTCTGCAAACCCCTACCAATAAACGGGATTGATGCTATGAGTTGTGTGCGTATTTTTCTTTCTTTTCACTACTTGATGTCTGTTGAGTGCAGTCGTTTGTATTGCTCGCACGAGGTAGAACGGGGCCCTTCCAGAAATCAACAGTCAATTGTAATTGAATTGTTTTCTCGGCCATGATTGTGCACGTCCAGCGCGCATTGTCTTTCAAAGAGAAATTGGCCTCGACTTCTTGAGGTGCTGCAAAAGTAACAGCCGCTGATATCTTGAGACCCGAGTTTGCAGCTCAAAAATAAGAGCCACAGCTTTTCTCTTTCTTTGGCCGCCAATTCGATTTGATCGTGATCGTGATTCATGACAGATTTACCTCGGCTATTTAAGCCAGTATAAACACTGTACAAATGTACTATCTTTTAACATCTTACAGCTGTACTTCAACTAGAAAGGACTCAAATCAACTTCTCTACAATAAATACGAGGATCGTTTACGGCGAGCAAGGCAAACACTCAATAATTCATTGATAAGTTGGAACCCCAGGAAAAAACCCTGCTGCTTGTTTTCAGCTTTCCTTATGTAATAATTAATGATAATATATAGAGGATAATACATGTTTGTGAGGCTAAAGCACAAAAATAGCTTAAAGTTTTGTTTGCTGTCGTTTTGCATATCATGTGAGACATACCTTATTATAGGAATTAAACGATACATGTAATTAACGCGAATTTCAAAAATTCGCGTTAATTACATGTACCTTACTTTACGTCATTGTAAATTAAAAGCACACTATTTTTCAGCATTGTTATTTTAATACACCTTTATTTCCGGAAAAGTTATGTTTAAACGACATCTACTTCTCCGTGAAGGCTGCAGGAATAACAGAGGCAGCGGAAAGCACGAGGACGGGATGTACTCCATCCCTGGATCCATTCATTTAATATTAGTCACTATTTGGTCTGTTTAAGTATCTTTGTTGTGTATAGTAAACAATTCCTACCGGAGCCCTTACTCTCAATCACCCCGGTAATAGTTAAGTTATGGGAACGAGGCGACTCCGAAGGTGAGAGAGAGCGAGAGCTCCAATACGGCAAGTACAGAGGTCATCGCTGCGGGGAGGTGGGTGGGTCGCCAATGCTTCAGTCCTCCAGCACTTCACGAAAAGACAGAATACACGTGTACTGAGAAGCTATATATATACCTGTACATAGTCAGCGGCATGGCTTGCAGTTGCCAAAGTAACTGGGCACGTGGAATAGGAAATTAGGGTGTTTGTTCGCGCGGGCCCCGGTGAGAATAGGACAGAGTGCAAGGTTTTAGATAACCCCTTTCGGGACAAGCCGACGCGGCGGTTAATCTCGCCTCCAGATACAACGATAATAAGTGATCTTTTTATATCTTTCCATTTCATTTTTCCTCTTTTTTAGTTCTCTTTTCTTGTTTTTTTTTTTTTTTTTTTTTTTTTTTTTTTTTTTAAGTTTCCCATTTCTCTCTCATCTTGTAATTTGAGTCTTCTTTCTCTCAATATCTTTTTGTTAATCTCTTCATTTCTTTTCTACTTTTTTCTTTTTTTTTTCCTTCTCATTTCTTTTTCTTACTTCTTCTTTCTCTTATTTTTATCTCTTCATCTCTTTTCTTTTTTCTTTTTTTTTCCTTTTCCTCTTTTCTTTTTCTAACTTCTTCTTTCTCGTATCTTTTTATCTCTTCATCGCTTTTTTCCTTTCTTTTTCTTCTCTCCTTTTCTTTTTCTGACTTCTTCTTTTTCTCATTTTTTTTAACTCTTCATCTCTTTTCTTTTTCCTTTTTTAACTTCTTCTTTTCCATCTCTTAATTTCCATTTTTTTTCTTTTTTTGTACGTTTCTCCCATGTTTAAGCTTCTCCTCCTTCCTCCTCTTCCCGTTTTACGCTTTTTATTTTGTCTGTTCCCTAAATAATGTAATTAAACAATAACACAAGAAATGACAAACAATACCGACAGCTAACGAAGGGACAATAGGAAAGTAGAACAAAAGGTGAGATCGCAACGCAACCAAAAAGGTGTGACATACTAGTTGAAGAGGTAATCAACAAGCAATGAAATATAAAGTACCAGAAACCACACCAGAAATAAACTAAATACTGAAATACCATGCAAAAATACCGATAAATAAAAAATGCAGAACAAATACCAAAGAAAACACTAAGGGGGATGAATGAAAACACGTGGCGTGAGACAAAGCGACGAAAACTAAAGGCCATGAAACGAAATATAGGGACAAAAAACCGAGTAATGAACAAAACCTTAAAAATAAACAAACAGACAATAAAACCAGATCGGATAAGTAGAACCCAACTAAAAATACAGAAAACAGGTAAAGGGAAGAAACGAAAAAGCGAGGGAAGGGCCGCGAATGAGACAAATACACCATAACTCGGGACGCGAAGGTAGCTTCACAAACACCGCAAACAACACAATGCAAAATAAGTAGAATAGGCTAAAACCGTATAACAAACTAAACCTGGTTGAGGAACGGAAGACTAACATGCGAGCGAAGACCCAGATAACAGACCTCGGACTCTTCTCTGTAGGAATTGCTAGAGCGCTAGCGGGTGGTGTATTTGCAGTTGGCACGCTTGAAATAGAGAAGCAGCGGTGAAGTGAGGATAAACATGTTGAACGTATAAACGAGTCAGATGAGTAGCCAAAACTCCAGGATAAGAGCACCAGGAATGTGTAATGGGCAGAAGGAGGGCGCAGCTATGACGCTAGAGTAAACGAGGAGCCGATGCCAAAGTACGCCAGCACTTCACGAAAAGACAGAATACACGTGTACTGAGAAGCTATATATACAGTGGAACCTCGATTTAACGAACCTCTATATAACGAAGACCTCGGTATAACGAACGATTTTCTTCAGCCCGGCCAAAGTTACAGTAAAATGTATGGAGCAGTACCTCGATATAACGAACCTCCATATAACGAAATCCTCGTTTTAACGAACACAATCTGGGAGCCCAAACGTAAAATGTACCTCGATATAACGAATTTTAGTTAACACGCGACAAAACATGAATGTAAAACAGACCAACAAGGATGAAAATACTTTAATCCTAACAGGAAAACAACTTCAAAGACATATGCCCATACCAACGTGGAAATTAAACGTTAAAGCACAAATGTAATTTTTGACAGGCGCTCAGACAGTTCAGATCATTAAATACTGGGTAGTGCAACGTCACAGCGTTAAAAACAATTATTAACTATACCTCGATATAACGAACATTTTGGTTGTTTTTCCGCAAATTCGTTATATCGAGGTTTTCGATATAACGAACCCTCGATATAACGAACAAATTTCCCCAGTCCCTTGGCTGTTCGTTAAATCGAGGTTTCACTGTATATACCTGTACATAGTCAGCGGCATGGCTTGCAGTTGCCAAAGTAACTGGGCACGTGGAATAGGAAATTAGGGTGTTTGTTCGCGCGGGCCCCGGTGAGAATAGTTTACCATTCTCACTCATTAATTATGCCGCTCATTGTCCGGCGTGGATAAGATATGGGAAAAGATTGTGGCCGAGGCAATGAGCGACTGGGTGATAAAGCACTATAGCTGTGTATTACGTCGCCGAAGGGGAGGTGGGAGGGTCGAAAATTTGTTCGGACTTCCCGGCTTGCGTATCTCTTTCGAAATGTCCCGAAACTAAGCAAAGAGATCTTTAAATACCGCGATTGTGCACATGCTGATTAGGCATTACATAATACAACTATCTATAAACAAACAGGGTTATGTAATCCACGCACTTGTGAATTCCGCGTCATAATTATGAATGAGAATAGTTTACCATTCTCACTCATTAATTATGCCGCTCATTGTCCGGCGTGGATAAGATATGGGAAAAGATTGTGGCCTACGGCTGCTCACGCACCTTGCTGCTTCAGTATAAACGCCAAAAGATCTCCGCATTTACAGGAAATAATCCACAAAATACACCTTCTCCCCAAAACTCAGAAAACCCCTCAAACCCCAACCGGTATATCCAACCACGAGAGAGGCCCAACCCAGCTAGTGGGGTTACTTCCCTATACCATATCATAGCATGTATTTAGATCGTGGCTTACAATGAGAGTGAAGTTAAGAGTAAAGAAAACGCCAAGACCTAAGGCGGACAGAATAACACCAGTGATGTCTGCCGAGAAAGGAAAACGAAAGACAAAAACGAAAAAAGAACAAAAGGGAAAAACCCCACTAGCCAAGCCGGACCAGGAATCCGTCGTAAACGGATTATAGGGTGTAAATTAGAATACCCTTCTGATCGCGACAAGGCCAGTGGAGGGGGTGGACTGACTATTTTTTTTTATTATTTTAAAATGACATAATATTTTGAATTGTTAAAATTCTAGCTAGGGGAGAAGTAAAAGATAAACATAACTCCCGTATAACCCAGGTTGTAGCGTCTAAACGTGGATAAAATGCTTAACTCCGTGGATAAAAACGGCCGACCGGCGAGCTTTTAATAATTACAAACTAAACCTACAGAAATATACAATTGTCTATTTAAAGTTCCGCACTGGGATGTGTTAGGTAACAAACCTTACGTTAGCTCAACGTGTTATTTTTCTTGACATGAAAGCTTATCAATTCCAGACCGATAAACCATAACAAAGCACCTAACACACCAACACTTAAAAGGACCGACACATGACTGTTGCCAAATACCCTCGATACCCAATTCAAACTTTAAACAAAGACGACGCATGGCTCTTGCCAACTTAGCTCGACACACGAGCACACTTGAGACCAAAACCGTAACACGTCGTGAAACAAATTGTGCTCAACATAGGAGCGAACATAGCTATAGCCGACACACGGCATGTTCCAATTTCTACTCGACACACGAGCGAACGTTTTAGCTACAACCAACAGACAGCATCTGCCAATTTCTGCTCGACATACGAGCGAACGTTTTAGCTATAACAGCCGACACACGGCGTCTGCCAATCTCTGCTCGACACACGAGCGACGGAACGTTTTAGCTATTACAGCCGACACACGGCGTCTGCCAATCTCTGCTCGACACACGAGCGACGGAACGTTTTAGCTATTACAGCCGACAAACGGCAACTGCCAATTTCTGCTCGACACACGAGCGAACGTAAGCTACTACAGCCAACACACGGCTTCTGCCAATCTCTGCTCGACACACGAGCGAACGTAAGCTACTAAAGCCGTAATAAACGGGGTCCGCTAATAAATTGCCATAAACAGAACTAGATATAAAGCACACTACGCGATAAACAAACGAGATAGCAAGCGAAAAAGAAAGCATATAAATGTTTTAAAATACCGAGTAATTGTTGTATACGTTGTCCCGCTTCTCCGGAATGCTGTGGAACTGCAAAAGCGGCAGAGACTGGATATAAGCTGAAATACAGTGTAAGTCCTGTAGTTTTTATAGCAGCAGCAGGGTAGGTACAGCCATTTACTTGCTTGGGCTTCGGCGACGTACGGCGAGAGTATAAGTAAATTCGTCCGGACTTCCCGGCTTGCGTATCTCTTTCGAAATGTCCCGAAACTAAGCAAAGAGATCTTTAAATACCGCGATTGTGCACATGCTGATTAGGCATTACATAATACAACTATCTATAAACAAACAGGGTTATGTAATCCACGCACTTGTGAATTCCGCGTCATAATTATGAATGAGAATAGTTAGTTAGTTCTCTTCGCGCCATGAAGCGCATAAGGCTGTAACTGTCTTACGCCAATTATCAGAATTAAACCTCAAGTTCTGTTGTTGGACGTTGTTGTTTTGTCTTTTAAATAGCGTAGTTTGCTATAAAAATTACTACGCATCAAATTCGCGTTAATTAACTGCATGTAAGCACACACCACACGAGAATTCGCGTTAATTAAATGCATATTAACATAAATTTGCGACAATTCGCGTTAATTTTATTACGCGTACATTTTGTTCGCGTTGTTAAAATGCTTCGTTATATTCCTATAACTAGTGGTAACCACAGGTTAGAAAGTGCGGGCCTTGACGCACTTAGAAAAGGTACTGGTACGAGAGTGCGTAATTTTAGATGGCAGTGTCGATAAATAAATGATTAAATGGACAAAAGACAATTATCCCGAGTTACGCGTCACGCAAGGAATGCATGTTTTTTATCGTTTTGGGAAGTGTTATCGAGCACGCGGTGTGAATTGAGATGTGATTTTTCTAAGTCGGTAAACTCGCTAAGCTGTGCTCGCCGTTTATTAACGTGGCGCGATTAATGATAAATCACGCTTAATTGCCGCTAACCGGCCGCGAACCAGTCAGAGTTGTTTTTTGTCGGATTGACAGTTTAGTGAACTGAAGTCAAGCACGCGGTGTGAATTGAGATGTGATTTTCCCCGGTCGATAAACTCGCTATGTTGTCAGTGTTATAACGAATTTCTCGAGAATAATCATTCGCTTTGCCGTGGTTTATGCGTGATACAATCAGAGCAAATTTTCGCAAAAGCAACAACCGTAAAACAAGTCTGCAAATTGTAATGTTTGCAATCTTCCATGTGACAGAAGCCAAGATCTTATGTGAAAATCGTTCTTGGAGAACAGATTTTCTCTTCCGGTGTTACGACAAACTGTCGTGATTGACACATTTTTCGCATCCCGATCGTTCTTAGTGGAAGAACAAAATTTTCAACTTCCGTTTTCTGTTCGCTTTTCATTAACGTGGCGCGCACGCGTAAAACGCAATCCGCTGGTCACTGTCCTCTTGGGCCCGCAATAAGGTAGGTAGAATGCCAATCTCGTTCCCAGAGTCCACGTTCCCCTTGACCAGCGGTCGGAAAACGAGGGACTCTGGGATAGAGTGTTTTCCGTGACAGGATTCTTGTCCTTCCGGTAAAACTGCGCAAGCGTAAGGGTCTTTGACAAGATGGCGTCTGCCTTGGAGAGTTTATTTCACGAAGCTATCGAGTTTTCGTTAGAAAAACTAGGTAGACCCGAGCTTGAATTGGAGAAGGAACCGTATGATGCCATACGAGCAACAGGACGTGCTAGCTGTGTTGCCAACTGGATTTGGAAAATCGCTAACACGTCAAACGCTACCAGCGATTTTTGACTTCGTTCGACGGCTGTGAGCCTGAAAATCAAGATGCTGTTATGCTAGTTGCGTCTACTCTAAGCTCAACCAACTGAAAAAGTTAGAAGCCTTTCTTAAAGTCTGCATCCTGCAGAGTATCGAAGAAGATGAAGATGAACAGAAAATAACCATTCTTACTGAAAAAAATTGTTAAATTATGTAGTTTGATTTTTGCACATCCAGAGGTCTTCGTCGATATAAACAGGAAGGTGGCCAAAATGCTTAAAACAAAGGAGTTAAACAAGAAAGTACAAGTTGTGGACGAGGCACACTTGGTTCTGCAATGGTATTGTTACTATTTTTTCGTATTGTATATTTGTATTGTTTTTGTATATTGTTTGTTAATAGTTTTTAAATATTGCAATGGTAGCAGATTATTTTGCCCAATAATTTGCCCTGTTCCCCGAAGTTTTGTTGACCCAATGAAATGAACACTGTGAAGAGTAATGTTTGAAAAATGTAATGATATTAAGCGATAAATATACTTGTACACTGGTAGACTACAGCACCAGTTTATGACTATATGTCAGCGAATACTTTGGGGTTTGGGGCGACTGTGCGAGGGAGCTGCATAACTTGCATCCATTGCAATACATGTAACTATGTAGGACACTTGGTGACTGCTTTTACAATAAAGAGTTTCGATTGCTTTAATTGTTTATTGTTTTTTATTCAGCAGTTAGTTGATCTATGACAACCTACTACTCACACCAAGGCCACCTGACAAAATGTTGTGCAAATTGATAATTGAAAACCTTGGATGTCAAAAATAGATGTCAACAAATTATCAATGTAAGCAATCTGCACACAAAAGCAATAAATTTATGACCTTTGCGTTTGGTATAACACTTGTACACTATTTGCCAATTTGAAAAGAAATTGCTTGGGTGCCCTTGGTTGGAGTAGTTGCATTGTAACATGTATATACAAGTTACAACATTATACACCAATAGAGTTGTTTCTGATTTCACTCAATCTCTTTGCTTGACTTGTTTTGTGGAGTAATTATTGTTTCTTCAAAGTAGAGAGTTCTTTTAAGATGTTATGTCTTTTTTTGGGAATTAAAAAAGGTTTTCATAATTACCACTCAAATCAATTAATTTTGGTCAAGAGCTTAAAATTGACTAATAAATTTGTTGTCTATTCCAAGGTCCACATTCAGACCAGCATATGCAAAGATTGGCTTTCTTACAAAATTATTGCCCTCAGTGCCAGTACTTGCACTAACTGGAACTGCCACAAGAGCTTGAATATCTGACACCTTGAGTCTTTTAAATCCAGTTCTCATTGAATGCAACGCAAACAGAGAGAACAATAATTTATTGGAGCCAATTGTTGCTCAGCTAAAATTAGAAAAACTGAATATGCCCCTCACCCTTATTTATGGAAACTTAGAAACCATTTCAGACTGCTTTGTTTTTTTAGCCGATATCATGCACAGTATCCTGTCAGTGAAAAAAAAGGAAAAGAAAAGTCCATAAACTGGTGAATGGCACATCAAAGCACCAGGTTCTGTGTGTGACCGTGGCTTTTGGAATTGGAATTGCCTGCAACAACATTCGTAGAATAATTCACATTCACCATTGGGGTACCATATACAATGGAGGGATACTGCCAAGAAGTACAACAGGGGAAGGGGACTACCTAGCGAAAAAAAGGGGGTACTTAAATGAAAATTTGAATTAAAAGGATACCAATCTGGGCATGGCTTAAAAATGTTTATGTCTAGATTTTTTTTATTTACCTGTACTTGCAATTAAAACACTAATAAATGAGGTCTTGACAAATAAAAATACTGTTGTTGTTGTTGTTCTGTATTAGGGTGTCAAGCTCCTATTTTTTGGCCTGCTTCCTTTTTTCTCCTATTTTTCATGAAAAATTCCTATTTAACCTTTTATTTTTAGGGTCTTTTACCAAGTGTATAGATCAAAACATTTTAAAATAAATATTTGAGATAAAATTATAATAAAATGAACTTTGATACTGTTTTTAAAAATCTTTCTTGCTGCTTATTTTTTCACATTTTTAACAACTACATGTATTTACCTAAATATTAAACCTTATTCCCTTCCCACTTTTGAAGGGAAATTACAGGGTACAAAGGAATTAAATTTTCCAGCTTGCCCCAGCCCTAGGTTAGTGGACACTAACTTCTTTGCATGCTGGAAAAGCACCCTGGGGAGGTGTTTGTAAATTAAATGTATTTTGTGAAGTACAGTGACATTCCAAAACTAAGTTAATCTGCTTGACATCCTCTTCAAGTCTGCTTATTTTGGGGGAGGCCCTTTATACAGGGTTGAGAGAAGGGGGCTTACATTCTTAAAGAATATACTGCATCTAAAATTTTAGTTGCATACAACTCTCTAAGAGCTATCACTAGATATAACCACATGGACTTTTATTTGGGAGGGCTTAATACTACTGGAAGGATTTTTGCTTTTCAGTTTTGGGGCCCCTTTTTGGATTTTTAGGGTCCACAGTAATTTGGCAATTGCTGCAGATGAGTTGATATTGGTAGTTTTTGCTCATATGGCAATGCCAGAGCATCAGGGCATGCGCTGGAAAAATCCAGTTCTTATTGCCTGTGGCAAGTAAATATTGCTCTTGAGTAAGTAAAAAAGAGCTTTGTTGTCTCAGTGGGCAAGTGAAATAAGCCTCAGCAGTCTTATGATTCAGAGTGATTATAAGAAATATTATTAAAGTGGGGGCAAGCAACAAAAACTGAAATTTTCTGGCCCACTAGGCAAGTGGATTTCAAAACATTTTTCCTGCCCTGTTTATTTGTGTGAATTACATCGAGGATACAAAATATGTCATTCTGTCTGTTAAATATTAAATACAGAAGGGGAGGGGGGAGGGGCTGTTGGGATCTTGGTGGGGTGTGGGAAGGGTACTCAAACATATTTTGTATGCCCCAAGGTCCAAACCCCTACCCTTTAATTAAATATTTTTGACAGAAAACTCATGAAATCCCTTCACTTATATGTACCTACAGCATGAAAAAGGTACCCCTTTTGGGTGGAGTCACCGTAGAGTCCCGGGTTGGAATTGTCAAGTGAAAGTTAAAACATGGAGAAAGGGTGAGAATTACTATTTTTTGCCACTGTCTTTCCTATTTTTTAAATGTCATTTGTCACTTGACACCCTGCTGAATTAAACACAAGCAAGGTTTTAAATCTATCATTCTCACCCTAGGCAAAGCAAGACAACAAGCATCCCATTTTTCCCTTTCATATTCCTCTGGATCTATGCTTTTCCTTTGTTATTATTTTGATATGATAATTGACATGTCTTAATAATAATTTTGTGATACTGATTTTTCTTAATCCAGTTCATATCTTGCTCAAAAAGCAGAATTTTACCAGCAGAATGACTGCTGCCCAAAGTAGTGGACCATGATGGAAACTCAAATTAACCCGAGGCTACCCAATAACTACCCTGAATACATTTTAAGCCCATAACATAAATAGAGGGTGCAATAACAGAAATGATTTTATATTTTTGGGTTAAATTTTCTCTTTGGTTGCAAATGTTTCAACCAGTTTGATTTTTTTTTCTTTGCAACAAGGATAATATAATCATTCCTCTGCTGATTAAGTTCAGACTTGCTCATAAGATACTTTACATTTTCATACTTTAATACCAGTCAAATGACATTAAATCCTGCCTTATTGAGCTTACTCAGTTATCAAACTTGTAAAGAATAAAACTCAACAAACTTACTAACTGCCATGATTTCCATGACAGTTCCCTCAAGAACTGCTGATCTTCATGCATTTTTTTGTTATTCAGCATAACAACAACAGTTCATAAGGGTTAGTAACAATAAACACAACGTCTGGTCAATTTAATAAAGAACAGCTTTATTTAATATAAACTGTGTACAATATAAAGCAAAGTCAGACAATGAAATTTGAAAAGTTCACATCATTTTGCAACTTTACAAACCTCACTATTACGTAGACCAGATTTTGCCGGTTTTAGCACTCCTTTGCTTGGTTCAGCGGCTGGAAGAGGCTGCATTGTTTTTGGCAGAATTCTAACCTTGCTACCAACGTGAGACTCCGTCATTTCTTTATGTGCTACACCATTTACACTCGCACGGGTTTGGTTGGATTAAAGCAAACTTTTTGTCTCGTTGCGGATTCACTTTCGATTCCTTCGCGTTTTCCTTGTTTTGCTGCACGTTCCTTTGCTGCAAAAGAACTTTCTTCAATCTTTTTCCCTCGGTCGTAAGCCTATAAATTTAGCTTGCTGCGATCAGTGGGGTATTACAATTTCTCCAACTATATTCCTTCATCGCTTTCACTGACACTAAGACCTGTTACGTTCTCTATTACACTTATAACGCTCTCACTTTCGGACTTAAATCCAAACAAATAAATTGGATGGCTAGCGAAGCTGGAATTGCAGCATCTACAAACGTGTTGTCGATCTGTAGGTCGAGGCACAGATTTCACAGGAGTTTTGTCCGCCATATTTTCCCGGTGTTTTGAACTCGACACCAGAGTTTCCCTCCCAACGCGGCAAACTCTGAATAATCTGGGAACGAAAATTGTGCTTCTTTTCGACTTCCGGTTCAACTGAGCATGCTCATCTTCTGCCAATGAAATGTCGCTCTCAAACACTCTATCCCAGAGTCCCTCGTTTTCCGACCGCTGGTCAAGGGGAACGTGGACTCTGGGAACGAGATTGGTAGAATGCACGAATGCACGCTGGTATGAAAACAAATCAGGAATCTTGATGAGCAGAATTATCTGCAAGCGCGTTAACCATGCACGTGCGTTTTGAATTTTGGTACACTTCAAAGCTGTTCTGCACGCGCGTTAACTATGCACGTGCGTTTTGAATTTTGTAACACTTCAAAGCCGTTCTCTGCCGAACAACAACGTGAAATGACGAAATTCTGCGTATTTTGGACAACGTCAGCCACGACGGCTAATTTTGGTTTTTCTATTTGGGGTTGAACGCTTTCTTTGAATATTCAGCGGGAGCTAGTTATTCTAGTTATTATTGCGGTTTTCAGTGAAATGCGAACTCTGAAATTCAAAATCCAACTAACGATTGCGTTTTTCGCTGCCGTCAATCATAATTATGGCGACAGCTAGCGAACCATGAAAAACAGAAACAAACAAAATGGATCGAAATCTACCAATCACAATCGAGAGACGTGACCCTTTGACCCAGGTGAAGTGAACGTCTGTTTCCCGAGAGGTCCGCTAAGATGATTGACGGCAGCAAAAAGCGTAAATCGTTGGTCGAGGATTGAATTTCAGAGTTCGCATTTCACTGAAAAGCGCAATAAAGCGATAAATAAGCAGAATGCGTCCGGAAAGCTGCGATATTCTCAAGTAAAATATAATTTTGCACCTTTTTGCACCAGACGTTGTCGACGACGTTGCCGTCGGTGCGGTCGTCTTCAAAAACACCAATTTTGACGTCACAAACTCGTTCCATTCCTTCATTTCAGTGCGCAGTCATTCAAAAACGTTTTCGTGAAACCTTCGGAAATCTTCGTATTTTTTGCTGTAATTCACGCTTTAAGGCTCGGAAAGCAAAATGTTTTCTTAATTTTTATACTCAATAATGGATAGTTTTAGCGTTTGGTTGGTTGAAATGGCATTTTGAAATTTCTGTTCATTTGACCTTTAATATTTAATCAGCTTATCAGTGCATCCTCATCTGCTATCACTTTATACAAATCAAAAGTGAATAAGGGAATTATTATGGCCACAGCTATCCATATCATTGGATTGAGGGTTTTAAAAAAGAACATGTGCATATCATTTCAATATTGCAATACAAGTGTAACAATTTTGTACATATAGTTAGCACAAATACAATATTTCTTTTATATCTCTTTTTCTTTTATGTTTTTAATTTTTAATTCTTGGGTCCTATAAATGCACAGCCAGAGTTTCGGGTACTGGTGGTCATTCCCGGGGAGCGGGGGGTACTACCATAAATTTCGGATAGGGGTTTGCCATGAAAGGTCATAAGACCTCATAAACCCTAACCCTATTTAAGGATAAAGAAAGCGAAAGTTTATAACCTTTTTAAGGCTTATAACCGAAAAATGGCACACTATTCAAGGGGAGAAGCGTTCCTTAATGACCCAAATAACGGCTAACCACACACGGCAAAACACAAATCTTTATAAAATCTCTTAACTAATACTTGAATGGGCAGTACATTTTTAAGTTACCTGTTTTTTTTTTTTCCTTTAGCTAGGCGTTCATTTTAGCGGATAGAATTGGTTATCAGCAGCAACACATATACACCTAATTGAAATAGCCTTATCATGTAAAAAAGCAAAAAAAAGCAAAAAGGAATGAATTAGCTTAATCTCAATTAATAGCTTGCATCATTCACAGCCGGGGAATCTATTTTACATGTAATATGAGAAGGAAAACCTGTTAATTATATTCATGACTGCTTTAGAAATTATTACAAAGCCATAAAAGTAGTTTGTCGGCTAATTAATTCCTATTTGCATTTTCGTTTTTACCGAATGGTAATGAAGGTATTAAAATGACTATTTATTTCCCTCACTGGCTCACTCACTCACTCACTCACTCACTCCATTCTGATATCAAACCGCAATTAATTTATGCGCTAAACGATAAACGTGCTGACAGGAAGGTCCTTTAACCCTTAACATGCTAAGCGCGGATTATTCCGGGATTTGGAGGAATGGCCATTCTGCCACTTATGACGTCACCAATTTACACGTCAGCAGATTTTTGTGATTTGCATCTTGTAGAGCTAGGATAGATCTTTCCACAGGACTATCCATCTTCAATATTGACTGCATTCCGACAGAGTTAATCGAAAAAAACACGATCAGTTTTTGGTGTAAAATTGGTGCTAAAACAGGCCAAAATACCCGTACTTGATCATGATCTCCTTTCCAGGGTTTTCCATTGATTCAGATCAAAACTTTTCAGGCCAGTAGAAGAAGTGCACAGAGTAAAAGATAGAGAGAATAAGAAAGCATGCGCCAAAGTAAAATATTGTACATTTTTCCATGGAAATTTCATCAAAATCTTCCTGCATTGTCAGAAAGTGCATTTTTAGCGAATTTAGAGAACTTTTGGACCGTAGGGCCAAGAAAATCGATTAACGGTTATAAAAAACGCGTTTTTAGGAATAATTTCAACATATTAAGGGTTAAACGCATTCAGCACATGTCAATCAGAAACAAATTATTCTTCAACCTCGTTCCCAGGGTCTCTCTCTTTCAGGGAACTAAATTGAATTTTCACAAAACAAATCGAAAGAGGATCACTTACACTTATCCTCTGGTGATAAAAGAGAATGGAATTTGCTCAACGAAGAGCATAGGCTATCAATGAGCCATTCACGTAAGAAAACATTCAAAGACGCGTTTTAGAAAACACAACATTCATGCACGTTTTTGTTTCGCGTCACATCATCTTCGTGTCACGTCATTCGTTCTTCATCTTTTTGAGTCGTGCAGAAACGCGCATCTTTCTCTCAAATTTTATTCGTTGCTTAAAATAACGCTTTACGTGCTGGCAGAAAAGTAAACATATTCACAAAAAAATTTACTTAATGCTAAAAAGGATCAAAGGTTACACTTAAATATTTTTGTGATGAAATAGAATTCAACAAGCTACGAAGCCTGAGAGCACGAACCATCAATGACGCAATTCCCATGGAAAAATAAAACATTCACAGGGAAATAAAGTGAGATTGTGTTACATTATTGAACGCTTATTTGAAGAAAAAAACTATCAATGACCCATTCACGCAAGAAAACATTCGAAGGCAAATTAAGTGAGACTGTGACATTACTGATAGCACCTATAGTCAGGTACCCAGGAGTCCAAAATGTGACACCCACGGGCATTTTTGTCTGATTTTTGGCAACATAGCTATTTGTACTAAATCGAGTACGCTGATTTCGAAAATCAATGTTGCCAAGCTTAATTCTTGCGTTAAGATGATGTTTTGATGCATTTAATTATGACGTCATTGTCCAAATAAGGAATTTTCTTTCCTTTAGCTATTTTAAACATAATTCGTCCAGAAATTCGTTCAAAACATTATTAGTATACTGTAAAAATGATTTTAACAATGTTCTGACAGTTTTTATACCGTTTCTATGAATATCAAGCCGTCCAGTGAGAATTGACCACGCCCTCTCATACAAATTCACTTTATTACGGGTATAGTGTTAACATTTTGTTGAAAAATGAATGTGATTCTTGTATTAATAGAAAGTTGTAATTGAATTGCTCCACAAACATCAGCGATGTTTGACATACACCATAACGACTGCTTTTATCCACAAAGAGAGTGGCAAGGAGAGACAGGAGCAAGATAATGAAGCTGACAATTCTCTACATTCCACACAACAAAATTCGGGTTATTCTTGTCACGGACAAATGAGACATTGCAAAAAATTGCCAAGAAAGATCTCGTGACTCTAGAAATAAAACAAGAACTTTTGATTGGACAGACTTAGCTTGAACGATTCGTGGAATGGAGGCTAGTATCTTCAGACAGAGAGGAAGAACGGGAACGGGAAGAAGGGATGGAAGACAAACTTTCATGACCTGTTCGCAAGAATAATCCACCTCTATTTGCCAGCCTTTATGAAGTCAAAAGTGCTGCAACTAGCCCCCAAAAGAGAAAGACTTTAAATTTGCATGGAAACCAGAGTATTCTTTGTTGTCTTGTGACAGTGTATGAAGGCAGGCGCGAGATAAACATGCAAGCCGTATTGTAGCATCTGAGGTATAATCACGGTGCCACTGTTTCTCACAGAAATGAACCCCACAAGTGTGAAACAAGTCAATTTTAGCAGACGTTCTCAGAGAAAAGGTCAAGTGCCTAGAGTCAGTTTGTTCTTCGATGGCTTCGCCCTGGTGGCAGCATACTAATTATGGTGGTAGCTATTGGCAAACCAAAAAATGCAAATGCTTTCGGCGGCTTTGCGGAATGTTACGTTAACACTGTTATACGGAAAGGTCCTGGATACCAGAGGATCGATGTGTTACTCGATGGGAGGCACTCCATAAAAGCAACGACAAGAAGTCGACGCTCCGAGAACACGGCGCTGCCTGTGAGCAGAGTCATTGAAGTACGTAAGAGAGGTTCGGTAGCGGCCGATGAAGTGGCGAGCATTTTTGGCACTAGGAGAAAACAAAGCGGACTTCGCACGGATTCTCTCAGATGAACTTATCTCGCAGGCACTGACTCTGCAATCGTAGTATATCTGGTGGTTTTTCATATGAAGTGGATTCTGCTCAGATCCTTGCCTAGATGTAGCCTTTTTGAGATCCAACCAAGAGGAAGCCGATACGAAGTTTGTTCGTTATGCAGTCAGTCTAAGCGGGCGTGTCGACAACATAATAGTTTCCACTCGAGGCACAGACTTGTTACTTCGAATTCTCCTGGCACATCGATCGCGCTAAGCTCTCATCAACAGTGTGGGTATGGGCAGGAACTTCAGAGAATCCAACGTAAATACCTTTAGAGTATGTCTCAGTAAATCTTCCTGATAACTCGTCAAGTTCCGTTGTTACCATCTCCCACCATCACCAGATGTAACAGCACCTCTTCCATCTGTGGAGAGTTTTCACAGAACACTTTGTTCTTCTCTCCTCGGTTGGCGAAGATGTCCTCGAAGCTGACACGACTACCTCCGCAGAAAACGTTTGTTTGTTGAATGTATAATAGGGCCTCTTTACATGAGAGTTTTCGTCTCGGGATGACTTTCGTCCCGGGATGAATTCATCTCGGTGTCTGTCATGTGCACTGGGCTGTGTAGATGCACCAAGACCGACGCTAATTTCTATATCAACCTGCGCTAAAGCGCTTTAAAGAAACTTGTTTAAAAAGTAATATTTGTTCAGTGTTTTTGAAAAAGTTCAGAAGATATATTAAAAATATTTACAATATTGTTATGATCATTTTGAATTCGTTAATTTTACATGCGTTCAACCAAAGTCTTTATCATGAGCCTATAACAGACAAAGTGCATTGTGAAATAAGTTAGATTCAGCAATATACAAGACAAACAATAAAGTTTTATCTCTAACTATAACAACGATGATATATTACGACACTAACTATGATGTTATTTCCATTTATTTTACCACAAAACTTAAACGAAATGCTGAAACAAGGGAAACTCGATATATGAAAATTGTAATGGCGTCATTCTTGATGCTCGCTAGCTCGTAGCTTCAGCGTGGCAAGACTACAACATTTTTCTTTCTTATTGCAACTATAGCGATTTGTTAATACAAAAATCGCATTTGTTCTTTGACAAAATAACAAAACTACACCTGTGATAAGGTTCCCGTGATAGGGTGAATTTTGTTTAAGAGGGCGTGGTCAATTGTCACTGAAGGGCTTGATTTTCACAGAAACAGCGTATAAACTCTCAGAAAATTCTTAAAATCATTTTACAGTACACTAGCAATGCTTTAAATAAATTTCTGGATGTATTATGCTTAAAATAGCTAAAGGAAAGAAAATTCCTTATTTGGACCATGACGTCATAATTTAATGCATCAAAACATCATCTTAACGCAAGAATTAAGCTTGGCAACATTGATTTTCGAAATCAGCGTACTCGATTTAGCAAAAATAGCTATGTTGCCAAAAATCAGACAAAAATGCCCGTGGGTGTCACATTTTGGACTCCTGGGTACCTGACTACTATGAACTACATATAGTTACCCTTAAACTGTTATTAAAAATTATTACGCTCGCCAATGACGTGTTTTAGTTAACACCACATCCACGGCACGTTTTTGTTTCGCGTCACGTCACCTCGTGTGACGTCATCCGTTTTTCATCTTTTTGAGTCGAGGAGATACACGAAGTGCTCGGGCGTATCTTTTCTCTCAATTTTTTCCGCTGCTCAAAAATAACGCTATACGTGCTGACAGAAAAGTAAACATATTCACAAAACAAAGGCTGTAATACACTAAACGGTAAATATTTTGGTTGTGAAAACTGAATAGCGCTACGACCCCTGAGAGCACGAGCCATCAATGACGCAACTCACGTGGAAAAATAAAGCAAAGTGAGATTGCTTTACTTGATTGGACAGAGAATATAATTCGCCGTACGAAGCCTCAGAGCATACGCTATCATGACCCGTTCGCGTTCAAAGGCAATTGAAGTGAGATTGTGATATTACTGATACATGCTTGCCATCTGACGTGTTTAAGTAAACACGACATTCATGGCACGTTTTTGTTTCGCGTCACGTCATCTCGTGTCACGTCATCCGTTGTTCATCTTTTTGGGTCGAGCAGAAACGCACATCTTTCTCTCAAATTTTATTCGCTGCTCAAAATAACGCTATACGTGCTGACAGAAAAGTAAACATATTCACAAAACAAATTTACTTAATGCTAAAAAGGATCAAAGGTTACACTTAAATATTTTGCGGTGAAAAAATAGAATTCGTGCTACGAAATCTAAGAGCACGAACCATCAATGTCGCAACTTTCATGAAAAATAAAACATTCAAAGGCAAACAAAGTGAGATTGTGCTACATGTTTGGACGCTTATTTGAAAGAAAAAACTATCAATGACCCATTGGCTCAAGAAAACATTCAAAGGCAAATTAAGTGAGATTGTGACGTTATTGATATATAGCAGCTAAACTACATGCAGTTACGCTTAAACTATCAAAATATTACGCTTGCCGTGTGTAGTGTTTTAGTTAACACGACATCCACAGCACGTTTTTCTTCCGTGTCACGTCATCTCGTGTCACGTTAGTATTGAACGTTAGTAATAAAGTGAGATTGCGTTACATTATTGGACGCTTATTTGGAAAAAAATTGGACGGTCGGCACTTCATCGAATTGCAGAATTACCATGAGGTTGCTCGAAGAGCCTTTGATTCTTTGACAATGTT
The DNA here is from genome assembly GCF_052425735.1 of Oculina patagonica. NCBI lineage: Eukaryota > Metazoa > Cnidaria > Anthozoa > Scleractinia > Oculinidae > Oculina > Oculina patagonica. The sequence continues at coordinate 27,803,502 of NC_135761.1, forward strand.
ATTGCAATTAGTTACATATACTTAGAAAGAAAAAACCTCTTCACATTTTTATTATACATGAGTTTTAAGCTGATAATGATATTGTCAATTCTATACCAAAGAGACCTTAATTTCTAAATGACCCATCCAATCAAAAAACAATCAAATTAAAACACTCTTATAGGTACATTGTACATGAGAAAAATTTTTTGAAGTAAAAATAATAAATATACTATTAATTTCTTAAATTGTTTTTCACTTTTCTTTACAGTATTCTGTGCCTCTTGTTAATCGTAGATCTGCCACAAAGAAACCTTACATAAAGTTTAATACCACTCATTCACATATTCTTGAACTGTCTGGAAATTGCATCACAGGGTAGCTAATATTCGTGTATAAGACACCAGAAATCCAATGAAAGCTTGTCCTGCACCCCAAAGAAATGAAGCATATCGAGGCATGGTGAAATGTGCTGTTCGATACACTGCTCCTATTGTAGCACCTGGAAAAGACAAAGGAGCAATAAATTACTATTCCAGATTAATTGTAAACAGGCGTTTCAAAAATTCTTAGTTAAGTAAACATCATATTCTTGATCCAATTGTATAAAATGTATAATTTAACACTTTGACTTAAATGAAATAAAACTATCACATTGACAGGTTGGCTAGATGTATAGCTATCTCTTCCATGGTGTAGTAGCATTATAGAACCATAAGCAAGAATGCTTTTGTTTTGCTTGCAATTTGAAATACGGATATTGATAAACTTAATATACTGAAGCTCCGTTTCAAGATGTACAAGTGACAGGTACACACACGAGCTATAGGATGTGTGAAGTTCATCTAAATTTTAAGCCAATAACTAACCACTTAAGTCATTACACCCGGCCTGACCAATCGATGATCAGAAATCAATTGATCAATCAATATCAAGTGATAGTGGTTAGTTAATTGATATCGATTGGCCAATCAACCGTGCTCAAGACCAAGGCTACAGTTTTTCTCAATACAGACCGACCTAGGCCGACAAATAACGTTTTTATTTTTTCCTTCTTTAATTTGTTTAAAAAAGAGACTGAGAAATAATGTGTCGCAAAATCTTTGTTTGTATACGAGCGGATTTGTTTTCACTGTTGAGTCCATCTCGATCGACGAGCAAGGGTGAAGAATTCTGTTTCAGAGTAAAATAGCTTCGCTTAAAACTAACTGTACTCAATCTGGTTCAGCATATTTAATTAACACTGCAGAGAATCAAGAAAAGCAAATAAAATCATAAAGAAAGCACAAATACGCCACAAAACTTAACACATTAAAATCGATTTCAGGTTTCCGAACAATTCCCAATAAATGTTTTGAAAAGTCTTGAAAGAAACTTTGCTCGCAGGGGTTAATTCTATTTCTCTGACTCAACAGCAGCTTTGAGCTTTTTGACGTCATAAATTGGTGTTTCTGATGGCTTTGCGATCGAATTGCACGTGCTTTATGTTACATTGCTTCCTTTTCTCAATGTCACTAGCATTTCACACGCTAAGAATGTAAGATTATATCTTTCACATCTGAAAATGTGAAAATCCGAAACATTCCTATGACCTTCCGTTCTGCTCCTACTATTATAATTAATATTCTTATAACTCACTTCGCAGCACTTAACTTGCTATCAGCAAATCCTAGTTTACAATTATTTGCAACTTTGACATCGCAAAATCCAGTTTTGTTTCTTGAATGGAGCCAAAAAAATATATCATATTATATCACTTTACAACAGGAAAATAAAGAAAAGTTATAAGAGTAGGCAAGCTTGTATTTATTTCAATTTGTTTGAAAGGTGATGTTCATAGTTCTTAACTCTAATTCATACTTGCAAAATATAATGCAACATTCCAACTACAGTGGAACCCCGCTTTACGAACACCCGCTTAATACGGACACCCCGGTATTACTGACAGTTTTGTTGGTCCCGACGAAACGCTCATACATTTTCTCTTAAATTAACCTGCTTAATACGGACACCCGTTAACACTTTTCCGTGTCCCGAGTTACAAACTCTTATACATTATCAACCCCGCGTTACGGACACTGTTTATCTCTCTGTGCGCGTACCGACAATTTTTTTTAATTGTCGCGATTATTTGTTCACTTGAAGACGTTGGACCCTAGTCAAATAATTAGAGAATTCGAAGAGTTAACCCATTTACAAAGAGTAGCTTAATAGCGTAAGTTACTGCTGATCCTATTTAAAAGTTTCACTTTCTTGGCCTATTGCTGCAGCTATCGCTTGTGTCGCAAGCTAAAAGCTTCCGTGGAAACTAACGTTACCGACTTTTTCAAACGAGTTTGTAGAGTTTAAGAACAGTTACAAAAAAAGTTCTGTTGCTGTTGAAATGCGTTTTATTTCTTGTAAATAGTTAAGTTGCGATATTTTCAAATTGTTCCAATGTTGAGTTTATTAATGTTTAGTTCGTGTGTATCACAAGATTGTATTTTTTTGTAAAAACTATAAATTTTAGTCAGAGAGTTCACAGTTTGCATTTGTTACAGTTACAGTACAATTAAATAACGTTTTGTTGCCGTGACTTTTTTGGAGACCCCGCTTAATACGGACACCCCGTTAATACGGTCAATTTGACCTGCCCCCTTGGTGTCCGTATTAACGGGGGTTCCACTGTACTCCAGCTGGTAAACCCATGTTTACTACATACCACTCCCTGCAGCTGTGTGACTGAATGATTTAATTTGGAAACCCAACCTTTACCTTTCAAATAAGGAGATGACCACCTTTGGATATTATGAGCTTCACACGATAGAATTATGTACACAGTACCAAATACAAATTAGCAAAGCTGTAGGCATACATACCCCCAAATAAAATGGTGTTTGTTTCGGGTGTTGATTGCCTGACAACACAATGGTTTTTCCCGATAAACTTGCGCTAAAAATCACTCACTCACGATAGAATTTTTAAAACAGATATATTTTTTTCTCACGAGGTCCCGAGTTCAATTACAACACTCTCACTTTGTTTCTAGAACAAAAGATCAAACTAATCGTACAAGGCTTTCTTCGATTGGCTACAATTACTGACGATGACAGATTCGATGCCTATCCCTTTCCGGTCAACTGAACAATCATAGACGCGTTAAAAGGCTTTTGATTATGTAAACACACGATTTCCGACACCCTCCCCCCATTTGCTTCGAGAGAGCAAATGTCCACAAAACTTAAACATTTGGAAAATCAGTCATGATCATCAAATATATGCATTGTTCATTGTTCATTCTCGTTAATATCCTGGATACGAAATCTGGCTGCTGCTGCGGCATCCCTTCGCGGCCTGTGGACTGGTGCGTCTGCATTCAGGGTGTCCCGTGGGGTCTGTACTGATTTGTCACAGTTTAACTCAAGAGGATACAAATGCTGAATTGGGCGCTCCACATGCGACTTTCCGGTTTTTAGTTTCGCCCCACGAATCACGCCGTCATGCCCGGTGATTAGGTCTTCAACGACTCCCAACTTCCACTGTGCTCGGTTCTTCTCTTCTGACTTAATGATAACGACTTCTCCCTTGGATGGATAGGACATTTCTCCCTTGTGCTTCAGTCGGTGTCTCTCTCTCAGTCCGTGGAGATACTCTCTTGTCCATCGGGACAATAGCGTATCCTTGCACTTCCTCAGATACTTAGCTCTCTTCCGCAGGTCATGTTCCTGGATGCGATAAGGTTCTAACTCTGGTAGCATGTTTGGTTGGCCAAACAGGAAGGAACTTGGGGTCAGGATGGGTAGCTGAATGTCTTTGACATCTACGTAACTCAGTGGTCTGTTGTTGAGTGCCACTTCTATGTCCAACAGTACCTCTTGAAGTTCAGCCCAGGACAGTAGACTGTTTCCAATACAATTTTGAAGAGCTCCCTTGACAAGTCCCACCATTCTCTCGAATTGCCCTCCCCACCAAGGTGCACGACTCAAATTGAACTGCCACTGGATCCCTTCGTAGGCGAGGAAATTCTGGAACTTCTCATCTTGCATCACTTGCTTGATCCACTGGGCGGCACCAACGAAGGTTTCTTCCGTTGTCGGAATACACCTTTTTCGGTCTCCCGCGTCGGGCGATGAAGTTCTTGAAACTCGCGAGGAATTCTTTAGTTTCCAAGTTGGGCAACAAATCCAAGAACAAAGCTCGTGTCAGGCTACAGGCGTACAGCAACACGTAAGCCTTTCCCTCTGTCTTCGCGTTCTTACGGTACTTCAACGGTCCCGCGTAATCAACGCCAACGACTTGAAAGGGCGTCTGACCTTCCGTCCGATCCTTTGGGAGGTCTCCTTGGGGCGGGGATGAAAATGCTTGCGCTTGAAACCGCCGACAGCCGTGGCAACTTTTCACAATTCTTTTAGTCAATCGTCTAAGGCGTGGGACCCAGTACAGCTCTCGAACCTTTGCCATGGTACTGAGATGAGATTGTGTTACGAGCTTCTCTGTGAAGCGCTGACTATCGGGCAAATACACCGGAAAATGCCCTTGGATTCTGCCTCGACATTCCAATATGCCGTCTTGGTTTGGTTGTAGATTCAGTTGCAACCGATCTTCTTGATAATGCTTATCCGCTGTGGCTCTGGTCTGGACTCTTTTCACCCAAAAGATTCTTGCTTTGTTAGTTTCTTCAGTTGTCAGGGGTCCCTTGAGTTTTCCTGTCTTCCTTGAACGAATGTTGTGGACGAACCGCATTATCCACGCACAGATTCTCATCGTCTTCCAGTAGGTATACTTCTCAAGAAGGGAGTCTAGCTTATCTGTACTTGCTATCGCCACAGCAAAAACATCTCGCATTGCTTTCACTTCTGCCATTGATTCGTCTGATGCCTTGGTCACAATATCTAGAGGCCAGCAAGCTTTGTTCTTCAACCACGTCGGTCCATTGCACCAAGAGGGATGACTTGTCACTTCTCCACCACAGCTTCCAAGGTCAGCAGGGTTGTCTGAGGTCCCTACGTGCCGCCAGATCACTTCCGAATGCGCTTGTATTTTCTCAACTCTGTTACTCACAAACTGATGTGCCTGGGATCTGATCCAGTGCAGGGCAACGGTGCTATCGAGCCAGCAGTACCTTTTCATTAGGGGTAATCCATCCAGGGCTGAGGCCACATTTGCTAAGAGATTCACCGCCAAATGTCCAGACACCAACACTAGCCGAGGGATCGTTAGTCCCTTTTTGGAGAGTCTTGCTCTCGCTGCCACAAGCCCCTGATTGACGCCTGTCTCTTGAACGACTACAGCATACACAGCCCCGGCCACGCCCTTACCACTGGCATCACCAAAGGCGTGTAACTCGATTCGCTGAATGTCCTCTTGATAGGCTGCTAAAGACCTCAGGACTGTCAGCTGCTCGGGAAGTCGCTCCTCCCGTCGGACCCAACTCTGCATCAACCTGCTTGGTAGCGTTGTATCCCAGTTTAGCTTGGCGTCACACACGTCACGGTAGAGGTGTTTACCGCCCAATGAGATAGGAGAGGCCAATCCCAGCGGGTCATAGATTCTCGCCACCTTGCTTAGGATGCCCCGTTTGCTAGGATCAGCCTTCCCTTGTGGGAAACTCACGCCAACAGTATCGTTTTCCTTGTTCCATGGCAACCCAAGCAGGGTAGCTCCTTCTCTTCTAGGGACGTTCAACTGCTCTTTTGCGTACGTTTCTTCCTCGATCACGCCTGGTTCTGAGGCGGCCGATTCCAACTCTTTCACATTCGAATGCCATTTATGCAACTCGAAGGTGCCCTTGGCAAATATGCTCTGGGAAGCTGATTTGATTTCTTTTGCCTTTTCACTTGTAGGGCCACCACTGATCAGGTCGTCTACGTATAAGCTTCGTTCGATCTCACTGACAATGTCCGGGTAGTTTTGTCTGCAACTCTCCAACAGGTGCTGAATGACTCCTCCCAGGAGGAACGGTGATGATGTGAGGCTGAAGCGGTCTCTGGTAAACCTCAACATCTCCACTGTTTGACTGCTTGGGTCCTTCAACCAATGAAATCTTAGCACATCGCGGTCTTGCTCTTTGATTCGGACTTGGAGGAAAGCTTGTTTGATGTCCCCTGCGACTGCAACTGGATGAAATCGAGAACGAACTAGGACACTCCAGAGCTTGTTCTGAAGAGATGGACCAGGATTGAGACACTCATTTAGCGAGGGTGCACCAGAGTGGGCCCGTGCTGACACGTCATAGACCACTCGAAGCTTAATGGTTTCTGCTGTGTCGCGTACTACCGCCTTGTGAGGAATGTGCTTTTATTTCAAGTTTACAAGTTTACAACAACGGCGACACTGCAACTTTGTCCCCCCTTCGCGAATTTTGACCCCCCATCAAAAGTGATCATACTTCGCTATCGTACTCCTGGTGTCGTAAACGAATAAAAGAAAAGACGATTAAATGTTAATACGAATATTTCATGAACATTGAAAAGACGAAATAGACAAGGTAAGTCTCGGTGTTTACCAAACACAGCATGCATGAGCATTGCAAAATCTATGTTATTCTCAACACGGCCCGAAGCAACGTTTTCCAATCGAAAATCAAGTGTCATTTTTGTTGATCCTAGGCTAAAGTGCAGAACCAAATTTACAATTGAAGAGCGGCGGGAATAAACGGCCCCTGGACTTTCTGACTACATCGAACATTATCGAAACAGCTCCAAATTGCGCCTGCAGGTTTGTTTACATGTGCTTAACAATGTCCTGTCTTTCATTTCACTGGTCTTTGTTTCGTTTTTGAAAAATTACACATGCAAAAAGACAAGGTTTTTGCTCGCGCGGCTTCTTTTGTCTTTTCTTTTACAAAGGATAAACAAAGGAAACCTTTTGTTTCTCAAAACGATGAAGTCAGCTAAAGTTTTGGGATTACAGGCCTAGCCCTAACCTCTTAGCCTTAACCCTAGCGAAAAAAGCTTAACCCTAAACCCCAAGGGTTAGGGTTAGGGTCTGACGCTAGGGTTTCATTTCAAATTTAGGGTTAAAAAGCTAAACCCAAGTTTAAGGGTTAGGGTTAGCGTCAGCGTTTCAAGCGGCTAGCTTTCACTGCAGTCTGCTTGCGGTTAGCTTCTTTTTGTTGTTTCGGGCAAGACTATTGTAATCTGTAACCGTTAGCTGTAATTTTGAGGTGAAAGTGAAATAAAGACTGATTGTTGATTGAATACGTTTGCTCGTGTTGTCACATTATACTAGTTTTGCTTTCAGTTAAGTGCCGCCGGCTTGCTCTCACTTCTATCTCCACTCCTTACATCATCACACATCTACAAAATCCCGCGAAAACAAGATAAACTAAGGCACGAATCGATTGATTTATTGATTGATGAATATTTAATGAGGCACAGAAAAAAATTTTGCAAGGAAAGGTCCCCTGCCAAACCTATAAAGAATTTTTTAAAATCTAAAACCAGGTCACTTCTCGGCAACTTTGTCGCGGCAGAACCCAAGCGGACCCTGTAAAACTCGCGTTGACGAAGTTCCCGGCAAGAAACCTCTTGTTTTAGGCCTTCTATGCGGCCAGGCTCTAAACTACCTTGTTTTGGGCAACGTTTTTTCCAAGCGCTAAACAGCGCTGTTGTACAAAACAAAGGCAGAAACATCACTCAGTTCTTCGAGCGACGCTGTAAACTTACGGGTATTCAGACTTAATGATGTCCTTCAACCACCTGGCAGCCGCACTTGAGCTAAAACTATAAACTTCTTCGTTTTACTTTCACAGGCGCCATTTCGCTCAATTCAAACTCTTCCGCCTCTAACATGTGACCTTACGTCACAATGCAGTTTCCAGTCCTACTCTACTCAACTCAACAAGAAAAACATGTGCAGCGAGTCGAAGACATGCTTGTTAAATGGTTTCTCGCCTTCCGTAGACGCTTAGAAAACCCTACAGGGAAAGATGTACACGCGATGCGTTGGAAAACTCAGACTGCTAGCTGACTGGGAGCATGTAAGCTTGCAAAATGCCTTTTTTTTTGCATACATAATTTCTGAAAAACGAAGAAAAGACCAGCCGAATGCAACACAGGACAGTGTTTAGCACATGTAAACAAACCTGCATGCGCAAGTTTGAATTTATAACTTTAGCTATAAGTAATTAACTAGATTTTATAACTATAATTTTTAACTATAGTAATTAATTAGATTTATTGTATATACATATATTTTTTAATTTAAGATTTTTATCGCCATTCTTTTTAGTTTTTAGGGTTGCGCCCCGCATGGGTTACTATTTTCCCGTTCGCGCAATTCCTTTTTGGTCCTTTTCTTTTTTCTTTTATTTGTAAAATTCTAAGACCAATAAAGTTGATAGACAGATAATGTTCGATTTAGTCAGAAAGTCCAGGGGCCGTTTATTCCCGCCGCTCTTCAATTGCTTTTTTTGTTAGTTTGTTGTATACGTCTGAAATTATAATAAAACATGTTCGGCTAACAAGTCCCAGTGTCAAGTTAGTTTATTAGAATAAATGTTCGGTTGAGTGAATTTACAAAAACCTGAAAAGATACACAATAAGATTACTGGACTCTAATTACATTCATTTGTTTTCTTTTTTACTTTAGACAATAGATTTCTTCTAAATAGCTTCCGACATTAAAATAGTTTTTCGCTTGCCGATAAAACAAGGAGCAGTTTTCTCGACTTTTACTTTAGACAGTAGATTTCTTCTAAATAGCTTCCGACATTAAAACATTTTTTCGCCTGCCGATAAAACAAAGAGCAGTTTTCTCGACTTTTGCAGAGTAAGAAGTGTTTTTTGTAGCATAAGCTTTGTTAAAAGTTGTAAACTTGAAATAAAAGCATAGAACGCAAAATTGCATCGCTATTATAAGAAGTTACTCTATTTACTACAATAAATATGGCAGAATTATAACAAGTTTTGTGTTGTCATTCGAGGCAATGTTGAAAAAAAAGCTTGCAAATGGAAAGTTTACTGAGTAAGAGGGAAACAAAGCATAAATAACAATTGTTTAAGGGGGGTCAATATCTGCTAGCGGATTTGGTCCGGGGGGACAAAATCGGCGGGGGGTCAAAATCCGCTGTGACATCGGCGACACCGCAACTTGACTATTTTGACTCTTCTTCGCTTCTTCTATCTTCTTCTCAAATTCCAGCTTCTGTTCTAGCTGTGCGCGCTCAAATTGCAGTGGTTTGTCTCGATCTCTCTCGGCCAGCTCCTCTTCGCATTTCTTCGCTTGCAAACTTGTTTTATAATTGATTTGAACGAGTGTTTCTGATAAATACGTGATTTCCTCGTCAGCCGTTTCTTGTTGTGCTTCAACTCCGTCGCTCCATTTAGTTAGTCGGAGAGCATCCCGATGCCGTTCTACTGCTTCCCTGTTTCCTTTGTCGACAATCCCTTTGGTCTTCCCTTGATTAAATGCCAGTAGTTTTAGTTGAACGTCCAGGTCCGGGGTCAATTTCTCCATTGTTGTCATGTTGTTGTTCGATCCTCTTGTCAAGGCTGTGCTCAAGCAGTACCCGGTCACCTCAGGCGACTAACATTTGGTCTCGGGCGACCGAAAAATAAAACTGCTCGCCCGGCTGGGCACCCGGCCCCCTTGTTCGCCGTTCCACACTGTAGTATAGCAGGAGATTGATTGTAAAATTATGTTTTTGGCTGATTGATAATGTTATTTGTGGGAAAATAGGCTTCCGCACATTACGAAGTCAAATGTTTACGCTTGCCAGCGCTGTCAAGTTCGTTCCACATAATTTAACACAAGCTTGACTTTGCACGTGACAAAATGCACGAACATTAAAAAAATATGTTTTGAAATTTTGAGTTTTTTCCTTGAGATGATTTTAGTTTTCATTTATTTTGGTATATTAATAGTTTTCGTTAGTGCAGTGCGTTGGTGTTAACATAAAATGAAATTCTTCGTATATGCAAATTTCTGCCTCTTCGGCTTCGTCTGCAGATGTTTACATACATAGGAATAGCGACAACTTGTTGCACTCTAAATCTTGATAAAATGTAATTATCATTTAGCTTATTGTGGCTTAAAAACAACCTTCTCTTACAAACTCTCTGTATTAACATTGATGTAATGTTGTGTTACTGACAAAGTCAAAGTTGTTCATTGACAAGAAGCAACAAATATATTTAATAGTGTGTGCTGTTAAATATAATCAACAAGAAGCTCTTAGAGCTTAAAACTGCGCTGGTCACGTGACCACCCTAGGGGTAGCCATGGGGGGAGAATAAAAAAAGCACCCCACCCCCTTATATCCCCTTTATCTGCGTCAAACAATGTTGCGACTGACAAGCAAAATGGTAAGAAAACACCTTGTGTGACATTTCATGGTTGACTAGTTCCATCCGCAATTAAATATTTTTCCTATATGCTAATGCTGGCCAAATTTAATTCCCACGATCCTGATCCGTAAACCAAAAAAACGCTTATCCGGACGACGGGATTTTTTGGGCGAAGGTTTACAACAACTGCCCCTGGGTCTCCGAGGATAAACTTTACAATTGATAAGTAAGTCTGGCTTCACGCAAGGAACGTAAATATCCGTGAGAATTTTGACAGTATTCCCCATTTGCATAAAACTGAAAATGACCCAATGACAATGTTTCGCAGTTTCTATAAAGTTACTACTAGTTTTAAACCTCTTCAACAGTTCAAAATTTATTTGACCCTGTTCCGGTTTTCGTATTACAATAGGCGGTTGTAAAAATGCAGCGTCTGACAAACTTTGTGTACATTTCATGGTTGACTTGTTCTAGCCGCGATTAATAATTTTTCTTATATTCAAATTCTGGCCGAATTCCCACGTGCGGACGCTGAAGCTGTTTTTAGAACATAGGGTATTTCCCTAGCATACCGAATGACGTAAGCGGTACAAGTCAGGGCATGTTTGTGAAGGGAATTTTTCTTTCTCTCTAAAATCCTTTCAATGACACAGGCCCAAAAAAAAAATAGATTACCCTTAAGAGAAATACTTTGCAATAAATTTGTTTAGTAAAGACCAAAGGATTCGCAAAGACTTGAACGGTAGCTTACATAGCTTTAAAACATTACGTGACTTGAGCTCTAGCCGATCGAAAGTGAAACTTGTCATGTCAGCACATTCTTTTACACCAACGTAATGGTATTTATTCACAGATTCTGGCCCGCTAAATTATATTTCTCTTTGAAAGCGTGGAAATTTAGTATTTTCCATGGACTAAACGCTTCAAAATGGAATAGTTCACAATAAACATACTTTATAAAGACAAAAATAGAGAAACTTTTACCATTTGTTACTGATTTGTAGCTTCTAAACATTACGTGACTTCAAGCTCGACCGAGTGGAGGTCTGGGACAGGTCACCGACAAAACGAAAAAAAATAATAATAAAAACCGAAAAGAACAAGAGCTCTTAGAGCTTACAACTGCGCTGGTCTCGTGAGCACTTTAGGGGAGCCATGTGGGGTGAACAAAAATGCACCCCCCCCCCCTCCCCTTATCCCCTTTACATGCGTCGAACACTGTTGCGACTGACAAACAAGATGGTAAGAAAACACTTTGCGTGACATTTCATGGTTGACTAGTTCCATCCGAAATTAAACATTTTTCTTATATGCTAATGGTGGCCAAATTTAATTCCCACGATCTTGATCCGTGAAACCCAAAAATATTTTAAATCAGCATCCAGTGTTGTCTTGAATTACCGTTTAAAGATTGAATATCCAGCTCCGAAAATGGAATATTGGAGTAAATAAGAAAATCAAATTTGAGAAGAACACTAGACCTGTGTTTTGCTGAATGGAAATTCCCTGGGGAATTAATTTATCAATGACGTAACCCTTGCAAGTCAGGGCATGCTTGTCTCAGTGGTTTTCCATCAGATTTCAGAAATCCTATAGATGACACAGTTCCAAAAATAAATAACGCTAAAAAGTCGAATAATTCACACGTAACATGCTAAGTTTAGACCAGAGGATTTGGTTAGTTTCCGTTTGTAGCAGATTTAAACCATTTCAAAGCATTGCGTGATTCTTGCCGATCAGTGCCTTGTGAAAGTAAACATTTGCTAACGCCAGCACATTCCAGGACACAAACGTAATGTAAATAAATGTAAATTCTTGCCCGCTAAAGCGTATTTATTTAAAGCGTGAAATTTTAGTATTTTCTTTGATTCAAACGCCTCAAAATACTTCACACTGAATTTTGTAAGTAAAGATTAATGGCTTCGCAAAAATTTGAAAGGTAGCTGATAATAGCTTTGAAAAACTACGTGACTCGAGGTCTAGCCGATCGAAAGTGAAACTTGTCATGTCAGCACATTCTTTTACACCAACGTAATGGTATTTATTCACAGATTCTGGCCCGCTGAAATATATTTTTCTTTCGACGCATGAAAATTTAGAATTTCCTTTGCATAAAACGCTTCAAAATCGAATATTTCACACTAAACATTCTTTGTAAAGACAAAAAATAAGAAAATGTTTCCATTTGTTACTGATTTGTAGCTTCTAAACATCGCGTGACATGAGCCTGACCGAGTGGAAGTTTGGTACAGGTCACCGACAAAACGAAAAATAATAATAAACCCCGTGCAGAGCAAGAACTGCGCAGCGCAGTTAATAATAATAATAAACCCCGTGCAGAGCAAGAACTGCGCAGCGCAGTTAACAAGAAGCTCTTAGAGCTTAAAACAGCGCTGGTCACATGACCACCCTAGGGGAGCCATGTGGGGAGAATAAAAAATGCACCCCCATCCTCTTTACCCGCGTCACGTCAAAAAATGTCGCGACTGACAAACAAAATGGTAAGAAAACACCTTGTGTGACATTTCATGGTTGACTAGTTCCATCCGCAATTAATTATTTTTCTCATATGCCAATGCTGGCCAAATTTAATTCCCACGATCCTGATCCGTGAAACCAAAAAATCTTTTAAATCAGCATCTCGTGTTGTATCGAATTTCCGGGGCAAATAATTAAATCAAATTTGAGAAGAACACTAGACCTGTGTTTTGCTGAATGGGAATTCTCTGGGGAATTAATTGACCAATGACGTAACCCTTGCAAGTCAGGGCATGTTTGTCTCAGTGGTCTTCCTTCAGATTTCAGAAATCCGTACATGACACAGCTCCAAAAACACGTAAAGCTAAAAAGTCGAACATTTTACACTTAACATGCTAGGTTAGTTTCCATTTGTAGCAGTTTTAAAAGCTTTCAGAGCATTGCGTGATTCTTGCCGATCGGTGCCTTGTGAAAGTAGAAATTTCAAGAAGTAGCACATTCCAGGACACAGACGTAATGTAAATAAATGTAAATTCTTGCCCGCTAAAGCATCAAATTTTAGTATTTTCTTTGATTCAAACGCTTCAAAGTACTTCACAGTCTTTAAGTAAAGACCAAAGGATTCGCAAAGATTTCAAAGGAGGCTGGATAGCTTTGAAAAATTACGTGACTCGAGCCGATGGAAAGTGAAACTTGTCATGTCAGCACATTCTTTGACACCAACGTAATGGCATTTATTTACAGACTCTGGCCCACTGAATTATATTTCTCTTTGAAAACTGACCCACTGACAATGTTTTGTAGTTTCTATACTGTTAGTATTATTTTTGCCCCTATTTTGGTTTTCGTATTACAATAGGCGGTTGTAAAAGTGCAGCGACTGACAAACTTTGTGTGACATTTCATGGTTGACTTGTTCCAGCCGCGATTAATAATTTCTCATATATGCAAATTCTGGCCGAATTCCCACGCGCGGACGCTGAAGCTGTTTTTAGCACAGAGGGTAATTTCCCTAGCATACCGAATGACGTAAGCGGTACAGGGCATGTTTGTGAAGGGAATTTTTCTTCATATCTCTAAAATCCTTCAATGACACAGCCAAAAAATGGATTACGCAATAAATTTGTTTAGTAAAGACCAAAGGATTCGCAGAGATTTGAAAGGTAGCTTATAATAGCTTTAAAACGTTACGTGACTCGAGGTCTAGCCGATCGAAAGTGAAACTTGTCATGTCAGCACATTCTTTTCCACCAACGTAATGGTATCTATTCACAGATTCTGGCCCGCTGAATTACATTTCTCTTTGAAAGCGTCGAAATTTAGTATTTTTTAATGAGTCAAAGGCTTCAAATTCGAATATTTCACACTAAACATTCTTTGTAAAGACAAAGAATAACCATTTGTTTCCATTTGTTACTGATTTATAGCTTCTAAACATTGCGTGACATAACCTCGACCGAGTGGAGGTCTGCGTCTGGTCACCGACAAAACTAAAAAAAATAATAATAATAATAAACCGCGTGCAGAGCAAGAACTGCGCAGCGCAGTTAACAAGAAATCTTAATTGGTTTAATGATTTAAATTCATTGGTTAATTAGTTATTAACTTATTAAACCATGATAATATTAATAAATTAATTAATTGAATAATTAATAATTTAAATAATTAATTAGTTTGGGCGACCAACCTGAAGGGCTGGCCACCCTACCTGGCAGGGTTGGGAGCCCGAAGGGCTCCCAGAAAATTTCCTTAGAGCACAGCCTTGCTTGTCTGATTCCCTTGTTTTGTTTCTTTGTTTTCTGCTCACATGTCCCGTCGGAGGTGCCACTTTGTGTTGGGAATAAGTTGATTGCCTGACAACGCAATGGTTTTTCCCGATAAACTCGCACTCAACAGTTAGTCAATCTACCAAACTTTAACATATTAAAAAATTAACACCAAGAGTCAATCTAGATTTCGAGAAAATCAAGCTTGTTTGAGAACAAAAGAAAACGTCAATCGTTGCTATGGTAACTGTTGTGACTAGTAAAAAATTAAAATTTGGTCATATTTGATCATTATGGTGTATTTTGGCAAAAATCGAACATTGGCTTCCTAGGTAATTTTAATTTTCAAAACAACCACCCTTAGGCTAAATCAAAGTCTCTTCGAGATACCGACGTTTTTGCATGAAGTATGAGTCGAAGGTTTATCCTGTGCATTGTTTTTCGAACTTATCATTACAGTTTCTTTGTAGTTTAGTTTAACAATTTCCTATCTTCGCGGAGGAAATGCAGCCATATAATTTTGTCAAAAATGGCTCGTCCGCGCCGGGTATTTATACACATATTCCTTAACATTACACAAATAAACAGTGCAAATTTCACCGAGATCTGACAATTCTATACTTTAAAATTGCAAGGACCTTTCGAGGCAGTCGATTACGGCAGCGAAACTAGCAAATGAAACAGCAAAATATGCGTTCGACGCTTTGTTTTTGCGACGTCATATTTGAATTGTTATAGGTACATGTAGACCGCTGTTCAATGTGTTCAAGGCCGTATCGTTACGATTGCTCCACGAAAAAGCACGAAAAAAAATACGGATATTTCCGACTACTGTCGGAGAAAACATTGCACATATTATTGCGGCGTAAACAAATCGTTACACTCAAGCTGCGTTTTGTCTAGGCTCTGCGAGGGTCGGATATCAAGACCCAGGATTAAACAAAAGCCATATATACAGTGAATGCTTTCGAATTATATTTGAAGATGAAATACGAAAGAATTTTGCTGTCTTTGACTGAAATTCCACTCGAACTACGTAGATACGATCGCATGTTGTAAAGCCGATTCATGCAACATTGCTGTCAACGCGAGGTCACGTCCCTAACGACCTAGGCTGATGACGAAATAGAATGGCGCTTGCATGTAGCGACCAAATTTGGCCTAATTTTTAACCGCTCCTAAGCTAAAAGAAGCCCCCATCTCTTGCATTTGTTTTAACTTCAATAATATCTTTGAAAAGAGCGAGTTTTTTGGTATGGTTTATTTTTGACGTTTGTAATTTTTAAACGATGTAAGTGCTAGTGATTATTTATTCGTGTTTTAGTTACGCAATCCATTGTTTGTGCGACGCTTTTTATAGATCGCCTTTCAGACACACGTGCGTTGAGATAAGAAAGCTGACATGTCACTTTTAAAATTGTTATATAACGTTTGTAAATGTGACAAGTCACGTTTTTTCCACGAGTTCGCAAGTGATCACCCACAGCGGAAAGAAATCCCTTGAGAAATTAAAACAGTCCCTTGAGAAATTAAAAAAGTCCCTTGAGAGTTTACAAATATGTGGTTCCAAATTTTGTCTACATAACCCCTATTCTCCTACTTAAGCTTGTAAACAAGCAAAAACGTGAAAAAACTACATTGAGCCTCCTTAAGGATCCTGAAGAATTGTTGCAGGGCCTTTCAAGACCTTTGCAATCTCATCCTACAAGATCTTTGAGGATAACGATGAAGATCCTTATCCTCAAATCATCAAGATATACAAAAGTAAAAGATCTTTAAAGATCTTAAAAAGATTTTTATCAGGGTTGTTCTACTGCCCCATATAGACTATCCATCAAGATACACTTTTTGCATATTTCTTTACAACTTGGTGATTACACTACAATCCTTGTTAAATGAAGCGTCAAATAAATGGTCCGTAGAAGGGCAATTCAATAAAAGTTCAGTTAAAAGAAGTGATTTCTATTTCCTTCAAGTGGTAGTGTCAAAAGTTTGGTCGTAATTTAGAATTTTAATTTCATTTTGTCCAGTATGGTTCAAGCGAGTGACCATCAACAACAATGGCAGCAAGGAGAGGCAGCATGCAAGTCACAGGAATTTCTGGAAATTATCAAATGAAATTGGGTGGGGCAGCCATATGAAAATTACATCCCATTCCACAGTTTGGTGACTTTTGTTGTATACCAAAGTCGTATGGAACATCAGATGACAGATAAGTATGATGGAATTGTTATTAGTTTGGAACACTTACTATGTATTATGACTTAATAACAGTACAAGCCATTTATTTGTTATTTTACAACTCACTTGTAACTATTCCTCCAGTCACAGGATAAAGAAATCCAATAAAGAGTATGAGAAGAGGGAAAAACATGCCACGTGAATGCTGCCGCAAAGCAAAGAAAGCAACACAAGCTGAAATACAGTGGATAAAAACTGAGGTCGCTAAACACCAAAGAAAGATCTGATACCACATTTCTGCAAATAAAGAAAAAAAATAGGTTTGGTAATTAAATCTCAGAATGGCTTTGTGCAAAAGGGACAGTACAGTCGCTGCATAGACTCAATAATAGATAAAAAGGGTTCTTGGATGATACACTGAATAATTGCTTATCACATTACAGTCAAATTTAACCCTATCCAGACCGGGGGCGCTCGATATCGAGGGTATAACTTATCTGCGGGAACATTTGGAAAAGGTGCTAAAAATTTCTGTGAATTGACACTTTTATGGAAAAGTATGCAAATTAATATTACACAAAACTACATGGGAGTATTGGCCATTGCTTTTGCAAGTTTGACAGCCCCTAAAAGCTGTTTGCAGTGTCACGATGACCTATATTTTCAACAGAAAAAATATTGATACGGCACAAGGAGAAAATACCACATTCAAGTATTTGCATGGTAGATGTGGATGGCCTACTGTTTCTTTCCCGTTTAGCACTTTGATGGCAGTTTAGCCGAACTGATTACGAAACTCTCTTGATGCAACAAGTTTATCTCCAACAGATGGCTCCCAAATCTCCTTTAATCGATACGGTAGTAACAACGCCGGAAGGCCTCCATCTTGTTAACTGCAGTGCGCAGTTCTTGCTCTGCACGTTTTTTTTGTTCTGTTAATGACCTGTCCCAGGAATTGGATACAACACTGGATGCTGAAAAATACTTATACTAATACTGGTTGCTAAGCTACGAACGTTCTGCAAATGCACGTTTTTGTTGTCACACAAAACTCCATGAAAAAAATGTGTTTAATGAAGAAATACAAGTCAACAACTACCAGAAAAAGAACAACCATATGTCAAAGTTGGTGTTCATTATATTAAAGAGCTGAAATTGTGGGTAAGACTGAAATATTTCCATTTCAATGTTTAGTGAGTTTACGTTCGATGAAGAAAACTCCTGAAGACTCAACTTTGGTTTTTCTTTGATTCACTTTCCAAATTTTTTTTCTCCAAAATTTGAGTTGATAAATTCAGGGTGCAGCTTATCTGTGGGCTGGCTTCCCAGCGGGTGTTTACGGTAATATTTATACATTTTGTTTTATCAACACTCATTATGACTTGATAATAACGTTAGCTAAACATTGAAACGTCATTGTTTTTTACTGTTTTTCTTAAAATGTTTTTAAGAAACATATTATTGCAACTTTTTATTATCAAATGTTTTAAGAAACCGCTTCTTATTTGAATAATTAACATTTGGTGAAAATGTTAAACCAACAAAAATTATTGAAATTCTTATTACTGGTATGCAGCTTTTTCAAGCTACCATAGGCGTACGGGCACCTTCGGACCTGGGGGGGGGGGGGGGGCGGAGACCTAATCGCCCGAAAAAAAATGACATGCATTGAAAGCCGAATAAAAAGGCATTTAAAATGGACAACGAAACGTGCATTGAAATAGTTGTGTACAAACCTCAACTTGCCTGCTTGCTTTAAGGAAACAATATATTTTTTTATTAATTTCATGGTGTTGCCCGAAGATGTCAATGCACTGTATCTTTTTTCTTCGGAAATATTTATTATTTATCCACTCCTGAGTTCAGCAAAAATTAACGTATTTTCGGGCAGCCAATTTACATTCCCTCACTTGAAAAATATGTAAAAGCGTGTCAGGCAAATGGGTTAAAACATTTCGTTGAAAGTTTTGAGCTAGCCCTTATGTCTTAACATTTGAGTCAAAGCACTAGCTTAATCACATCTTTAACAGCTTTGTTTCAAGGTCTTAAGCTGGATTCATCGTGCACAAACGGTCGAGCTACGGAGAATCCTTACTTCTGGTTACCCTTGCCAATTTCCTTCTTACTTCAAAATGATTGTAACTGAATCCAACTGTGGGGTAACACAAAATTTGCGAGGAAAATTGAACAGGATTATAGCAATTTGTGAGAGGAAACGAAAACATATATGAGAAATCAGTTAGACTTTTGAAAGTTTTTTTAAGTTTTTTTGTCAATACTTTTTTCTGTTGATGTAATTCGTTTTGAACGTCATGTTGAGATTTGTCGGCTTGTTTTCTATTTTTTTTCTCTAGGCTTGTTGCCCGAATTCCAAGCATTTTGCCCAAAAAATTTTCGGCACTGGGTGGCTGCAGCCCCCCTCGTCCCCCGCCTTGTATGGCTATACAAGCTACCATATTTACTTGAATAAGCGCCGCGGCGCTTATTAAATATTTCAAGCCTTAAATGCAGCACATATTTGAGGGCGGCGCTTATTTAATTTGGCCATCAGAAAGAATCTAATCTTTTACAGTTAATTGAAAACAGCATCTTTTCGTTCTCAGTATTTGTCTCTTGCTGAAGGGAGAAGTGGCAACTACGTATTGTAAGAATGTTGGATAGAAAAACTAATGGGCGAGCGGTAAAACAATCACTTTGAACTGCAAAACATCGCTTTTACTGGAAAGAAACTTCCAAGTTTGATTTGAGTTGCTTTTTAGTGTTGTTTTTAGTTAACAGAAATCATCGAATAAGCACTGCATTGGTACTGCGGAGCATCAATACTGCAGTGCTTATTTGGGGGCAGCGCATATTAACTTTTTGGACCCAACTGCAACGCTTATTCGCGGGCGGGGCTTATTCGGGGGGGGGGGCGCATATTCGAGTAAATACAGTACATGTATATCAACAAAATAAAAGTGCTAATACTCAAATCAAATATTTAAGCTGTAGTTCTAATCCTTTCATCCATCATCATTGAGATGCCTCGTGGTCTAACAACACAACAACAGTGACATCATAATAATAAATAATTATTATTATTGGTGTTTTCCAACCTCGCTGGGGACGTTGTTTATGAACATTGTCGGTGTTTACAATAATTTTCCAACAATTTTCCTGAGCACTCTGGGATTTTAAGTCCAAATTAATTTGAAAATTCAAAATATATACCGGTATGGTAATTAGCACTTTGGTTTAAAAAAAAATTGAAGTTTCAGTTCATTTGACCTTTAATGTGATGCCGAAGTGGACACCTTCATAGGGAGGTCTGGGGGCATGGTCCCCAAGAAAATGTTGTTCTGTTCTGTTAGTCTCTTCGTCATATCCCCACCATATGCAGATCAACATTAATTAAAAGTATATGTGCATACTGTTTTCATGATGGCACAATATGAAGCTAGAATTACTCTAGAATATTGTGCCTGAGGCAATTCTCTGTATTCTATACTACCTAAAAAAAAAAAATATAATTATGCTTAAACAAAATAGACTTTGTCGTGACTTCACTCGGATAATGTAATAACGATTTGTTAATAATGTACCGGTAATGACTTTTTAAAGCCATGTCTGAAAACGGGTGTATATTTTCAGGGTCAGGTCTGAAAATGGGTATGGATTTTTGAGGCCAGGTCTGAAAATGGGTGTGGAAAATGGCATTTTTTGGTCTGAAATTGGGTCTGGATTTGGAGATGCCGGCAGCACACCCTACCAAAAATTCCAAGGAGTACCTCCCCCCGTGGGGGGTTTCATATCACTATTTTAGAGCAACTGTTTAAATTTGAAGTATTGTCCCATCAAAGTTTAACAGCTGGAAACCGTTGTGAGCCCCCTTAACATTTATTTTGACTTTAACTTAAATGTGAATATCACTCGCAATATTTTATAATAGTTCGGAACGTTTTGGTATTCCCATACATTTCCTTTGTAGTTTTAAAACGTCAACAGTCATTCAGTTTGTTATAATCGAATTTATCTAAATTTAAGCTTGAGCGGCCTTCACACGACAAACTTAAGGTGGCAAACTCATGTTGGCAAACTCAAGTTGGTGTGGGTGAAAGACACACAACCGTTGGCAACAAGTTGGCAAACTGTTGGTGAGAATAGAGACAAGTTCTAGGCAAGATTTCCGCACAGCCCCCTACATTAATTATGCATACAATTTTCTGACTGATTCGTTCTTTTCATGATTGCTGTTTATATATGTATAGTGATAGTATGAAATAGTTGCATACATGATCAATGTAGGGGGCTGTGCGGAAATCTTTCTAAGTTCTATTTTGTCGCCAACAGTTGGCCAACTTGTTTGCCGTTGATGCGTCGTTCACACACACCAACTCGAGTTGGCCAATGGTTTGTCGTGTGAAGGCCGCTTAATTACAATGATTGTAAAGATCTAAGCTTAAATTAATTAGGCTGATCACTCACCACCAAAGAAATGTAAAGTTCCTTGAACGTCCATCCCGCCACCATTGCTTAAAAGTTCATATTATGTTTCAGAAATGAGGATAAACCTATAAAAGAACCTCCTTCGCCCCTCATCGAAATCAACACAACACACACTGGTACCTAGGCTTCGCTGACTAAGTATAACGATGGGCCCTGGAGACAAGGGTCGATGGGACGTCAAAGGGAAGTCATCAGAAGTTGTGAAGCTGCGAGTTGAACCAGGGCGCTAAAAAGGAAGTGCATAGAACGCGTGATCGTGTAGAAGTGCGAATGTGAACGGCAGTGTACAGGTAAGCTAAAGCCTGGTTTTCACTAGCGACGCAAGCACAAGCGCAATCACGCAAAAAGGACAAATTTTAATCCTTGTGCCCCGCAAGCACAAGCACAAGCATCAAAATGCAATGCGCCTGTGCTTTTACTTGAGTCGAAGCCGTTTTCACGGTGAAATAAGAGCTGTTATCCTTGCGCTTGTACTTGCGTCGCCAGTGAAAACCAGGCTTAACATAATTTACAAACACCCTTTTATCCTGAGCTGAAAAAGCCCCCTGTATTTCAGCGTAATTAAAGGTTACTCGACTTTTATCTTCGCGCAAGCAAACAAAGCTTACATAAGCTTATTTATTTAAGAAACGTAAATGTACAGTATGTGGCCCTTGGTCCGCGAGTAAAAGTTATAAACTTAAATATCTTACCTGAATCAATTGCTTAAAAATAACAATACGAGTGGTCGCAAGAAAAAAACAAATTCTAGGCATTGCGCTGTGGAAACTCAACAAAACTTTCACGACGTCGAAAGATAAGTTTAATACACGTTTTGCCGTTTTTTGAGATTACTTCGTCTAGGTAGTGTTTGTGTCTCGGCTCATTTATTATCGCTGTGCAAAAACTACGATTTGAAACATTTTTGCGATTTATTAACCGGGCGGGGCCTGGGCCCGGTTCATAATCTGCCTGGGGTTTTGTTTTTGTTTTTTTGTCGGTAAATCGTTCCAGAAGGAGGTCACGGTCACGCAAATTTTGATGTTTCTGGCGATCGTTCATTAAATTGATATTCAAGCGTTTGGCTCAGGGCTTGAACATTCACGTTGCGATTTGACATGTCCAAACTATTTTTAAATGAAAATATGAATTATTTTTCGTGTGTTTTGCAAGTGTTTTTGAGTTTATTTTCGGAATCGAAACGAAAATTGCAAACCCAGCAAAAATTTGTCAAGGCACAGGACACACGTCATCACGAAAAGGGGAATTACCTAGCGAATCTCGCAGTAAGAATTACGTGCTTTGAATCACGCGACTTCCCAAATGCTTCTGAAAGCTGGTTTTTTTGGGGGGAAATAGCAGTTAAACTTCAAGAACTTGATTTTAAAGCTTCTTTAATTTTAACCGAAATCAATTTATGCCATTCAAGTGGTTTGAGTGTAGTTTGTCTGAGATTCGGAACAATATAAAAATTTGCAAGCCCAGGCAGGAATTTGTTGATGCAAGTTTATTAAAGAAAGGGATGACGTGAGTAAGAGAATTTTCGCTCACTGCTACAGTTCACGCAAACCCCGTGACTCTTGCACACCGCGGACTTAAGTCGTCAGACGACGCTAAACGAAGAAATACAACGGGATGGCCTCAGTCTAGTCTTTATTTTGGCGTGAAATGGACTTCCTTTTAATGTCATTCAACTGGTTTGGGTTTATTTTATTCAACATCCGAAACAAAATAAATACTGCATGCGTAAGCAGATATTTATCCGGCTAGGCATGTGGTTTAAAACAAGAGATGACGTGATAAAGAAAATTCATGTCACGCACACTCCGTGACTGACGCAAACACGGCTTGTGTGTTTCTCAAGTGACTGTTTTCTAAAGTTTTTTTTTTTTTTACAAAGCGGCGCCGTGCCTTTCTAGCCAAAAAGCTGAAAGAAGTGGTCCAACATTAACCGCCCGGTTATAAACTACTTGAAGTTCTTGTTCGAAATCAAACATACAGAATCTTTTAATTCTTGAATATTTTATTTGCAGTACATCATAGTTTAAGATGCTGATATTTTTTTTTTTAGCGGAAAATCTGATTCACGCAAAAATCAGGATTTACTCATTTGGCGATTTTCTGTTTACCGTTGCCATGGAAATATCGATTTCCTTAAAAAGTATATTAAATCAAATTTCAATCTAAAAACAATATATGGTGTAATTTTCATATCGATCCGAGTCAGGGAAGATCGTTTAAAGGCCAATTGCAAATTGTAGGTATGGCCCAGAAAAAACTATATCGAGCCACCTTAAAGAAGAATTAAATAAAACAATTATTCTATTCGCTCTTGTTGGATACGAGTCGTTATACCCAACTCGTATCCAACACGGGCTCATAGAATAATTGTTAAGTATATTTGTGCTCTAGTGGTTGTACTGTACATGTAATTGTTTTTTTGTTGTTGTTGTTGTTTGTCTTTTGCTGCATAGTCCTTCCTCCAACTATAAAATGATTCTGAACGACCAAGAAGAATATAACAAACCTGGTTAAAGTATTTAACGCATTTAAGTTTGGTCAGCTTCTTTCAACTGAAGCTTAATTCAGTTTTTTTGCATAAATTTAACAAATTTGAAAAGAACAAAATGTGAAGTGTTCCATCTTCAGTTTATGGTTGAAGAATATTATCAAGTGTATGGATGAAATCATGCTGCATAAAAAGACTACTTATACAACAAAACAAAAGAGCTATTCACATTATTAGCGGTGCCAAGCCTTAATATCCTTCCCTATTCGTGAAAAAAATATTGTGTAAGAACTAATCAGATGATGCTGATTTCTAATAGAACCGAGTGTCTATTAAACTCTTGTAGACTTTTGTATTATTATAACTACATACAGTTTTGGACATTTAGTGAGGTCATTGCAGGAGAGAATTTTACAGTATTCAAACAATTTTACTTGAGTGCATGTTGCAGGGAGATGTGTTCATTTAAATCAAAGGCTCTTCGAGCAACCTCATGGTAATTCGATGGATGAAGTGCCGACCTCCGCATTTTTTCTAAATAAGTGTCCAATAAAGTAAAGCAATCTCACTTTGCTTTATTTTTCCACGTGAGTTGCGACATTGATGGCTCGTGCTTTCAGGGGTCGTAGCGCTATTCAGTTTTCACAACCAAAATATTTACCGGTTAGTGTACTACCTTTGATCCTTTTAAGCATTAAGTAAATTTGTTTTGTGAATATGTTTACTTTTCTGTCAGCACGTATAGCGTTATTTTTGAGCAGCGAAAAAAAATTGAGAGAAAAGATACGCCCGAGCACTTCGTGTATCTGCTCGAGTCAAAAAGATGAAAAATGGATGACGTGACACGAGGTGACGTGACGCGAAACAAAAACGTGCCGTGGATGTTGTGTTGACTAAAACACGTCACAAGGCGAGCGTAATAATTTTAACAGTTTTTAAGCGTAACTATATGTAGTTCATTGGTGCTATCAGTAATGTCACAATCTCACTTAATTTGCCTTCGAATGTTTTCTTGCGTGAATGGGTCATTGATAGTTTTTTTCTTCAAATAAGCGTTCAATAATGAACACAATCTCACTTTATTTCCCTGTGAATTTCCATGGGAATTGCGTCATTGATGGTTCGTGCTCTCAGGCTTCGTAGCGCGAATTCTATTTTATCACAAAAACTATTTAAGTGTAACCTTTGATCCTTTTTAGCATTAAGTAAATTTGTTTTGTGAATATGTTTACTTTTCTGCCAGCACGTATAGCGTTATTTTAAGCAGCCATTAAAATTTGAGAGAAAGATGCGCGTTTCTGCACGACTCAAAAAGATGAAGAACGGATGACGTGACACGAAGATGATGTGACGCGAAAAAAAAACGTGCATGAATGTTGTGTTTACTAAAACGCGTCTTTGAATGTTTTCTTACGTGAATGGGTAATTGATAGCCTATGCTCTGAGGCTTCGTTGAGCGAATTCTTTTCTCTTTTATCACCAGAGGATACGTGGAAGTGATCCTCTTTCGATTTGTTTTGTGAAATTCAATTTAGTTCCCTGAAAGAGAGAGACCCTGGAACAAGGTTGAGATTTGATTGACATGTGCTGAATGCGTTTAAAGGACCTTTCTGTCAGCACGTTTCTCGTTTTAATGCTAAATTAATTGCGGTTTGATATCAGAATCGAGTGAGTGAGTGAGTGAGTGTTCGAGTGAGAAAATGCGGCCCATAACATAACCTCATTACCATTCGGTAAAAAGCATAGTTTACATACTCTAAGAATCCAAAACTGATCACTCAGCTATACTATATTTCAATGCTTAACGTCCCTTTCAGTTTCAGGCAGGCTCATTTTTGGGGGCATCTGTTAACGAATCCCAATAATAAGTTACCGGTAACAAAGGGCTTATTTTTGGTATTTTACAGTGGGCAATCCCCCAAAAAAGTATCCATACCATACCACGGACGGCTTCCATATTTTAGCCCCCCCCCCCCCACTTGCCTTCAGAAATTCCAAAATGTGTTATCCCCCCATGCCCTCGGAATTCCATAATCGTTAACCCCTCCTACCGTTTGGATTTTTTTAATTTTTTCGTCAAGCCCTTTAGAATTCCCAGCAGGATCCCAAAAATCTGTCCGTGGTATGGTATGGATATTTTCTGAAATCACCCAGTATGTGGCTAGGACCATGGAGGTTCAACTGTAGTCCTCACTTTACCTTATATCCAATTTTGTAGGCATAAGTTTTCATAGTTGAATGACAATGGGAGATGAAAGTCCCACCATCTCAGGCTCAAAACACAAAAGTATTGATCCGCAAGATGACATTGATATAGAAGTGAGACCCTCAAAATCTTCGTGTGTCACCCTTGAAGAAATTGCACCACAGAATAATACCATATCTGATGGAAAACAAAACAAACAGGTGCAGCAACGGACTTGGATTAGGAAGTTGGTGAGGCAAAGAGGGCCTTTGGCCTTCACTGGCAAGAAGAATGTGAGAAGATACTACAAACAACAGGAAAAGACCAAAGCTGCTTTTGAAGAAGTAAACATCCAGGACTTTGGTAGGGCAGCAAAATCCAGCTCAGAAGACAACGAAGAGTCAAAGGTTTCCATTGCAGTCAATATGAGCATGTTATGCAACACTGGGCTGCTTATTGCAAAAGCAATTGCTGCTTATTTGTCTGGCTCAATGTCAATCATTTCTAGCTTAGTAGACAGTGCAGTTGATTTGGTCTCTGGTTTAGTTATGTGGTATACAACCCATGCTATCAAATGTACTAATTACTATGAGTACCCTGAAGGGAAAACTCGCTTGGAGCCAATAGGCATTATAGTGTTAGCAGTAATAATGGCTGTGGCTTCAATACAAGTCATTATCTCATCAGTTACGAAGATAATTGAACAGTCAGCTGACCCTGATATTTCAATTCCCACTATTGCCATTATTGGTGGAACTGTCTTAATTAAAGTGATTTTGTTTCTGTACTGTCGGCGTGTGAAAAAGCCTTCCACAGATGTGTTAGCTCAAGATCATAGAAATGATATTGTATCGAACATCTTTGCTCTTGGGTTTGGTTATCTTGGTTACAAAGTGTGGAGTAATGCGGACCCATTGGGTGCCATTTTAATAAGTCTTTACATTATTTTAGGCTGGTATAAAACAGGCAAAGAGCAAATCCGTGGCTTAACAGGCCATACTGCTCGTCCAGTCATGTTACAGAAGTTGCTGTGGGTTTGTATGAATCATGACAGAAGAATTCAGTTTATTGACACGTTAAGGGCGTATCATTTTGGCAATAATATCCTTGTAGAGGCCCATATTGTTTTGCCAGCTGATATGACCCTCTTTGAGGCTCATGATATCGGTGAATCACTTCAAAACAAATTGGAGAGTTATTCTGATGTTGAAAGGGCCTTTGTCCATATTGACTATGATTATGAACATCATCCAAGTATAGAACATAAGATGGGGCAGCCAGTTGGTGCAAACACTTCTGATGAAGCATTGAACTAGAGCCATGTCAGTTATGATTTAATTGTAATTCTTACAGTTATAACAGGAAAGGCTGCACTCTAGGCAACTACAGTCCCCTGATTATGATTAGATTACAATTACCCAAACAACCTCTTTGAAGTTTAAGTCAGGCTTTTTGACAGAAAAATTTCACCGATTTCTTTGATTTGTGGCACCCTTCATAAAGGATGGTCGGATTTAAAGCAAGCGTTTTTATTTTTTAGTTGGGGTAAAAATGTTTGAGATATGTTTTCCCAACCGCATTTTTACAAGAAATGTCCATAACTTTAAAATGCGTCAACAACAGGTTTATTCATACATAAATTAATTAGCAAGTATTTTTTTGAGTGGCTTGAAGTGTTCTTGGATGTCTCTAGCATTGTAACAACGACTACCAGATGAGGAAAAGATAAATTCAGATGGTATGAGGAATAAACCTGAGCATTCAATTTCTATTGTTTTTCTTTGTGTTATATCACTCCCCTTACTGGAAATCTAAGAATTAGAAATTCAGGATTGGATTTTTGGGGGTTAATCTTTGGTCCTTTGTTGGGTCTTGATAAAATGTATGGAACAGGACCTCGATATCTTCGTTATAACGAACACAATCCAGAAGCCCAAACTTAAAATGAACCTCAATATAGTGAAAAAAAAAATTGTCAACACGTGACAAAAGATGAATGCCAAACAGACCAACAAAAATGAAAATCCTTTAATCCTGTAACAAGAGAACAAGTTCAAGATACCTATGTGCATTATTAGACAAATTTATTTCCAGAAATTGTTAATACCCGGAAATGCTGGGTTCATAGTGCAGCGTAACATTGTTAAAAATTGATTAACTATACCTTGATATAATGAACGTTTTGGTTGTTTTTCTGCGAATTCGTTATATCAAGGTTTTTTGATTTAATGAACCCTCGATATAACGATCAAATTTCCCCAGTTCCTTGGCACTTAATTATCGAGGTTTCACTGTAATAAAACCTTGTTAATGTGGCCACCCTGTCAATACGGCCAATGGCCACATAATGAAATCCCAACAGGTCTGTATAATCCTCTTTAATTTTATCCTGTTAATACAGCCACTTGAACCAATACCTTTTTTTTAGATCCAGATATTATTTTTTACATCATATTGAATATGTGTTGATTGAATCTTCATTAGCTTTTAATAACTGTAATATCTGCAGTCGGGATGTTTATTAAATAACAGTGTTTAAAAGTGTATTATTGTTGTGCATTTGAAGTAGATCCTGGGTGTGGACCAGCCATGAAATTTGACCCTTCCCCATTAATATGGCCACCCCGTTAGTACGGCCAAATAAACATGGCCTGTCGGTGGCCGTATTAACGAGGTTCCACTGTATATGCATAAGAGGTCACTGGTACTTTTAACTGGTCGAAAGGAGGCTTTAATATTCCAGGGAAGGAAAAGGGAAATTTTTTTATTGAGGTTCAGTTAAAGGTGCTACATGTGACCCACTTATGTCTGTTGACAAGCGACTACATTCCGATAACAGAATCTCAGGAACACCTCTATACTGAAGGCTTCCTTCAGTTGTCATGAATTTAGCTGTCTTCTCTTGTCAATTTTTCCTGCTGTCCCATCTTGACCAGTTATATGCCTGATTAAATTAAGAATAATTATTGTTTACCCATGAAAAGCATTTGGTAAACCATGAGCAATGTGACCTGAATGTTTACTGGGAAATTGGAAAAAAGTTGCCATCTGTGACAGAATAAAATAATATAATCATAAAACAGGTTACATAAATCATGCTAAGGCTTTCAAGGAAAGAAAATATCTTAATTATCAAACAAGAAGCTCTTAGAGCCTAAACCACGCCGGTCACGTGTCCATCCTAGTGGAGGCATTTGGGGGAATAAAAAATGCATCCCCCTCAGCAGCGTCCAAACAAATGTTGCGAATGACAAATAAATTGGTAAGAAAACACCTTGTGTGACATTTCACGGTTGACTGAAATCTTCTAGATGACACAGCAAGAAAAATACACAACGCTAAAAAATCGAACATTTTACATGTAACATGCTACAATCCTAGACAAAAGTCCTGGGACACTTAACAACTTCGAAGAAAAACTGACATTGTATTGACCTCCCCCTCCTCACCCCCAATTCAATGTTGGTTTCTATCCATCATGAATACCGTGGTACAATATCTCAACATTGTTTTTTTTTTTTTTTGGGGGGGGGGGGGGGGGAGGAGGGCTCGGAAAATTAAAACAATGAGTTCTTAATGCAAAGGGAGTCACTGAGTACTATTTCTTTAAGTGTCCCATGGATTTTTGTCTGGGATTGTAGGTTAAGACCAAAGGATTTGTTAAGTTTCCATTTGTAACAGATTTATAGCTTTTAAAACACTGCATGGCCGATTGTCATCAATGCCTTGTGAAAGTTGCAACACCAGCACATTCTACGACACAAAGGTAATGGTGTTTAAATTAAATGTTAATTCTGGCCTGCCAAAGGGTATTTTTAACTACGCATCGCAGTTCTTGCTCTACACGTTGTATGTTTATACTTTGATCTTTACAAAGAATGTTTAGTGTGAAATATTAGATTTTGAATCGTTTGAATCAAAGAAAATACTCAAACTTAATGCTATGAAAGAAAAACTTAATACGCTTTAGCGAGCCAGAATTTACATTCATTTAAACACCATTACGTACGTTAGTGTCCTGGAATGTGCTGGCATTGCATCTTTCTACTCAATGGCAAGAATTTCCTGTTTGGATGACACATGTCTTTTTGGGGGGAATCCTTGAACTGAGAGCAAAAACAAAAAGTCGAAAGTGGTGGGCTCTCTCATCTCAAAATTTTGATTTGTGGGCATGCCCAAACAAAATGCCATAAAATACGATGCTAGTGGATTGCAAGGCATACATTCATGTTGCAAATTCCATTTCAAGTGGCTTGGAGCAGATTTAGCTCATATCTGAGCAGAAAATGTCAAAACTGTCCAGAAAACATGCTTTCTTTTTTCAAAATCTCCAGGCGCCAATGGGTTAATAAAATTTTACTGTTTTTGGTACTATAGTTATAGTCAGAAACCCAAATGGGTTTCTGTTAGCATTCTTCATCGCTTGATAAAAACTAGCAATATAGCAGTCAAAGGTTGGAATCAACACCTAGAAGTGACTCCATGGTAAGACAAACTAACAAACATTCATCTATCAAACCATGATGAACGATATCACATTTTTAATGACAGGTTTTCAGATACTTGGAGAGATCAAGTGATGGTCTTCTTTTATTCAGGTGTTCCCAATTATTTTTTTCACAAAGCTAGACACCCATGGAGGGATATGAATGGTATTTGCGAGCATGCGAGCACACGTTTTGCTTTGCGAGCAAGAAACGTTAGCACTGCAAGCAAGGAGCACTTTTTTTTTTTTTTTTTTTTTTTTTTTTTTTTTTTTTTTATTGAGAACAACAAATTTTCTTACAATACTTACAATACCACAAATTACTTAAACAAAACTAACATTACTTACAATACTAACATTAACTACATTACTTACAGTTACTAACAGTACAAGAAAACATTGTTAACAATACTGACAATACCTTATATCCTAATAAAATACTGGTGTTACCTACCATATTAACATTACAAAACTTACAATACTATCTAATTTACAATACTGTATTTGCTTATTACTTATTTAAATCTACATATATATTTCTCTCTTTTTTTTTCTTTTCTTTTTCTTTTGTTTTTTGCTATGCTTTCAGTGATACTAACAATGCCTCATGCCACAATTACAGTGCAAAAAGGAAAAAAAAAAAAAAAAAAAAAAAAAAAACAGCAGAAAAACTATGCATGTATACAAATAACAATGACGCTTCAGCAACTACTTAGTAAAGGAAACAGTCGACTAGATTAAATTTTTCAAAAAAAAAAACTACATAATGGCTAGACGGATCTATAAATAAATTTCACATTTGAAAAAAAAACTAAACCAACACTTGGTTTACAGAAACTAGATTGGTGGATAATTCAAACGGATAAAACATGGAGATAATTTATAGGGAAAAATGTGTAGAGGAGATTAACAGAGAAACATCTTCCACTTGTTTGTGAAGGCGGTCAAACGATTACTATGCAAAGCTATTTGTTTTTCAATTTGAATAATGGAATTCAACTTACTCAAGAAAACAGACAAACAAGGAGGCGCTCCGCCTAATTTCCGGGAGTAAAGATGATATCTCGCAATTAGAAGCACAAGATCAACGGCTGTGTTAGTCGGGATTCTTAACAGCCCCATCAAATGGAGATCTGTGAGAACAAACTCAGTCCCAAAGCCCTTTTGAAAGAGAAATTGTTTAATATCTTCCCAAAAACATTGCGTTATGGGACAGTTCAAGAAAAGATGGATGATAGTCTCTGTTTGTTTTGCACAGAAGCAGCATTTATTTGAAGGTATAAGATTGATTCTCTGCAGAAAATCATTCGTGGCAATCCTCCGATGTAAGAATTTAAAATGGAAGGTTCTTAATTTGGTGGACGCCGTACAATTAAAAGCAATTGTGTATGCTACTTTCCAGTCTACCTCACAGTCGTTCTGAACATGAAGGTCTCTCAGCCATTTTACTTGGCTTCCAATGGGTGGGATTTTTTCTCTCTTTAAAAGAGAGGTATACACAAAATGATTGATCTTACTCTTAGAGGTAAGATCAGCTAAAGATACTCCTTTCATAATGTTATTGTCTGGCGTCTGAGGATTATGTAGCTTCCTTATAAATGACCTTATAGCTGAAAGAACGGCAAATGATTCAAACCATTTTAGCTCGGGGAACTTAATCCTCAGCTCGTCGTACCTAAGCAGGGTGCCATTCTCGTCCAATAAGTGGGAAATTTTGCAAATTCCGTGGTTGAACCAATGTTTATGGAAAACGGGTCGGTCGTTTATTCGAATAAGAGAATTGTACCAGATGATCTGGTCACCAACATTTACATCAGTGATGTCAGTGACATCCGTAAAATGTAACTCTGCCCAGGCTTCCAGTACCTCTTGGACGAAGGGGTTACAGACCCCTAACGTGGGGATGTCGTCTTTGTGAAGATTGCAGGTGAAAACATCCCTTCCTCCATGCTTTTTAAGACTGTCCTCGAAAACAAATTTCCATTTCCCATCATTTGTCGGATCCAGGTATTTTTGGATCCAGGAGACTTTGAGAGATTGATTGAACTTGTTTATATCAATCATTTTTAGGCCGCCCTCCTTGTAATCTTTGGTTATAAATATCCTTTTAACCTTATCTCCTTTACCATCCCAGAGAAAATCGAAAAACATTTTATTGACTTTTTGTAATGCTTCTACGGAGGTGGTTAGCGGCGTTAAAATATAGACCAGTTGGGAAACCAGGAGACTTTTAATGATGGTAATTTTTCCGATTAAACTGAGCCTCCTAAACTGCCATGATTCAATTACACTTTCTATCTTTTTGATCCTTACCTCGTAATTGCAGCGGAGCATTGTCTTCCTGTCTGTTGCAAACCAAATTCCAAGTGCAAATACTTTTCCTTTCACCCAGGAAATTTCCGATTTGTCACATTTTATTGGTTCTCTTTCTTTTGCTGAACCCACCCATAGCACTTTTGTTTTCTCGTAATTCACCTTGAGCCCAGAGATTATGTGAAATCCGTCCAAGACTGCAACTGCACGAAGAAATGAGCCCTCAGAACCGTCGAGTATTAAGGTTGTATCGTCGGCATATTGGCTTAGTTTGTGTTCTACTTCATTCGTTTCAAACCCCTTTATGTCTTTATCCCTTCTTATAAAATTGGCTAGTATCTCAGCTGCTATTTTAGTGGCCTCCACTAAAAACAGAGCATGTGAGCACTTGTTAAAATATGCGACCAGGAGCAAACAAACACCCACTAAAATTTTGCAAGCATTCTAAGCAGAAGCTCAATTTTGCGAACACAGCAAATTTTGATGCCAGACCATTCACAACCCCTCTATGCCTATTTTTACATTAATTCCATCATTGAGTTATTTTTTCAAAATAGCTCTTAGTCGGCGTGCGTGATGTTCCCTGTAGTCAGTGGGTGGCTCAGTCAGCGAAGTATGTTTGTTTGTCACACCAATCAGATTTCAGGTACTATCGGAATCAATCAAATTGTAGTTTATAAAGGGGAGGCAATCTGACACAGTTGTAGTCAGCAAATTCGTTCGAAGTTTTTAGATTAGAAGGAGGCGGAATTGGTGAGTTGTGATTTAACCCTGGATTAAAAACGTTTTTCGCTCGCCTGCTTACAACGCACACGCCGTGAGCAAAAGGCCCAACACTAACTTGTTATTCGTCTTATTGGAGCGTACGTTTGGAGAGGCTAGCTTTCCTGACCGTAGTAAAAATAACATATAACATTTGCACAAAGCAGATTTGGAGAATAATGTTGTCATTACTTTTGCTGTCCGCTTTGCGAAGTTCGTTGGGAAATTGGAAAGTTTGTTACGAAGTTGCCAAAGAGGTTGCGAGTTTGTGAATCAAATTGTGAGCTTTGATACAAAGTTCCCAACTTAGGCCCGAAATTAATAAAACCTTCTATAATTATGTTATCAAAAACGGCTTTGCTACGCTAAACTGTTGGAAACAAATGTCATAAAAATAAAAAACTTTTATGTTCAGCGAGCCGTAAACATGGTGTCTCGAACAAATTAGTCTGTCGCGTCGCGTCGGCTTCGATTAAAATCAATTTTACATATGGGTAAACCATCCAGTTTCATCCGGTTTACAAACGCAGAAGACTTGAAATTGATGATGATGCCTCACAGAAATCGTTAAATATGTGTTTTCATACAAAAAATTTAAAATTTGACCAAATTTCTACTTGTCAACTTTCCTTGACAAGCTCTAAAATCTTCGAGTTCAGAAATCGCCATGACTTTCGAGCAACATGTCTTGTTTCTCCTCGACTACCAAAACTTCGACCGTTCAGTCGGGCCGTAGTTGGGAACTTATCGAAGTTCGCAATTTGATTGGCAAACTCGCAATGTAATTGGCAACTTCATAACAAAGTTTCCAATTTCCCAACAAACTTCGCAAAGCAGGCGGCCAAAGTAAACTGAAATCAACTGTAAAACATCTCGTTCAAACATTTAATGAACCGGTATTAACTTTGCTGTTAAAAGCAACTACGATCGATAGCAGAAACAGAATAAGAGCGTGCCATTCCGTGACAATTTGATAACTCAATTAGTTCTTGTTTGTTGAATAGAATTTAGGTTGTGAATGAACGAAAATCTTTGTTGAACAGTTCTGACAGGTGTACTGCGCTTTAAAGAACTTTCCCGAAGAAAGTGGTTTTTGATTTGATGCGTTTATTACTTCGTTTATTATAGTGCATTTTTTGTTCAATGTCTGTATGGAAACGTGGCTTCTTCGAGAAAAACAAGGGTATCGTGTTACGTTCGTTTTTAAAAAACAAAGGTCTCATGTTACAAAAGTGAGAAAAACAACAATATCATGTTTCAGTGTTTGGCAAAAAGCCAAAAGAATTCCGTAACAAACAAAAGTAACACGTTACGGTTGCTACAAAGCTAGCAACAAAATAACCGCTTAAACAGAATAAGAACGTGGCATTTTGTGACATTTTGATAATTGAATTAGTTTTTGTTTTTCAATTAAATGATGAAAATTTACGTATGGAATAAAATAGTTCTGATGTATCAAAATGCACGTAAAAGTTATTTTGTTTGCAAGCAAATTTTGTGCAAAAAAGTGACTCCGTGGGCCGCCATACACAAATAGCTCAACCCATGGCATAAACCATCCCAACAGGACATTCACCCAGTTTCACCCCAAGCCACCCCATAAATTGAAAAAATAACTCCTGCACGCTTAGCGTGCCTATGTTTTTTCATTGTCAGGTTTTTTTTCCCCAATCTCCTCAAAAAACAAAAACAAATGGTATCTCTGCATAGTGGGAGAACTTTGTTTCTTGGTTTAAGAATACAGTTTTGAAATTAAAAGTAACCACAGGAGAAAAACAGTAGTGTTATCTTTTCCTTCTACCCTGACGAATATCTCTCTCCATCTCAAACTGCTTTTCATCTGTTCTTTGAAGAAATGCTTGCTTTTCCAGATATCTGAAAATGTTTCAAGTTTTCCAAAATAAAATTAATAGTTTCAATGACACATATAAAGCAAGTTACAGTGTTTACTGCTGCTTTGAAGTTTTTTAATAGCTTAAGTGTAATAGTGCTATATAAATTCAAATTATTATTATTATTATTGTCATAATGTTCACTAAAAAGGTAAAAATATTATTTACAAGGCTAAAAAGTTATAAAATTTAAAAAGAAACCAAACGTTTTTGACTTGTCATCACCAGTGTCAAAAGCCGTCCGTGATTTACATTGTTTTTATGCTCAAGTTATTCCTGAAGGGAACAACTGTGCAACATAGCAATTGACTTGTTTGTTCAAAGTTGGGCTCCTTTGTTGGATAATTAGTCCCTTGATGGCTTTTCTGGCCTTTCCAGCTCTAAAAGCTAACCCAAGTCTTTGTTTTGTGTGGAATTTCAGCTGGATTTAAGTTCTCTTTCAGGTAGTGAATTTAGCCAGCAGCTGGCCCTTAGCGAAATCCCTGAAAATGGTTAAAAGAATGAATTTTTGAAGAAAACATCAGTGAATTTTTGATGCCACTATATTGTTTTGACAACTTTGCAATTTCATGTTGCTGTCAGGAAAAGTAGCTTTAGTTACAGTGGCACTTTTCTATTGATCAAGTTTTAATTCATTTATTCTTCCCAGGGTTGCTTATTGCCTGACCATTGGTCAAAGGGAATGAAGACTGTGTGATTTGTAGACTGTGTGAAGACTGTGTGATTTGGTTTTCAAATGCAAAAAGAGTTCATGGTTTAATATGAGGCTTCAGATTTTTTTTTCATGTGTCTAAACATGAAACCCGATTTTCTTGTTTTTCTTGAAAGCAGCAGGCTTCTGACGGAAACAAAGTACATTAGATTCCTTTTCTACCTAATAGCACTGCTGTACAAAAAAACATGAAAGAACACAACCTTTTCAACTTGGTCTGCTAAACACTCTTGACCATCCAGTAGGTAATAGGTATAATTATATGAAGCAACAAATGTCTACAAACCCATCTTTGTTAAAGTGTTGCAGTTCCTCTTGAATTCCTTCCTGGTCTTTAAACACGTCCCAGTCTAGCTTTGACTTTTCCTTGTAGAAAACAAATTTTCATTAACTTATGTTTGACAATCACGTAAAATCCTGCAACAGGTTTCAAGCTGTCTAGAAATGTTACACACATACCAGCGGGCAGTGCTGCAAATTCATCCCAGACAAATCTTGGGTAAATTGCTAGTAATGTAATGTTCACTTCAAATACCTTCATTTTTTTGGTAGAATGCCCAGAAAACTGCTAGTGCCTATGAAGAATTATACCTGCCAACTTTCACGCCTTGGGCGTGAGTCTCACGCCTACGAGTTAAAAACTTCGATCTCACGCCAACTCACGCTTACGAACCAATTTCTCACACCTGGTCGAAAAAATAATGTGAGTTATTACAAACAAAAACGACACATTTTCCAAAAAATGTAATCCCAAACCAGTGTGAGAAAATAAAAAACCCATGTAAAATGAGTACATGGCAATACCTTCCCCGAAATGACAGAGTTTTGACGAAAAAAAGCATTGGGAACGAGGTCGTGTTAAGCAAAACACGTCCATGTACTGGGATCGGGAGATGTTCGGAACGTCTTCGGAATACTTCGGACGTCTTCGGAAAACTTTGGACATTGTCGTATCGTCTTCGGAAATCCTGGCACTCTCAGGATAAAAATCTCACGCCTTTGACCCAGAAAAAGTTGGCAGGTATATGAAGTTAAGGAGGCTCACAACGGTTTCCAGCACTTTTTAGCTCTAAAACTTTGATAGGTCAGTACTAGAAGTCTTAAACAGTTGCTGCTACAATTATAATGATATCAAACAAATGTACAATCATTGCATGATCAGCGTGTTAGGATACAACTTTTTGCTAAGTTTAAAACATTTCTCTGTAGCAGTTTCAGAGCCACCTTAAATTTTCGAAAATTTACGGTGGCTCTGAAATGGCTCCAAAGAAAAATTTTAACTTTGCAAAAAGTTGTATCCTAACATGCTGATCATTGTTCAATGGTAAAAAGTGGGGGTTACTGGACTTGTGGAAGCTGTTGTGAGCCTTCTTAACTCAACTGATGTTGACTGGTTTAAGCCTAACCTGGGATGATGCCAGGCATATGATAGCCAGGGTTAGTCTTGCAAACTAATAATGATCATAACAGACTGACACAACAAAGGAAAAGCAAGAAAATCCATGGACAACGTGACTAAAGATCTCTAGCCTTTCCTCTAAAATCCTAGATAAGCCCTGATAAGCACTTTTGGTGTGTAATTACAACATTTTGCAGCCATTGTAAAGCTGCTTTATTTTCACTTACTAGTGTGCTCATCTTTGTTTTTTTACTAATTTGACCAAGAACACTGCTAAGTCCTCCTGTTCTCTTGAAACTGATAAAAACAAAAACATGTGGCAGGCCTCATTAAAAAACCTCAACAATCCATACCGGCATTTATCTAGTCATAATTCTAACAAACACACTTCATAAATTACATGCACGTGATTTTCATTTTGTTGCCATTTGTAGATAGACAGTTGGCCTATTGTTGGGTGACCAACAGCCAAATATGTAGGCTTACAACAATCAACAGCTAGATACTTTACAGGAGCCACCAAAAAGATAAAGGATCAGTTTATTGAATGGCAGTGATTAATTAAACTAAATGTAAATGAAGCACACGCAAAAACTGCTCATCATATTATAATTTGCATAAAGAAATTAAGAAGACAAAATTGCACAGCAAGTATAATTCCCTTAAAATTGAAGAAACAAATGAAAAGACAAAATTATTCAGAAGAAATAAGAGCATTAGACTCAAGCTTAAGGTAAATGTTTTACAGACATACGTAAAAACACAATGCAAGGCCTTTACCAGGGACTAAGTGGGGGGGGGGGGCTTAACTGCGAACATGTAAGGGTGAGCCAGCTAGGGGGGTCCAGGGGCATGCTCCCCCAGGAAAAGTTGGATTTCAATTTCTCTTAGATACCAGGAAATGCATTTAAAATTAAAAGTTTAAATGTTCAGCGCTTAAAATTTTGTTTTAAAAGTATTGCTTAAAACGACAAAGTATTGCAGTAAAGCAACCTTGCTCCACAAAACTTTCGATAAAACTTCTCACTGGCCCCTTAAACCTTATACCGGTATATAGACACAAACTTTTCTCCCCATGTTCGAG
Source organism: Oculina patagonica (assembly GCF_052425735.1). NCBI lineage: Eukaryota > Metazoa > Cnidaria > Anthozoa > Scleractinia > Oculinidae > Oculina > Oculina patagonica. The sequence goes on from NC_135761.1 coordinate 27,841,980, forward strand.
TACTGGTTACTGAGATGTACCAGAACAAATAAAAACAGAAAAGACAATTTTTCTTTAATTCTTGCAAAATGAATTACCTTTAGGCAACTGAACTCAAAAAGAGAAGACATTAGTCTGCTCGCCCTTAAAAAGCCAGTTTTTAGTTGAGGGTAGTAGCCTAGCATTATTCGATTATAACTGAAAATTTTCAAAACAATTGACCGCATTTACTTGTTCTTTATGTATCTAAGTTAAAGGCAAGTCTACTTTGGTAATAGTAACTGCTGTTACTTTCATCCTTCACAAACGTAATCGATAATACAGCACCCAGAAATGAAAATTAATGTTTTCAATATCTTTTCTTTCTTTCTTAATTCATTATAATTTTTTTCTAGTTACTGTAAAAAGTGGGGGGGGGGGGGGGGTTTACAATGCATTGCGGCACTATCTGACAATGTTCTTAATATATTAATTTTTACATCTTGATCAAATGATCTTTTCTTTGATTAACCGTACTGTATAGAATAAGTTTTATGTTACGTTTGTGGTTCCTTTCTAATTGTGTAATATAATTAACATAAATTTATATGACACATGCATTATTTGTTATTACTACAGTGTCTGAAATAATTACCGACAACATATAGTTTATACCTTTCAAAAAATAGTATCATTAACTGCACTGCACAGTTCTTGCTCTGCACAGGGTTTATTTTTCGTCGTTTTGTCGGTGACCAGACGCCGACCTCCACTCGGTCAAGGTTCAGGTCATGCGATGTTTAGAAGCTACAAATCAGTAACAAATGGACACATTTTCTTTTTTTCTGTATTTAAAAAGAATGTTTAGTGTGAAATATTCGATTTTGGAGCGTTTGACTCATGGAAAACACTAAATTTCCATGCTTTCAAAGAGAAATATAATTCAGCGGGCCAGATTCCGTGAATAAATACCATTACGTTGGTGTAAAAGAATGTGCTGACATGACAAGTTTCACTTTTGATCGGCTAGAGCTCAAGTCACGTAGTGTTTTAAAGCTATTATAAGCTACCTTTCAAATCTTTGCAAATCCTTTGGTCTTTACTAAACAAATTTATTGCAAAGTATTTCTCTTTTAAGGAAAAACTATTTTTTTTGGGCCTGTGTCATTGAAAGGATTTTAGAGATAAAAAGAAAAATTCCCTTAACAAACATGCCCTGACTTGTACCGCTTACGTACGTGAAAAACTCTGATGCTTTCACTCTTTAGGCACGCATTAGAGTCGTCAACATAGCGGCGCCACCAGCGCGGTTTTACTGGTGCAGAGGCTAAGGCCTTTTCCTCAATTTCTTCCATGACTAATTCGACGATCACTGCGCTGACAGGCGATCCCATCGCACAGCCAAATACTTGGTGGTACTGAGTTCCTTCAGATGAGAAATAGCTGTTGTTAAGTACGAAGGAGAGTAGATCGAGAACTTGAGCTTGTGTCAAGCTTGTAAGGGCTTTCCGTTCAGTTGTCTCACCAAGTTTGCATTGAACAATATTTATCGCAAAATCTACTGGGATTGAAGTGAAGAGAGATACAACATCGAAGGACAAATTGTGTTCTTCGATGTTGTATCTCTCTTCACTTCCAGTAAAACCGCGCTGGTGGCGCCACTACGTTGACAACTCTAATGCGTGCCTAAAGAGTGAACGCATCAGAGTTTTTCACAGCCATCTGAATTCCATTAACCCTCATATCCAATTCACAATAGAAAAGCCAACTACAGGCGCCGAAGGCCAAACCATAGCTTTCCTTGATACAAGTAACACAGTATCTGCGAGTGGTCACGTGGAAGTGGGCGTGTACAGGAAACCCACGCACACAAACAAATAATTATTTCGCCTTCGAGTTGCATAGTCCCACGCAAAGCAAACGAGCTGTAGTAAAGACACTAATGGACCGTGCCAAATATCTTCCCTCGACCTCTGAGCGGAAACAGCGAAAAACAACAAGTAATCGGTGACCTTAAAGTCAACGGATACCCCCAAAGTTTCATTGATCGTTGCCTTGTTTCGGCTCAAGAAACCATACAGCCAGAAAACCAAAAAATAGGTCACCAAGGGTGACATGAGTCTAATGCCGTATGGCATAGTGATACAGATTGCGCGGTTTTCGTAAGCCGGTTAAAATTGGTTAGAGGTTTGTGTTCGGGAGTTTAATTTAAAATGCTTATAGCAAGCTAGGGGCATTGTGGATGATTATGGATGAAAACGAAACAGTCATAAATGTTATATGCTTCACAAAATTTAAAGTATGAACAGGAGTTGATGTTACTTCTTCCGTATTGTCCGTAAAAGCAGAAACGATTAAACATTTGGACAAGATTGCGTGACGATTTACAAAAAGCATGTTCATTACAACAAGGGTTGAAGAACTTCACATCGTTTTCTTTCAGATTTTTCACCATTTTGATGATGACTCTTGAAACAGATTTTGCAATAAAAGCACTTGAAATAGTGACTGTTACTCCATTGTACTGTAAGCACTTAGTGACAGATTTTCCTAAAAACGGGTGTAAATGCTCACGTCAATATAATGATGACCTTTTGAACGCTGGAAACTAGGCAATTATTATCGAGCTACCATACACAGGAGCGAAGACTGTTTATCATGATGTACAAATTTCGCGAATCATCACTTCCATATCAATGTAACCATTTTATGATTTTTCTAGCTGTAAGAAGAACTTAAGATCTCTGAGAGTCGTAAAAGCATGAAATTCGATTTCAGTGTATGGCAAAGGCCGGGACAGTGTAATACTGCAAAGCGGCCAAACAAACGCATTTTGATTTAGTCGCGTAACTTGATTTACATTTATCCATGTACATCTTTTATTTTTGAAGGTTTTTGTTTGCACTGTAAAGAAAAAATTGGTCAAAATTCGAATGACTTAAATACAAAAACCGAGGTAAAGTTTTCTATTTTTTAAAACAAAATAAATATTTGGTCGCATTGTGTAAAGAAACGCGAGTCGCCGTCGAAAAATTTTTTTCTCAAAGACGTCTTGCTTTTTAAGCAAGACAAAAACACAAGTGCTTAACTGAACTGAAAACGAAGATTTATTTTTACAAAAAGCTTACAAATGTCTTAACTGGAAAATTATTTCGTCCTGTTCAAGTGTTGAATAATCGTGACTTGAGAAAGAACTTTTAATTATGCGTGGGAACACGTGTCGCTGATTGGCTGTTTTTAATTGAAACTAATCGTGCGTGTCCGTACGGAGTCCGTTCTTGCAGCTGATCATTGTTTTCTACATTACAGCGAACGATTATCGATCCCGAACCATTCCCTTGGGATTGCTAACAGCTTTTTTCATATAACAAAGAGTCTAATGCGCATGCGCAAAGGGCACGCAAGCATTAGACTCAAAAAGTCAAGAGAGTCCAAGGGGTTACGCTTCAATCCCTTACATAAAGGGTGTTTCCGAGAGAGTTCGATGGTGCTTAGCAGAGAAAACATAAGAACCACTTTCAAGCCTGTTAAAACATTGGGCAGTATCTTTAAGAAACCAAAAGACCGCCCCGCCACAAATCAGATCAAGGGAATTGTGTACAAAGTCAAATGCAAAACATGTGATTTCGCCTATGTGGGAGAGAGCAAAAGATCGTGGAATTCGTGCGGCGCAGAGCACAAGCCTGGCACAAGATCTAATAACGAAAGCGCAATAAGATTTCACGTGGAAACAACAGACCATGACATTCATCCGGATTATGTAGAAATTTTAGAAAGAAATGTCAACAATAGGCAACAACGCCTATTCCTAGAACCGCTACACTCTATCCAGGACATTAACTTTGTGAATGCGCATGTGCATTTCCCACAAGTTTATTTAACATTGGGAACATCCCCAGAGACCGGCGGTGTATAAAAAACTTCTTATGCAAAAACTGAACCAATTTTAACTCTGATGAAGGTAACAGAGAGTTACCGAAAATGCAGTTTATACGTTTTTTACCACCATTTTAAGATCAGATACAAACCAAATTATTATCATTTCTTTTTATTACCCAAGATAAATAATGTTGGGTAGCTTTGATTTAGGTTTTTTTGAAACAATGTTTGAGACGTAAAATTAATGAATGAGTATAACACACACACAAATCAAAAGCCCTCTGGGCTTAGTGTCTTGTGTCACTTTTCAGGTCTATTGATATTTGCTTGCAAAGATATCGAAAATTGAAAAGCGTGCATGTAACATAAAAAACTAAATTCAAAGTACACTTCAGCATCTGGCCGTTGAACAGTTATATTATAGGACTCCAATAACTACGGTGTATGATGAGTATCATGCGTTAAAATCTTGAAAAGTTACCTGAAATCTTGAAAAAATACATAACATCTTGAAAAGTTACATGAAATCTTGAAAAAAAAAACCATAAAATCTTGAAAAGTGACATGAAATCTTGAAAAACAAAAATCTTGAAAAACGAGAGAAATCTTGAAAAAAGTGAAAAATCTTGAAAAACACGAAAAAATCTTGAAAACGCGAAAAAGCTTGAAGATTAATAAAGGTCAAATGAGATATTGATCTCACGTGACACGACGTGCTTGCATATTGAATACATGTCTGTTAGGCCAAACACTACTCCCTTTCAGCTGTTTCGGTAAAAGTATTGGTTAAGATTTGCGTTTTGGAACTCAACTAACTGCCTCCATTTTTTTTATTCGTTTAGTCTTGTTACTTGCATCCAACAAATAAATTTTATTACAGTTTGATTACTGCATTTGAAGTCTCCAGGATGCGGTAACGATGATCTCTTCTGGCAATTTTTTTATTCTTAAGCAAGACTCGAGTTTCGGTTCTTCAGTGGAACTCATCAGTTGTTCCTAAAGTCTCGTCGAATTATTTGAAATCATTCGATTTGCCGTTTTTGTACAAATCTCAACACCCAAGCTAAGGGGAGCTTGAAAAACTGAAATAACTCACAATGCTTTGAGACTGCATTACCCTTGAAAGGACTCGGATCTTAGATCTTCACATCCGTTGAAAAGAAACAATCCTGCGGGCTGACCGCACGCTTATGATAAACAAAATCATTGTTCGAGATAGCCTGCAGAACAGGCGGTTTTTATATTTTTCATTCGCGCTTCGCGCTCGCCCTCGCGTGACCCGCTAAATAAAAACCAAGCACTTCGCGCCTCGACCCGCAAAATAAACCGCCTGTTCTGCAGGCTATGTTCGAGAGGTCCACTGATCCGATACACGTTCCAGACAGTGAGACAACAATATTCTTTTAAAGGACTGATAAACGACTTTTAACTAAACATGCCACAGAACAAGCAAACATAATGGCATTAATATTTTTACTGAAACAGCTCTAGAGATCTAGAACTTTTAGCGGCCAACGGGAGTCGTGTTTGGCCTAACAGACATGTATTCAACAAGCACGTCGTGTCACGTGAGATCAAGATCTCATTTGACCTTTTCATGATAATTTTCAAGCTTCCAGCATTTATATCAAGATTTTCGCGTGATTTTCAAGATTGTTTGGCGTTTTCAAGTTTTCTCGCGTTTTTCAAGATTTTTTTAGCGTTTTCAAGATTTTTTCGCGTTTTTCAAGGTTTTTCGTGTTTTTCAAGATTTTTCGTGTTTTTCAAGATTTTTTTCGCGTTTTCAAGATTTTTTCGCGTTTTCAAGATTTTTTTCGCGTTTTCAAGATTTTTTCGCCTTTTTCAAGATTTTTCACTTTGTTTTCAAGATTTTTTCGTGTTTTTCAAGATTTTATGTCACTTTTCAAGATTTTATGTATTTTTTCAAGATTTCATGTAACTTTTCAAGATTTTATGTATTTTTTCAAGATTTTAACGCATGATACTCATCGTACACCGTAAATAACAGCAGAAAAAGATGACAGAAAGATACTTAGCTGTGGAAAAACGCTGTATTGCACTTTGGTTCACTAAGCATTCATTCTACTGTATACTTATACTATAACTTCCATGTGCTTTTCGTCACGCTATACAACCCTCCAAGTTAAGACCATTTTAGTTGCCATGGCGACTAAAATTTTGGAGCTGGCGACCAAATTGGAACTGAAGTCGCCAGCCTGGCGACTAAAATAAAGGAGAAGGATTGAAAGCGTGGCTTAATTTAGCGACTAAAATTTTTCACTGGCGACCAAACTTGAGCAGTCGGTGGCCAAATGGCTACTAAGCAAAAAAATAAACTTGGAGGGTTGCTATATGAAGTATCGCTTTGGGTGTTTATTAGTGACCGCTAAGCCTGTTGTGTGATAATGACTTGCGAGTGGTGATGATTTTGTTAATTCTTATATAACCTCTTCTCCTGATTTAGTGTTGATATTGTGAGGAGAAATTTGATTTTGGTCACTCTTGAGCTGGTCTTAATGTTTTTGTAACGCCAAAGCTACAATGCAGCGGCTGAAGAACGTGTAAATTACAGTCATTTTCTTCGCTATTTTCTGCCGGCCCGTGCTTAGACTCTGGCCTGCTTATTGGATGAAATCTACTGAATGAAATATTCTGCTAGGTTCTGCTAATTAGGAAACATTCGATCTTGCTTGACACGTGATTCCGCGCAGTAGTAGTGTTTAACTCGCACAAAATCGTCATCAAATCTCACTTTTAAAGGGAGACTTTAACTTCTACACAGAGCTACGCTGTTTGATAACTGGTCATAACTTTAAAATGGTTGGGTATTCAATCGACTAACAATTCAAACGATTCAAACCTTTTGTTCAAACGACATGTGCTATGTGTGCAAGATTAACTTTGACATTCAATCCCGAACCGCCAACTAATTGCTTAGATTACAATCCCTCTTTAACCCCGATACAATCTATTCCCACGGCTAAATTTAAAAACGGTTGTCTACACAAGGATAAGAACAATGCTGACAGATCGAACAACTGATATTTACATTGTCCTCTCTTTCGGCAACATTTTTACCATGATTAGGTATACTAGTTACGTAGATATGAAAGCTATATCTGCTATATTCCACGACGGTAATCTCCATAAATACAGCTTGAACAGTAAATATCCTGTTGAAACCTGCACCATTTTCCTACGCTTGGTAAACAGAAATGATTTTCAACTACTTTCCAAAACTCACAAGATAAAATAATAGATATCAAATGAAAGCACGCTATTCTTTAAATTGGCAAAGTAAAGCTGTTATTCTGATACATCTTACAATTGCACTAATTAAAACGTTACAAGCGACCACAAGACAAGACACTCCAAAGAGATTTTAGAGCTTCATTCATCCATTAAGAAAAGTTAAAAACTGCTTTTCTTGCTCAATTTAAGTTGCAGTATACAGCAGCGTTATATGCATAACGACGACAACGGAAATCCTACAGGTAGGTCCATCTACTGACTTGTTGATCGGACACTTCTGCTTTTCAGATCCGTTCTAAAACTCAACAATATAATTTCTCTCTTTCGGTTAGTAATTTTGTATTATGCGTTTGTAATAACCTGGTGTATTTCATTCTTCTTCTACGCGTTTTCTGCTTGAGTTACAATTAATTTTCATTGATTTTCAGTACAATCTTGTCGCAAAGGTTAGAATGTTATTTAAAGAACGTAAAACTTGTCTGTATTTTTTTGATAACTGCTGGCTGCAGCTCAAATATATCCAAAATTGAAAAGCGTACAGCTAATTTAAAGAAAAAAAAATGGGTCACATGTACGTGTATTCCTCTTAAGAGCTTCATTCATCTACTGAAAAGGCTCTTGTTGTCGTCTATAAAAGTTGTGTTAAATTGTAGCGTGGAATTCACAGCAGGATATATGAACCTACATGTAGTGCCACTTGACTTAGGTCAATCTTCGGGTCAAAAAAATACAAATATTTCTGCTCTTCAATCCTAAGAAAACTCATAATTTCCCTCTTTCGGTCATACATTGAGTTCTACCTTTACCTCAGAGCCGAGTGTAAACGAGGCTTTGCAAATCGAAAGTGTAATTGTTTCTCTCGATGAATCAAAACCGCCTGAGAAAAGAAAGGCAAAAAAGTACGACTCCAGACTGGCAGAGTTCTTTTATTGAAATGTGGGGGAAAAAAGTATGGAACAACACAACGCAAGATTTGGACGATTGGCTGAAATATTCCGTGACGCCCAGAGCCGGCAAATTGAACAAACAAACGCCACAGTTGACATTTTTGAAGATTTGCCATCAAAATAATTGTCTTTATCTAATCGTTTATCTACTGTTATTAAATTGTTGTTATTCATGCCACAAAGGTCACCCCTTTCAATACAAATGTTTTGCAAAAGTCACGTAGCAATCAAAGTCTTTTTTTAGGATGCTCGTTTCTTGTTCAACCTTTTTCAACGCAATTCTCCAACAAACGTTCAACATGCCAAATGCTCGTTCCACTTCAAATCGTAGCGCACCAAACTTTAGGTTTTAAACTTTCTCTGCTCCTGAGTCAGGCGTCCTCTGTCCGGGTAGAGTTTCACTAGCCAGTTCGTTAGCGGATAGGCACTGTTGCCAGCTAAAAGGGGCCTTATTTCCATTTTAATTGCCTGTTGGACCGCTAAGAATTTGCTCGTTTGCTGCAATTTCAGAAAAAAAACATCATCCCCTTTTAGCGTGCCTGTATTTTTACATAATAAGCCCTTTACAATAAATACTCCTAACCTACTGTTTGATAAACCAGCGTGTTAGTTGCGACCTTTGTAAAGAAACATTATATAGTTCTTTGATATAAAATTCCGGCGGCCTCAGATCAATAAGGAAATGTTGACATGGCGGGAAAATTCCGCGGCCTCACAAAGCAAATGTTGACATGGCGGGAAAAATATTGACATGGCGGGAAAATTCGGCGGCCTCAGAAAGCAAACACGCATGGAATGCACCTTTCCCCCTGTAGAATTATCTCGTGTCGTCATGACAATGTCATACGACACGAAACAAAAAACGACAGAACTGTTTCTATTGTTCAACACGAATCTTGTTGGCCTGTACATTTACCCTGTAGCAGGCTGCACCGAGCCCAAGTGCTGCTTCCCAGTAGGATTAGCTTCAGTTTTCTTTGTTTCTTCTTTCTTCATTTTCTTGGCTTCAGTGGAATCTTCATCTACAGTCTTTGTTACTCTGAAAAAGAACGCAAAAAACAGTCAATAACATTCCCTACAGGCATTTGGTTGAACGACAGTTATCCAAAGTCAACATTGAAGAATAAATGATGGTCAGGGTTATGAGTTATCTGCACACACGTAGCCCATAGCTCCCTGGGGGCTGTGAATATATTTATAATACCGTTTTTTTACGCCACATATATATATATATATATATATATATATGTGGCGTAAAAAAACGGTATTGTAAAAAAGCTGTTTTTTTACAATAATATATTTTATAAAAAAGCTGCATTTTTACACTTATATATTTGTAAAAAAATGATTCGAAGGCTGTAGCTTTCTTTCAATTAAAGCAAGTGTTCTGAATTTTTCTGTACACTTTAAAGGCTCTTACTAGAACTATTTGGCAGTGTCATTCTGTATTTTAATGTGTGAAAATGTATATGGCCGGTTTCCTTTCAAATTTAGGTTTGTAAGAAAAAGGTCTGTCTGCCATACATGCAGCTCAGCAAAGACTAATTAAAACTGCGTTTTTTTTTGTTTGTTTCAAATAAATTTAAATAGATAAACACTGGAGCAAGTTCTTCGTATTATACTCTAGCTCTTAGCCTAAAAGCAGACGTTTCTTGTTGTAAACAAATTAAAATTTCGACTCGCCGACCGAAGGCCGCTGGATCGGAACGATGACTGTTTAGTTTTGATGAAGCAGCTGGCCTCAAATAATAAACCGCTTCCGTTCTTAATTTTCGCATCACCGAAGCACGAGTTTCGTATGAATGTATTTTAAATAGAGGTAATTTTAAGAAGTGAATATCCTTTAATCACCAAATGATTTAATTTTCGTGACCCTTGCCTGACCCTTGCGTAAACATTCACACGTCGAAACAGATAAGCCTGTTTCAGTCCCTCGTTATTTTTGCGAACAGAAATCAATATCTTGTCCATCGAAATGAAACAGGCTAGATGATATGTACCGGGCACGCAAGATCGCTTCATTATCACGCACACAAGCAACAAGGCAACTGAACAGATCTAGAAATGCTACATGTTGCGCATAATATTAATGTTGTGACTCAGTCGACTTAAGGCTTTAAGACAGTTGTGCTTTGGTACATGGGTTTTTGCATACCCTAATTCTCCACTCAAATTCTCTAGAGGTACTCTATGCAGCATCTTGCTGTTTTTCTGTAAAAAGCAGCTTTTTTACAACTATATAACTGTAAAAAAGCTGCTTTTTTACGTAAGAAAGCAGCTTTTTACAAATATATATTCATGTAAAAAAGCAGCATTTTTACAATGATATATTTGTAAAAAAGCTGCTTTTTTACATAAAAAAGCAGCCTTTACAAATATATATTCTTGTAAAAAAGCTGCTTTTTTACAATTATATAATTGTAATAAAGCTGCTTTTTTACATAGAAAAGCAGCCTTTTTTACAAATATATATTCTTGTAAAAAAGCAGCTTTTTTACAATTTTATTTTTGTAAAAAAGCTGCTTTTTTATGTAAAAAAGCAGCTTTTTTACAAAAGCCGTTTTTTTATATATAAATATTTGTAACGGTCAAGTAACCAACTCCAGTCAAGACTTGTTAGCTTTTAATGCTCTACGTTTCGGCCGTCTCGGCCTTCTTCAGGAGCGTTTAAACTGTATAACGGTTAGTGTCAACAGAAGTATTTTAAAAAATGGGATAACAATTGTGATTGGTTACAGCAGTTCACGCGGTAATGTGCACGTGGCTAATGAAATACAATGCTGAACTAACTAAAAAATGATAAAATATGATGGGACAAGTACATGTATACATAATACATAGAAAAAAGAAATACAAAAAGTCGAAAAAATTTTTTAGAATAATAAAATAAAATAAAAAAATATATATATATAAAATAATAATAATTATAAAAAAAAAAAATAAAAAAAATAAAAAAAATAAAAAAAAAAAAATAATAATAAAAAAAAATAAATAAAAAAAATAAAAAAATAAAAGGAACTATCAAATATATAATAAAAAATAAATAAATAAATAAAAACAACAACAACAGTGAGGAAATATAATTGAAAGGTTAGATTAAACTGTTAATTGCCGGCTTCAATTTGTTTATCCAGTATTCTTCTCTTGTTCTCCTGGTAAACTGGTCTTTTGCCCGTACTTTTTCAATAACCGTCAGCTTCATGTTTTCACGGCCACAGACTTTAAAATGTCTCACTGTAGGAATGTTTTTGTTGCCAACGGTTATATCGGAGCGGTGTTGATTAGCCCTTGTGTTTACGCTGTTACCAGTCTCGCCAACATACTGATCTTTACATTTAGCACATGTTATAAGGTAAATTACGTTATGAGTGTGACAGTTGCTATATTGCTTAAGATTGATAGATTCGCGGGTAGTGTTGCTAGTGACTTTTGTGGCAAATAAACCATACGATTTACAGCAAGCACATCGTGGATCACTACCGCAGGGCCAAAATCCTGGTTTGGTGTCTCGGGTGGTGTGGTTTTGCTTGTGTACACGAGAGATATGTATTTTAAGGCCTTTGTTGTTGCAGAATGAACGGCTACAGATGCTACATTGAGTGGCTGTAGGTGTGTTAGAGTTGGTGGATGGTGCAGGCAGAGGGAGTGGCTCATTAGGGCTGGTTGGTCGCAATCGCCGGCTTGTTAGGATCTGCGATAAGTTGCGTCCTTTTCTGTAGGCAACTAAGGGAGGGTCGCGGAAAACATCTCTGCATCTTGGAGACACATGTAGGAGCTGGTGGGCTTGGCTTAATATTTTATGTAAATTGGGTAGAGCCGGGTTGTAGGTGACTACCAACGGCACTCTGTTGCTGTTTAAGTTGTTGTTGTCTGTATGCAGCGCCTCCTCTCGGGTTTTGCTTCGAGCTCTTGTGATGGATTCTTTGACTAATCTATTTTTGTAACCTCGCTCTAAGAGTATTGCGTGAAGTTCTTTGATTCTGTTCTCAAAATAGTTGTTGGTTGAGCAGATGCGTCTCAGTCGGAGGGCTAGGCTGTAAGGAATGGCGGTTTTAGTGTGGCGCGGATGGCAGCTTGTCCAGTTTAAATATTGATGAGTATCTGTTGGTTTAGTGTAAAGGTCAGTTTCAATTTTGCCGTCTTTAATGATGACTTGTACGTCAAGGAAGGGTATGTTGGTGAGTGAGAAAGACTGTTCGAATTTTATGTGTGGATCAAATGAGTTGCATTGTTGAAAGAATTCATTTAACTTGATCTCACCATGAGTCCACAGCATTGTGGACAGCATTGTTTGCGGGACCCATCACAAGAAATTTATATATATATATATATATATATATAAACAAAGAAAAATGTAAATGGTTTCACACAATCGTACAAGTGCTTGATGCAAATACATGCAGAGCGGGATACTATAATTAAAAGATTGAGACTGCACGGACAGTTACTTAAAGTTTCACGCACGAGGCGATCATCAGACTGTGCCGTTAATAGCAGTTGAAAGAAAATTTAAACTACATTCATGGAGGGCGGTTTGAGCGATCCTGCTTTTGATTGGCTGCATAAAACTTGTTTTCGTGCCTGCACTTGGTGATTAATTCAGTTCTCTTATTGAGGAGAGTAGATCTGTCAGCGGATAGAATGCAGAGCTTCTCTGTCAGACACAAATTGCAGCGAGACGGGTTTCCCCTGTAAGAGCTTGCTCGCGTGACAATTGACCACTTGATTGAGAAATCGGTGTTTTTGTCTCTTTGGTCCCAGATGTACTTTGATAGGACAGTGTCGTGGGAATGTTTACGATGCTTGAAAGAGACCTTGTGGTTGTTATATCTAGTTTTGAAGCTGTGCTCCGTCATGCCAATATAGACCTTCGATTCGCCGGATGTGGTGGTGACAGTTGCTTTGTAGATGACGTTGTTGACAAGGCATGCACCGTCAAGAGGGCAAAGGTCCTTGTTTCTGCAGTTGCATGATTTAGACTTGACGTGTGTGTCGTTGTTTGTTAGGATCTTGGCGTTGTGGCTCTTGATGATGCTTGCCATGTTGCCCGTGCAACTATAGCTGACCTTCACATTATTCCTGTTGAATATCTTGTGCAATACGTGTGACTTGGGGAAGTGCTTGTCGATGAGGCGGAGGAACGAACTCGCAATGTTCGTCTGGACATTCTCGCTGTATGGCGGGTTGAACCAAATGATATTTCTTGGTCTGTTCCTGCGTCTGTGGTTTGTTTGGTCGTTGTTCCTCGCATATTGAAGGCACTCACGATAGCCGCTGGTCTTGAGGGCATCATTGTAGATCCGAGAGGCCTTATTAAATTCATCGGCATCACAAGATAAGCTTGAAATTCTGGTGCTTATAGCTGCAGGTAGGTGCTTGATTATAGAAGGTGGGTGGTTGGACTTTGTGTTTATGTAAAGCGGATAGTTGTCTGGCTTTCTATACGGGCAAAACTTTCCGGTAGAGAGATTTAGGGTCACGTCGAGGTAGTTGACAATTTTCAAATTTGATTGGGCTGTTATTTGAAGGCCTAGCTCTCCAATAATCTTAGAAAAGTCCTTCCTCATCTTGTCAAGAGATCTTGCGCTCATATTCTTAAATACGGCCAGGCCATCATCCCTATACAGGCCGATGTTTCCATTGGGATAGGCGGATGTAAGCTTGTGTAGGATATATAGACCCACCAGCTCACACACTTCAGCGCCATCGTAGCTGCCCATTGCTACATCGAACATAGGCGAATTACCTCTCTTGTCCCATGGTTCGTTGTTGCTGAACAGAAGGGTTTTCCTCGAGTGCATGATAATCTCAATATCTTCATCAGAAATGGTAGTAAATTGCCTCGCGTAGTCGAGCGACAACTTTAGAAGGGCTTCAGAAATGGACGGATAGAAATCCACTATATCAAAAATCAGGAAGGTGTGCTGACTCTTGTCTTCTATACCAGAGAACCAATCGATAACGGAGCGTGTATTTCTCCATTGGTTGGCGTTGGTTTGGGATCTGATGCTGTTATTAACTTTGTCTAGTACCTGCTTGTACGCGAGGCAATTTACTACCATTTCTGATGAAGATATTGAGATTATCATGCACTCAAGGAAAACCCTTCTGTTCAGCAACAACGAACCATGGGTCAAGAGAGGTAATTCGCCTATGTTCGATGTAGCAATGGGCAGCTACGATGGCGCTGAAGTGTGTGAGCTGGTGGGTCTATATATCCTACACAAGCTTACATCCGCCTATCCCAATGGAAACATCGGCCTGTATAGGGATGATGGCCTGGCCGTATTTAAGAATATGAGCGCAAGATCTCTTGACAAGATGAGGAAGGACTTTTCTAAGATTATTGGAGAGCTAGGCCTTCAAATAACAGCCCAATCAAATTTGAAAATTGTCAACTACCTCGACGTGACCCTAAATCTCTCTACCGGAAAGTTTTGCCCGTATAGAAAGCCAGACAACTATCCGCTTTACATAAACACAAAGTCCAACCACCCACCTTCTATAATCAAGCACCTACCTGCAGCTATAAGCACCAGAATTTCAAGCTTATCTTGTGATGCCGATGAATTTAATAAGGCCTCTCGGATCTACAATGATGCCCTCAAGACCAGCGGCTATTGTGAGTGCCTTCAATATGCGAGGAACAACGACCAAACAAACCACAGACGCAGGAACAGACCAAGAAATATCATTTGGTTCAACCCGCCATACAGCGAGAATGTCCAGACGAACATTGCGAGTTCGTTCCTCCGCCTCATCGACAAGCACTTCCCCAAGTCACACGTATTGCACAAGATATTCAACAGGAATAATGTGAAGGTCAGCTATAGTTGCACGGGCAACATGGCAAGCATCATCAAGAGCCACAACGCCAAGATCCTAACAAACAACGACACACACGTCGAGTCTAAATCATGCAACTGCAGAAACAAGGACCTTTGCCCTCTTGACGGTGCATGCCTTGTCAACAACGTCATCTACAAAGCAACTGTCACCACCACATCCGGCGAATCGAAGGTCTATATTGGCATGACGGAGCACAGCTTCAAAACTAGATATAACAACCACAAGGTCTCTTTCAAGCATCGTAAACATTCCCACGACACTGTCCTATCAAAGTACATCTGGGACCAAAGAGACAAAAACACCGATTTCTCAATCAAGTGGTCAATTGTCACGCGAGCAAGCTCTTACAGGGGAAACCCGTCTCGCTGCAATTTGTGTCTGACAGAGAAGCTCTGCATTCTATCCGCTGACAGATCTACTCTCCTCAATAAGAGATCTGAATTAATCACCAAGTGCAGGCACGAAAACAAGTTTTATGCAGCCAATCAAAAGCAGGATCGCTCAAACCGCCCTGCATGAATGTAGTTTAAATTTTCTTTCAACTGCTATTAACGGCACAGTCTGATGATCGCCTCGTGCGTGAAACTTTAAGTAACTGTCCGTGCAGTCTCAATCTTTTAATTATAGTATATATATATATATATAATTCTCTTCAATGGTCACCGTCGAATGCTCAACTTCGGGTGAAGGAGCGTGATAATCTTTTTTCTAATGAACGACTCGAATTCAGTTGACTGCCATTCAATACAAATCTGTTTCGTAGGCCACCATAAAGGTGACCCACTCTTCAGTTAAACAGCATGTGCACTAGTACGTTACAGTCTACATCATTGTTTTGATCGCGCTGTTAGCCGTTACAATTTTAAATTTTACACTGAACAGCACACGCGCGCGCTGAGTTGTCATGTCAGAGCTTAAAAAGCATCACTAATCGCTCGCGCTAAAATTAGTGTGTGATATTCTAAATTAAACCTTAAAATTAAACTTTAAAATAAATTTTTGCCTGTGCCTACACGTGGAAATAAGCTCGTTCCGCTTATTTAGAGCTGCCATATGTGGCCAACAAATTAGAAACAATTTCTCAGTAATACACAGGTCACAACGTTTTGAAGTGTTCGTGTACGGTTTGGCTTTAGCGAAAACTTTCCAGGTAACATTAAAATCCATACGCAAACCATCAGATGTCCTTCAGACATGAAAAGCGAAAAAAGGAAACTGAGCTAAGCAAATACATATGGAAGCTCAAAGAGGAGGACAAGGATTTTAATGTTACCTGGAAAGTTCTCGCTAAGGCCAAACCATACACGAACACTTCAAAACGTTGTGACCTGTGTATTACTGAGAAATTGTTTTTAATTTGTTGGCCACATATGGCAGCTCTAAATAAGCGGAACGAGCTTATTTCCACGTGTAGGCACAGGCGAAAATTTATTTTTAAGTTTAATTTTAAGGTTTAATTTAGAATATCACACACTAATTTTAGCGCGAGCGATAAGTGATGCTTTTTAAGCTCTGACATGACAACTCAGCGCGCGCGTGTGCTGTACAGTGTAAAATTTAAAATTGTAACGGCTAACAGCGCATTCAAAACAATGATGTAGACTGTAACAAACTAGTGCACATGCTGTTTAACTAAAGAGTGGGTCACCTTTATGGTGGCCTACGAAACAGATTTGTATTGAATGGCAGTCAACTGAATTAGAGTCGTTCATTAGAAAAAAGATTATATATATATATATAAAAACTGAAATTTTGCATTTTCATCTTCTTTTCATCTCTAGCTGCAGTGAACATTGCTGGTTCTTCGATCACGACAAGGGATGATCTTGGGGTCACTCTTGACCAGTGATGTCCATGCATGTAAGCAATCTTTGCTAATCTGCTTTATTTGCTCTAAAGCATATTTGGAAATAAACGAAAAATACCAAAATTACAGTCAGGAGTTGACATTAATACTCTTTATAAATTCTGACGCTGACTTACTTGAGCGTAAACAACGCTCATAATGTACTCAAGACGTTTCGACCGAGAATCTTCGGTCTTCTTCGGTTGTTATCATGGCATAAAAAACGGCTTTTTAACGGTTTCACATTGTACGCGCGTGCGAGCGACTAATACAAATACACGCGAACGCTGCGCGAGACTATGAACATTATGTAAGTGACTTATATACATCAGGGATGTCTATGTGTTCATTTCCCGCATTCTGGTCCCTCTGCGATATATTTAACAATTATCCTGCGAAATCGCGCGGAATATCGCCTGATACTTAGCCGACGAGGCCGTAGGCCGAGTTGGCTAAAATCAGACGATATTCCGCAAGATTGAGCAGGATAATTGTTTTATTATTCAACAAATTGTCAACGAAACACATTTTGGACATAGAAAAACTGTAATTATGCAGCGCTTTACAAGATTTCGGACGAATCTTCGTAACCTACGAATATCGCAGGATATCTGTTATGTACGGATGACAGATATCATTAACATTTTGACCATATATGGGTAGCGCGCGCATCTGTTGAATAATAATTGGAAATATATCGTCAGTATCTTGACCAACCAAGCACAGAAAAATTGGTTCATGCCTGTCTGTAGAGGACAAAATAATAATTCTTGAAATACTTACATGACAGATTCACCAGCAAAATCATATGTTTTTGTGATGGACACTTTTTTGCTAGAGCTAGAAGAAGGCTAAATGTAACAAAAGTGTATTAGGAGAATGTTGCCATAGCTTGGGTTAGTATTATTCACTCTACCTGCTCGTACAATATGTAAACATTAAAGATAAGGGCCCAAGAAAGCAAGCTTTAGCAAGCAAGCAAGGTTACCAGTTTTCCTCTGGCAGTGGAGGGAGGGGGTGATAAATCAAGATAAGCTTTTCATACACAGGATATTAGAACACACAATAGCAAACCTTGAAGATGCAGTCATTTGACTACAACTACAGAATTCAATTTGTGTTCCCTTTATTATATAAATTTAAAATGATGGTGGACTTTAAAGATCAATTCTCCTTGTTAGCATGGGAAAAAGAAAAGTGAAGGATTCTTGTAGTTGCACAGGCAGACCACCCTATTTGGACCACCCCCTTGGCATTTCGCGGCAGCCCGCCGCGGCTCAAAACCTGATTGGTGAATTTGAAACGGCCGGCCGATGATGTTATTTCTCTGGTCGCTGAGTTGAGCACCGATCATAGTCAGCAAGCCGTATGCATGATTTCAGCGTGGATTTTCTCGGAAATTGTTGGAGGGATGAAGTTCAAATTCGGCGAAGAGATAGAGCAACAACTCACCGATCGATAGCCGTCGTCAGATAGGTGAGATTTTCAGAAGTTTGGCGTTAATTCTGGTTTGAAGTGGAGGAGGTCGCTGCTGTCGGCCGTCGACTTGCAAGCCTTGTCTCCTCTTTCTCTATTACCGACCTCCGGCCGGCTAAATCAGTTAAAAAGGCGCTTAAAACGGCCCGCGCAGGCGAAGAAATGCAACAATTGAGTCGATAAACATTTCATTCAACTTCATTGAGATATTTAGAGCGAAATGTAGTTTAGATATTTAATTTCCAGAGCTTTATTTCAGTAGCCCTTATAGATTTCAAAATTTCTTTTGTTCGTCTCATGTCAACAACAATAATTAACTATGAACACATAGGGTGGTCTGCCTGTGGTAGTTGTAGTGAAATTCTGCAAATTACCTGTTGACCAGTTCCCAATATATCAAGGATTCCAAGCTTCAAAGCTCAGTGGTGGAGAATTAATTTGCACAATATGCAGAATAATTATTTATCTTACTATTTGTGAAGGAGTTGCTTTAGAAGATTTTTGTGCCATTATTCCAGTGTCTTTTTTGAAAGCAGCCCATAGTTCTTCTTCTTTTGCTTTCTTGGCAGCTTTTTCTTTTTGTTTAATTAGTATCTCCTCTTCTTCTGATTCTTTTTTATTTCTTTCTTTTACATCTTCAATAATATTGTCATCTGGATCATACAGTTTAATACCACCTTGTCGCCTAATTAAAAAGAGCACAGCATTATTACTAAAAATAGGTACCTGAAGGGTACTGGAGTCAGACGCTTAATGTAGTAACCACACTGTTCTTCACATTGCGGCTCAGTACTAAAGAGGTAAACTGGATGGCTTCCAGAGGAAACCATTTGGTGCAGGGTTCAGCATAGACTTGCCCCAAGTCACTCATTTTTTCTTTGCATCTATAGTTACTTAAATAAAATCGTTTGAAATCAAGCGCAAAAGACCACTTGATCTAAATCGCGCGGGATTCATTTCTGTGAACGCGTACGTAAAGGAAACAAATGACACTTGCCAAGGAACGGCTCGGAACGAGCGACTTCTGTAACTTGCAGGAAATCGATTCTAGCTGACGTTTTTTTTGCCGCAAAAATATTGCATCATTTCGTGTGCATTGAGTTGGTTTCTTTTATCTTGTTGACATCAGTTTCGTGCGCTGCGTGCAGCTGACAAGCGCTGTGGCGTGTGTTAAAATTGCGATTTTCTTCCCTTTTTTATGGGAACTCATACTCAAGGCCCTTGACGGCTCTCTCATTTCTGTAAGATTTAAAAGGGACAGGCACAAAAGAAGAAATTTGTAATCTTTGTTACAAAACTGGTTTAACTGCCAATGTGAGAAGGAAACAAGTCTGCTCAAGAGGTAAAAACGCAACCGTGTCTCGCCAGCAGCGTGCGCTAAGTTGGTGAGCAGACCGCGTTCAGTTCGCGCGCAATAATATGACTGACATAATCTTGATGGCGTCACCAGTGGAAGAATCCGCCGGTGACGCCACATTTCAGAATTGGCGCGCTGCAGGTGAGACAAGTCGCTCGTTCTGCCACAATCCTCTGCCATTTTGTTTTACATGCCAGCGCGCTCCCTCCGTTTCTGTATCCAGCAGTCTACTGCTAATCTAACAAGCGACTTGGAGCAAGTCTAGGTTCAGCACTCTACGTGTATTTCACCAGTTATGAAAATACTTGTTACATGTACTTACAATCGCAATGACTTGTTTTCTGGATATTTCAATTTTTGTTTTGAGTTTATTTTGGAAAACGAAACGAAAATTGAAAGCCCAGTAAGAATGTGTCAATGCAAAGGAAATACCGTCATTGACGTCAGGGGACTGATTACCTGCTGAATCACACAGTCAGGTATGCTCTATTTATACTTGCAAAAGCTTGTCAGACAATACTAAATGGAGAAATACAATGGGATGGCCTTAGTCAACTCTTTATTTTGGCGTGAAATAGACTTCTTTTTAATGCCATTCATGAACTGGTCTGGGTTTATTTTATTCAACATTGGGAGGGGGGGTACTTGACCTACGCTTAGGTATAGGGGTGTCGCGGGGGGTTTGAAACCCTGACCCTGTTTAGGACAATAGAAACTTAAAATACATACCCTGTGTAGGACAACACTCTATTTTATAGGACAAAGGACAACTTCGACCATCATTTACGCTTTATTGTGATTGCATCCAGTACGCCATGTTTAACGTAATTGGAATGCAAACACCGATCCCAGCAAATAAAAATACCGTAAATGATCTAATAAACGCCCACTCTCAAATAAATGCCTTGTATCTAATAAACACTCTCCCTGAGGTATAAAATTTGTATTAGACACCCCTCTCTAATAAACGCCCTGTATCTAATAGACGCCCCCTCCAAGGATCGCCTCAAAAACCAAGGTTACGCTCCATAGAGTAAATCACGTAATTTATTTAGTTTCTTGTTTGATTCGAACATGGAAGAGGCCAACGATGCCAACATGGTTGACCCCGATGTCGATGAAAACATCAATATCAAACTATAACGGCATCTCCAAGCTTTGCATAAGCGCAGAATAGATTAGGTTCCTTCTCACAAACTCTGTTTTTGGTCCTACTATGCGCTGGCAAACTAAATGCCTGCGCGACGAGAATTGATGATGATGATGATGTTGAAATAAATGCCTCTCTCTTATAAACACCTCATATCTATTTAACGCCCCCTGTAGGACCCCTAAAATTTAACAGATGCCCCGGGCATTTATTAGATCATTTACGGATAGCTTTTAATTTAAGCGAATTCAAAGCGAAAACAATGTAAATACTCGACAACAGTCTTGCAGCCGTACCCTGTCTAAGACAGGTTCGGGCCCTGTTTAGGACAGAGGAAATAGAAATTATATACCCTGTTCAGGGCCGGAGGAATAAAAAACCATGTACCCTATCCAGCAGCACATCCCTGTATAGGCGATATTATAGGGGATTATCCCCCCCCCCCCCCCCGGGACGTGATGAAGGAAATTCATCTCACACACACTATGTGACTCACACAAACACGACGTGTGTTTCTGAAGTGACTGCAGATTTCTTACTGTGTGGCCAGTGCCTTTCTAGCCAAAGAACCGAAAGAGGTGGTCAAGCATTAACCGCACGGTAATAAACTGCTTGAAGTTTCTTGTTTTATTCTTTATACGTGCAGTTAAATATGCACGAATCAGTGCATGAACAAAAACGCTTCTAAAACCTGAATAAATTTCTTGTTGGAATTCATGAACAAAAAGTTTTCCAAATGGTTCACATAATTAGACAACTTGAGCTTTCTTTCAAATAATTCTTTATAGGCTGGAAGGATTTCACACAGGCACAGACACACACAAAAAAATAATGCAATACCAACATTTTTATGCAGATAACTCTACAGCTGATTTTCATTTCAGACAAATTTACTAGAAAGTTAAAAAAATTGATGTTTTACAGTGCTTCTGTGATTTAATTTCCTCAAAATTTCTCCTGTCAGGCAAGTGAAAGATAAAATCCACTAGTCAGCCCCAGGCTATGGGACATACACTTAAGGTCATTGCCCTGTATTGCATTGCGCATCCTTACTGCGCAGAATTTTACGCGTATTTAGTGCGCGCGCGCGCGCGAACATCAACAAAATGGCGACTTTTTTCTATGTGGCTTAGTCTGCGAGAGAAGTAAATTGTCACTTTCTCCTAAACGGGTCTGGTGACCTATCAATTTTTTCTCATATTTTTGGTGTAGCGATCAAATTCTTTCTGTAAAATGAAAACAGATCAATTCATGTGTTTGAAAAATAAATTATCGCTAAAAAAGTGTACTTTGCCAGTACTCGCAGAGGAATTATAAAGGAATTATATGGAATATACATGGTCTTCCTGCTCCTAAACGAATCTGGTGACCCCCCTTTTTTATTTCAAAATTTAAGTTCCCTCAAAGTAATAAACCAGTAGGCGAAGTTTGTTTAAAAAATTGTGTTTAGTTCTATTTCAGGGCAATGACCTTAATCTTTTTATGCTGTGTCAACATTTATATAATTTATTATTATGAATATATAAACATGGTGAAAAAGATACAGTCCTTGCTAGATTTGATTCTAATCACTAATTGGTTAAAACAGATCAGACTTAAGTTGTAATACATTGTTTGAGCCATGTAATCTGATTGGTCAGTTTAGTTTAATGATCCCAGTACTAACAAATGTCGCACTGCAATCCATTCTATCTGGTGTACTTTACTTTCTTTTTTTCTCATTTTAGCATATTTTTTTACACATACTTTTCATTATAGAAAACCTGAGCAACTGTGGATATTACAGTGTACCAGGTAAATAGAAAGAAGAGAGTAGAGCAACACACATTAGGGATGACAGGAGCTTGTTGATGCTTACTTGGCAAGAAACAACATGATGAAAGAAAGAAAAATTGTCCTTGATCTTGAAAAATAAAAAAAAAACCTTAACATTCCAATTTTTTACTAATTAAAGAGCAATCACAAATTTTCTACCCAGAAAACAAAAATCTGTATTTTATTTTTGATGAAATTGAGGTATACTATTGATACGCTTGTGCATTTTTACCTTACTCTGGTCTGCTCCTTTGTAGCTTGAATGTTCTTTTTGTCTTCATCTCTGCTTTCTTCTTCATCGCTGTCATATTCTTCTGTTGATCAATGACAGTTTTAAAATTAATTTTTAAATCTTTGAAATATGGTAAGTATATTCAACTTGTAACAACAACAACATCAAACACAATAGAAAACAACTGACAACTTGCCCAACAAAATAACTAATAGATAGCAATATGGATGAAGGGCTGGCTGCTGTCAGAGTGTTGTTTGAGATCAAAAGCAGACAGTTAATATACAAAGTCAGCAGTCATGCTGAAAGCACAAACAAATGGAACAAGGGCCATTTATCAAGCTAACAATCTTTACTGAATTGCTGAGCCTGATTTTATGACAGAAAATTTCATGATGTTTTTACTTTCTGAACGCAGTTTCTATATATTCTGTGTGCGCAAGGTTTAGATTTTTTCCGTTTAGGTCATTTTTTTAAATAAATGTGGAGCTTCGCTTTAAGGCTTGCCTAAAGCTATATATTATATTATTCTTTTCACTCGGAGGCCTAAAAATAATATCAACCCAACCAAAAAAGTGGTAGAGCTATAGCCCTACCAGCCTCTCACCCACCGCAGTCCCTGGAGAAAGAAAAAAGGTTAGAACATGAACTGCTGCTGCACGTAGTTAACAAAATTGCGTTCTTCAATTTGTTCTAAATTTGTAAAGTAAAATTAAAATCATGCGTTTTTTAATAGAGTCAACATTTGTTTACACCATTTTGAGCGTGCATTTAGACAGTTGTTTTCCCTATATAGCGCGAGTCCCTTAAAAGTAATGAAAGCCAAAGTTGTAGCAATTACCTACATGTATCAATCAGACAGCGATTACCCATTGATCATCAGCAAATAATCAATGGCCAGTCAACTCATAGTTAGTATGGTCAACTGATGTCATTGTCTTATGACATCTGCCTGTCTCAAAATTCCTGTGTTCTGACAAGACTCCAGACATTTTGGGTGTTTGGTTACGGGAGGTTCAAGTGTGTAGGGTCCCAAGCATGCAGAGGATTTTTACCCTCGGCTAGATTCTTTAGACACTTAATAAGCTTAAATGTAGTAATTCAACAGTAAGCTTATGTTTAGTACACGACAGCAAAATGTGGTTGTTTCGCAGTTCTTTCTCGAATTCCATGTCTCACTGCTTATCAAAATAAATACAAGTTTGTAAATCATCGGTGAATTTTAACTTCAGAAGCAATGTGTCCGCTAACCTGGTACATAATCTTCATCTTCCTCACTGCTGCTTTGCTCAGAGCTGGACATCTTGAAACGTGACTTGTTGGAGCAACGCCAGAGACTGGAGCGAGCTCAGCAGCGGACTCGTACCCATTGCCCCAGTGTCGAGGCATTCAATCAGGGCATATGTAAGGATAAGGTCAGAAAAGAATGTCTTCTGGGGTCAGTTGCGCCTTTGTAATTATAGGAGGAGGAATTTCTGGTGTATCTTGCGCGGAACACTTGTCAGTGTTGTGTTCAAATGAAACCATTGCCCTTATAACCGCAACTGATGTAGTGAAAGCCACATGCAACCTCAAACAGTTCGGTAAAACACTGGAGGAATTTGATGTCGAGGAAAGATCAGCATCTTCACTGTTCAAGCAGAGTCGTAATGTTATCATTGTGCAATCACTCGTCACGGCCTTTAACCCCCAAGGTATGTAGTATGATACGATGGGGACAGTGCTCTGAAGTACCAGCGAAATGTAAGGACTTAAAATGTTTCGTTTCCCATCGCCCCACCGACCCATTTTTTTCGAAAAGTAAAAAAAAAATTCCAGATTCACTAGTTAAAGAAGCAAGTACTTCAATTTACAAGCACACGATCTTGTTTTAGTAACAACAATTGGTATGATGTGATGTCTTTCGAGTTGACTTTGTAATCAGGCTTTCTTACTTAGGGCCTCTTTACATGAGAGTTTTCGTCCCGGGATGACTTTCGTCCTGGGATGAATTCATCTCGGTGTCTGGTCATTTTCTTGTTGCTGTTTACATAATGATACATGATTTCGTCCCGGGATGAGTTCATCCCGGGACGATCTCATCTCGGGATGAAACAATGTTATGTAATGTTATGTAAGCACGGGCGAGATGAATTCAACTCGGGCGGGACGATTTATTCCGGGATGAACACGCTCATGTAAAATGAATTTTTTTTCATCCCAGGACGAAACTCATCTTGGCTCTCATGTTAAGATACAAGATTCAACAACAAAACTAACCGCCAAGAAGCCGAGCCTTATAAGCACATAGGCTGAACAAATACAATTGGTCTATGAGGACACTTGACCTATTGTTACAAACTGTACATAATGCAAGTTACTATGAATCAAAATATAATAATATTTAATAATAATGACAATAAAGTTTTTTGGGCGCATTTAAATAACTCAATGTGCTTACATTACTTTGTAAAAATAAATTTGTTAAGTTTACTGAACAAGTTTGTGCGGCAAATCATTCTCAGAGGTGCGTTATTTTAGGAAAATTCCTAAATAATGAAAAACAAATCGGCTAAAGCCCAACACACTTTTGGAGGGGAGGGATTCTTGTATTGTTGGTGAAATTTCACGATTTTACGATAAATTCCTATATGTTAAGTATCCACTCAAAGTTGGCAAAGTGCAATAAGAATTTAGCCGAGAAATACGTCTTAGAAAGTTTTGTAAACATAACATGCCCTCTGGGAGTGGTCTTCCAGATTAACACCTAAGGACACAAATCAGGCCCAATCGCCTGTGTTTGCAGAAACTGGCAGGAAAATGCCCAGTGGTGGATATATTTCAAGATCAAAGTTTCCTTTGCCGATGGCCCCCAATTCAAACGCAAATCGAGGTCGTGTAGTGTAAATTTATAATTCCCCGGGAGTTGCTGTCTATGGTGATGGAAAAAACGAAAACTGACCATAGCAATATGAGAAAGAAGACTATAAAACACAAGGGTAGGGAGCAAAAGGGAAGCCCGAACAGAAACAGCAGCAGGATTTTCTTTCACGTGATTGCTTGATGTTGATGGCTGTGGCAAATATAATAGAGAGGCTCAGCTTTTCTATGCTTATGCAAAAAGGGTAATTTCAGTATTTGTTGACAGTAAAATTGAGGATTTATTGGTAAGAAAAAGCCAACCAGCAATAATTTCAGGCGTGAATGGCTCTAAATTGAAGTCATTAGATGGGAATGTAAAATCAGTGTTTTAGGCGCCCATATGGGCTCCTTCACCAAAATTTTAGTCGCCTTCCCTCATAATTTTCACACACATCCACCCAAAGCAGTGTTGTCTCACAAGTATAAGAGCAAACAGCATGATCGCTTTGTAACAAGTAGTTCCTCCACTTTCATGTTTACTTAAAACATGCTTGAAATTATTTTGGGAAGCTGGTCCACAGAAAATGTAGGAATTGGCATTTACAAGAGTAAATTTCAAAATACCCTTTGGGGGGGGGTGGGGGGGGTAGTAACAAGCACAAGATTGTGTGTATCTCAGAAAAAATCCTGGTAATGCGCCTGCTAAAATGCAGATGGCAGGACTTCTGTGAAGCTAAAACTCAGAGTCAAACACTGTCCAAAATAATGGTGAATACAGTCACCTCTTGCCTTGCAGACACCCCGCTATTGTGGACACTGGCTATTACGAACAAAATCCAGATTCCCCACGAAAGAGGTTTGACTGGAAATGACTCCCGCTATAATTACGGACTCTCGCCGAGCATGTCCCCTATAACAAGAGTTGGCTGTATTATAGAATAATAAGACACTACATTGTTTTATGTGAAGACTTCTTGGCCAAGTAGTGCAGCTGTCTTTCTTGATATAATTTTAATCTCTCATAAGCTGACAAATGTTAGCACAAAAAGAAATCAATGTAAAGAAATGCCTGAGAATCATTTGTTGTTTCAACGCATGGTGTACTGAAAAATTAATAAGCCAAAATATAAACAACATAAAACTCAACATTTAAATTCAAGTGGAATGATCGCCATACTGTCAATATTCATCAATTTCAACACATTTTTCCCTTAATCCTTTAGTGTCTGAACTTTATTTACTTGTTGTTTATTAATGTTCATTGTTTGTCTGAATATTTGAGTAAGGTATTGATCAATTAACTTGTGTTAATTTCTTTCAGAGCATAGTGTTGTGACAGAGAGTGGTAAAAAGTATTTTTACAAGAAACTGTGTATCTGCACAGGAGGAAGACCAAACATCATCACTCAACACCCTTGCATCCTTGGAATCCGAGACACACACAGTGTACAGCAATTAAAGAGTAGGCTTTCAAAAGCTCGCAGAGTACTAATTGTTGGCAATGGAGGAATAGCATTGGAACTTGTGTAAGTTGAAAAAATATTCAAAAAAACTTTAGTTTACAAAACCCTCCTCAAAGCTTGTCATAAGTGTTAATTTAAGCAAATAGACCACTCTTTCTATGAGTTTACCAGCTGTGCAAAAAACCCACAGTTTTTCCTCAAGGTTGTTCTCTCGAACTGCGGTGAGTGGGAGAATTTATTTTAGTGATCAATCCAGTAAACTTGCATTGTAATCATTAATTTATGACAAACAGAACTTCTGTTTTAATTATCTGTTAGACTAAAATTAGCCATAAAACTAAAGTTAAGCAATTGTTCCTCCTTACATTTATTTGAGTGTAATACTGTTTTGTCAGAAAGAGGGAGGGAAGTTCGGATTACCAGTACAAAAATATTGACTGGCCAGTCACGTAGTATTTTTTATTTTTTTTTATTTTATTATTTTTTTTTTTGTTGCTATTATACACATAATACAATTACATTCATTTGTTTTTACAGAACATTATACATTACAATTATCGGTATCACACTAGTTACACTAAATTACAATAAATCACAATTACAATAAATTAGATGCACTATTAAGTTTAGAAAAAAAATGCGAAAAAACAAAATAAAAGGAGAAGAATCAGGAGAAGGAGCATCTTACGTGACTGGCCAGTCACGTAGTATTGTATGACAATTGAAGAGCTCCCGACAAAAACGTCCCCTGGACTTTCTGGCTAAATCGAACGTTATCAAACAACTCCAAATTGCGCATGCAGGTTTGTTTACGTGTGCTAAACACTGTCCTGTGTCGCATTTAGCTGGTCTTCCGTTCGTTTTTGAAAAATTACACATGCAAAAAGACAAGGTTTTTGCCGGCGCGGCGTCTTTTTGACTTTTCTTTTACAAACGATACACAAAGGAAACCTTTTGTTCCGCAAAACAATGAAAGCAGCTAAAGTTTTGGGATTACAGGCCTAGCCCTAACCCCTAAGCTTAACCCTAGCGAAAAAAAGCTTAACCCTAAACCCCAAGGGTTAGGGTTAGGGTCTGACACTAGGGTTTCATTTCAAATTTAGGGTTAAAAAGCTAAACCCAAGTTTAAGGGTTAGGGTTAGCGTCAGCGTTTCAAGCGGCTAGCTTTCACTGCAGTCTGCTTGCGGTTAGCTGCTTTTTGTTGTTTCGGGCAAGACTATTGTAATCTGTTACCGTTAGCTGTAATTTGAGGTGAAAGTGAAATAAAGACTGATTGTTGATTGAATACGTTTGCTCGTGTTGTCACATTATACTAGTTTTGCTTTCAGTTAAGTGCCGCCGGCTTGCTCTCACTTCTATCTCCACTCCTTACATCATCACACATCTACAAAATCCCGAGAAAACAAGATAAACTAAGGCACGAATCGATTGATTGATTTATTGATTGATGAATATTTAATGAGGCACAGAAAAAAATTTTGCGAGGGAAGGTCTCCTGCCAAACCTATCAAGAATTTTTTAAAGTCTAAAACCAGGTCACTTCTCGGCAACTTTGTCGCGGCAGCACCCAAGCGGAGCCTGCAAAACTCGCGTTGAGGAAGTTCCCGGCAAGAAACCTCTTGTTTTAGGCTTTTTATGCGGCGAGGCTCAAACTACCTTGGTTTGTGCAACGTTTTTTCCGAAGCGCTAAACAGCGCTGTTGTACTAAACAAAGGCAGAAACATCACTCAGTTCTTCGAGCGATGCTGTAAACTTACGGGTATTCAGACTTAATGATGTCCTTCAACCACCTGGCAGCCGCACTTGAGCTAAAACTATAAACTTCTTTGTTTTACTTTCAAAGGGTGTCATTTGGCTCAATTCAAACTCTTCCGCCTCTAACATGTGACCTTACGTCACAATGCAGTATCCAGTCCTACTCTACTCAAATCAACAAGAAACATGCGCAGCGAGTCGAAGACATGCTTGTAAAATGGTGTCTCGCCTTCCGTAGACGCTTAGAAAACCCTACAGGGAAAGATGTACACGCGATGCGTTGGAAACCTCAGACTGCTAGCTGACTGGGAGAACGTAAGCTTGCAAAATGCCTTTTTTTTGCATAGTTACATAATTTCTGAAAAACGAAGAAAAGACCAGCCGAATGCAACACAGGACAGTGTTTAGCACACGTAAACAAACCTGCATGCGCAATTTGGAGTTGTTTTGATAACGTTAGATTTAGCCAGAAAGTCCAGGGGACATTTTGTCGGGAGCTCTTCAATTATTATGTAAAATATATGAGCTTGTATAACTAAAATTTGATCGAAAAAAATTCACTTGTCCTTTGAAAATTTAGTTGGTTTATGTGTGTACACCTAGACTGTAAGTCTTTTTCTGTGCTTTAAATTTATCGCTTTTGGAAGGCTCCTTGAGGCTGTTTTGGGTGAGTTGCTTTTCTTGTTGGACTAGCTCTCTAACTGTAGAATACTAGTGGATTTTTCCTTTTGGGAGGTAAAAAAGTGAATTTTTTTCATTAAATTTCAGTTTGATACGCTGATAGTATGCTTTGGCTACCTGTCGTGACACAAGTTGTGCAGTTCCCATGTCCATTGCATTGTGCTCATTAAGACAGATCATTCATTAATAAATGCATCAATTAAATATCAAATTAATAAAAGCTCGTATAGTTGTTATCTTTGGTAACTTGTTTATCAAGCTTACAAGCCTTGTGTTTGTTTTCAGGTATGAAATGCGTGGATGCCAGGTGCTGTGGGCCATCAAGGATGATGCTATTGGCAATTCATTCTTTGATGAAGGTGCAGCTACTTTCTTTCTTCCCCACCTTGTTCCTAACCAACCTGTTTCTAAAGAGAAACAAAAGTTTATGGAGAGTACTGTTAAAAGAATGAAATATGGTGCCGAAACTGTGCAGAATGACAACTGTGGTCAGTATTCTATTAATTTTATTGTGCATTTTTACAAAACAGAAGTGAATTAATTTAACTCATTAAAAATACCGTATTAATTTTATTTGATTAAACGCCCAACCTCGAATAAGCACCCACCCTGAAGGTAGGGAAAGTTAATAAGCGCTCAGCCTTGAATATGTGCCCACCCCTACCTCCAAGAAAAAACTGAAGTGCACAAGGGGAGTATTGATTGACTAAGTACTACTAAGTGACTTCCCTGAAGACCACATTTTCTTAGCATTAAATTATAGAAACTTTCAACGAACAGTTTGTTTGTCAGTTTTCTGCTTTGATATATCTTCTCATGTTGTTATTATTTTACAAAATAAACTAACTACTTGTTGAAAATGGTAAAAACTTAATAAGCGCCCAGCCTCAAATAAGCGCCCACCTCGAATAAGCACCCACTCTCAAGGTTCAAAAGTTTAATAAGTGCCCAGGGCGCTTAAACAAATAAATACGGTATCCCTTTGGATAAAAAAAAATTTTTAAAAAAAGTTGGTGGAGTGGCAGCTTTTGCCTTAAAGAAATGGTATCCAAATCAAGAGGAATCGTTGGTGCAGCATGAAAATGGAAGAATGACAAGTGGATTTTTTTATAGGATGGTGAAAGTACAAAACATGTCAGTGACAGTGTTCCTGTACATGTACAGTCTGTGATATATTCAATGAATAAAATTATTTACAAGCATGTGTAAATGATAAGTTTTTTAACGATCATGTGGACTATATGTGTAAAAAGCTTGCCCAGCGGATAGGAACTTTAAGATCTATAAGACATTATCTTCCTCTTTATGAACGTCTTACCTTTTATAATGCTATAATTAAACCAGTTATGATGTACGGTGGCTTAATCTGGGGGTCCGCCTCCACTTATAATATAAGAAGGTTGTTTAGGTTGCAAAAGAGAGCCGCAAGAGTAATTCTCGGAGTAAGAACAAAAGAGGAGAGGACAATTAAGCTTTTTAAGAAATTGAAATGGCTACCATTTTATGACAAAATTAATGTAATCAAGTTATGCTTAGTGTTTAAATGCCTTAATGGCCAATGCCCTGAGTATTTGTCCAATACACTGACAAGGGTTAGTGATATTTCTACGAGACAGTCGAGGCATGGAAGCATTACCCTGAGATGCCCAAAATACTGGCGTGAAACCGAGGGAGGAAGGACTTTTGCAGTCACGGCAGTGAAAGAGTGGAATAAGCTCCCTATAAACATTAGATCTAGTCAGAATGTTAAGCTTTTTAAAAATAATTATGTGAATTACCTTAAGGAATCATACATAGGTCTCGACCATTTCTCTATTTCTTAAGTTAAACTCTATTTTAGTATTTTGTTTTTAGTCATTTCAATTATCATTTTTTCGACGTTTTTGCTTGTTTATAAGCTAAAATGGTAGAATAGGGTTATGTGGACAAAATTTGGAACCACATATTTGTAAACTCTCAAGGGACTTTTTTAATAATTTCTCAAGGGACTGTTTTAATTTCTCAAGGGATTACTTTCCGCTGTGGGTGATCATTTGCGATCTCGTGGAAAAAGCGTGACTTGTCACATTTACAAACGTTATATAACAATTTTAAAAGTGACATGTCAGCTTTCTTATCTCAACGCTGTGTGTCTGAAAGGCGATCTATAAAAAGCGTCGCACAAACAATGGATTGCGTAACTAAAACACGAATAAATGATCACTAGCACTTACATCGTTTAAAAATTACAAACGTCAAAAATAAACCATACCAAAAAACTCGCTCTTTTCAAAGATATTATTGAAGTTAAAACAAATGCAAGAGATGGGGGCTTCTTTTAGCTTAGGAGCGGTTAAAAATTAGGCCAAATTTGGTCGCTACATGCAAGCGCCATTCTATTTCGTCATCAGCCTAGGTCGTTAGGGACGAGACCTAGCGTTGACAGCAATGTTGCATGAATCGGCTTTACAACATGCGATCGTATCTACGCAGTTCGAGTGGAATTTCAGTCAAAGACAGCAAAATTCTTTCGTATTTCATCTTCAAATATAATTCGAAAGCATTCACTGTATATATGGCTTTTGTTTAATCCTGGGTCTTGATATCCGACCCTCGCAGAGCCTAGACAAAACGCAGCTTGAGTGTAACGATTTGTTTACGCCGCAATTTAATATATGCGCAATGTTTTCTCCGACAGTAGTCGGAAATATCCATATTTTTTTTCGTGCTTTTTCGTGGAGCAATCATAACGATACGGCCTTGAACGCATTGAACAGCGGTCTACCTATAACAATTCAAATATGGCGTCGCAAAAACAAAGCGTCGAACGCATATTTTGCTGTTTCATTTGCTAATTTCGCTGCCGTAATCGACTGCCTCGAAAGGTCCTTGCAATTATAAAGTATAGAATTGTCAGATCTCGCTGAAATTTGCACTGTTTATTTGTGTAATGTTAAGGAATATGTGTATAAATACCCGGCGCGGACGAGCCATTTTTGACAAAATTATATGGCTGCATTTCCTCCGCGAAGATAGGAAATTGTTAAACTAAACTACAAAGAAACTGTAATGATGAGTTCGAAGAACAATGCACAGGATAAACCTTTGACTCATACGGTACTTCGTGCAAAAAAGTCGATATCTCGAAGAGACTTTGATTTATTTATGTATAATATAATGAGGGCCACTAGTTTCTCAGTTTTTAACTGTAAAGTGTTTTTACCCTCATTAAATAAAGTTATTATTATTATTATTATTATTATTATTATTATTATTATTATTATTATTATTATTATTATTATAAAATCAATGAACATCAAACTTTGCAAACAAATTAGAAATTATTAATTACTGCAAATTAATGATCTGTCAAATTATTTGTAATGTTATGAATTTTTGAGAGCTGAAGTATTATTTATTTGTGAGTGAGACATTTAATAAGGGCTTATTTCACTGGTCTCTTATGAAACACTTTGCATTTGTTGTGTACCGGTATTTATCTGACAGTGTTCCTTAAATTTATTGTACATGTACAGTCTGTAATACGTTCAATGAATAAAATTATTTACAAGCATGTGTAAATGGTAAGTTTTCTACATCAAAATTTATGGAATAACTGAGGTACACTTCAGTGACAAAATGAATCACAAAAGATACAATAACATCAAAATAATATGCAGATGACAAAGATTACATTTCTTTGTGATAAATACATTACATTGATTTGAATATTGTAATATAAGCGAATTCTATGATCTAGTTCCAGTAAATTAATGTTATGTTTTTTTAACTGCATGTAAACGTTTAGTGCATTATTGCAAGCATGTGTACATTTCAAAATGTCAATTTAAACCTTTATTAATTACAGTAGAACCCTGGTAACTTGAACTCTGAAGGGAAGCGAAAAACAGTTCGAGTTAGTGGGGTTTCGAGTTATCGGAAGTCGATTGAAAATTCAATTTGCCATGTTAATTATTGATAGTGTACTGATTTTTCAGCAGTTTAGTGAACAGTACAGTGCAAATTAAACTTCTCTTGTCAAAAGCTTTCACCCTATCGTACATTTTAATGTTAAGAGTGGAAAATGACTGTCAAATATGTGATCTGTTCGTTGCTCAATTAAAATCAAATTTCTGTAGTGATCGTTTTAGAGATTTAATCTAAATACACGACAAGAAGAGCTAATGGAATATTTCAATGGTCATCCGTGGCGAGTTGTAAGAACCAGGATTCAAGTTATCGGGCTAAATTTGACCCAAATTTTGATCAAGGGAAACAAAATTTAGTTCAAGTTAGCGGGGTTGTTACAGAGAATTTCCCGCATTTAAGTCTTTTCTTCGTTAAACCGCATGTAGCTTGTTGTTCATTCAAAAACACTTAAAAAGCCAACAGCATCTCATTAGCTAAAAATACCTGTTGATCTGTTATTTGTGTCGTTAATATAAAAGGCGTAAAGTTTAAATAATAGATTGTTCCTTTTTACTTCCGAAGCTTTTGTGTTATTTATTTTTAGTAATAGCGGTTGCTTTGGTTTATTATCGTAGCTAATTACTTATGAGTTCCGCTCTTGTCGCGTTTCTAAAAAGTGTTACATTTTCTCAGTATTTAATTTAGTTTTCTGATTACTTTACTAAATGAGTCTCGTGCCAATCTCGCCTCTGTTGTTCACTTGAATAGGATTAATTAACAACCTGTTGGTTGCTGACTCATCGCGTTTTAACTGTGAATACATTTGTTGACACATCTAGTTTCTTTAATTAATGTTTGGTTACTTAATTTACTAGAGGTGCGATCGGTCGGCAAGAAACCGCTCGTTAACACTTTCTAGCTATTCACTACTTTTAATTTCGTTCGATAGTTTTAATTTAGTGTTATTTTAGTTGTACCTTTCACCGCCAAGCAACGAACACGTTTGACAATAAACTCGGAAAGTTAAGTTAGAATTTTTATTAGGTTGCGCTATCCTCAAAGGACTTTATATTTCTTTTCACATCTTGGTGTTAGCGCACTTATTATACTCTGTTAACAATAGACGCTTGTACAAATCGTATATAAACAACCGAACTGTTATGCTTTTTCGATTACAAACTACTCGGAATAAACTGCTGTTGGAACCAAGCTGAGTTGTTGCTGTTGCTGTCCGTCCAGTTCGTGGTTAGATCCCGGTACCCAAGAGTGTAACGGCTCTTCCTTGCAAAGCGAGTGCCCCGTTTGAGTCTAATCTTCCCCGCAATTATCGTCACAGTTGTCTCGTTATCTCAAGTTCAGAGTTCGCCCGTTTCCCTGTACTCACACAAGGAAAACTCTACCGTTACAGGTTTTTGAGTTATCCGAGTTCAAGTTAACTGAGTAAAAATGACTGAAAAGTGAGTTCAAATCCAAGGGAAATGGAAGTTTGTTCGAGTTAGCTGTTGTTCGAGTTATCTGAGTTCGAGTTACCAGGGTTCTACTGTATTTGAAAAAGGACTTGCAATCAAAAATAACCCGAGAATTATAATGGCATCAAAATCAAAATGTTCAAACTTAAAACACATTTTGGTACTGTAATTTTAAAGCAATTTCATCAAAATAATGTTCATTTCTCAGTTCATTTACTTTTTTCAGTCAGATATTTTTCAACCACACACCGCTTGCTATTTTTGTGTTCTGCTGGCAAGTTTTCAGACAATACACTATGATGGTGGAGGAGTATGGAATGTGTGAAATGTGCAGATGGAATGTGTGCAACAATTTTAAGAACTGGCAAAATCGGAAAAAATCAACTCTTGTTGTATATGTACAATCTAAACCCATCAATGCTAGCTTATTGCACTATTCACAACACTCATAATGATATGCGAAGTTGAAATACACTTAATAATGGGTATTTCATGGCTAATTTAGCAGTCTCACGTGCAATTACGTAACTGCCAATGATAAATTCTGGTTTGGCGCGAAAATAATTCATTCTAGCTCAGTTTTCAGCGGAGCCAAGAAGAGGTGAACTCTTTTCGTATTGAGATACGACCCACGCGATTTTCCTTGTACAGGTTCGTTATGGCTGAAGGTCAACCTGCAGAACCTGAAGTTCAGCTACTCGGTGATTCTGTGAACCAGTCGAAAATGGGAATGAGAACGCGGGTCAATCTCAAGAGCTGGAGATAGTTGCCTTTCAGTCGTTATTTGACATTGCGTTGCATAATTTCTTGTCTGTTGTATCTTCTAGGTTTTCTTATACAGCAAAGTTGAGAGGCTGCTGAAAGGATTTGGGATGATCCAAAGCCTGTTATCGGAACTGCTGGAAAGGTTGTCGATTTATTCGGCGTGGCTAGTTAATGAACTAGCCGTTGGCGTCTAGTTCAACTAGGGGAACGCCGCGGACTCGCTTATTTGTATTTCCTTCGGCTTATGTGGTCGTTGGATGGTTACAAATGGTACAAGCGAGAGAGCCGATTTATTTCGGCGTGGCTAGTTGGTGAACTAGTGGTCGGCGTCTAGTTTAACTAGGGGAACGCCGCGGACTCGCTTATTTGTATTTTCTTCCGCTTATGTTGTCATTGGATGTTTACAAGTGGTACTAGCGAGAGAGCCGATTTTAATATTTCGGCGGTGGCTAGTTGGTGAACTAGCGGTCGGCGTCTAGCCTAGTTAGGGGAACGCCAAGGACTCGCTTATTCGTATTATTTCCTTCGACTAATGTGGTCGTTCGATGTTTACAAATGGTAGAAGCGAGGTGGCCGATTAATTTCGGCGGTAGCTAGTTGGTGAACTAGCGGTCGGCGTCTAGTTTAACTAGGGGAACGCTGCGAGCTCGCTTATTTGTATTATTTCCTTCGACTGGTGTGGCCGTTGGATGTTTACAAACGACAAGCAGGGTAGCCGATTTATTCGGTGGGGCTGGTTGGCGAACTAGCGGTTGGCGTCTAGTTGAACTAGGGAAACGTTGCGAGCTTGCTTTATTCGTGTTATGTTAATAATACTAAGTGCTTTACACATCAAGTTGTGAGATGAGTTAGAGTCTGTTTGTCTCTTTACGGAGATTGCGTGAGAAGGTTAGACAATTGAAGCAATCAGTGGAGTTGGTTACCATCGCGTAACCCGAAAATCTCGTAGAACGGATTTTGACCTATGCGGCCCGCCCGCTGTCAGAATTCAACAGATATGAAGTTCTGGAGATGCTAGAGACCCTGCATAACAAAGCCGCTGACGGCAACCATGATAGGAAGAAATACTATCGGCTCGTCTATCAGACAGCCAGGGAGAAGGGGGATTCGTCGAAAGACCACTTCAAAGACCTTGTTATGCGCCTGTTGGGAGATAAGGACCATGAGAAGGTCCTAGAAATTGTGTGTTAAGTAGAGAAGTTAAATCGTAAGAAATCCCAGCCGGAGAGGGAGGATAGAGGTGCCGGTGTGGCACGTTCCTCACGTTCTTTCAACATACGATGTTATTTTTGTAATAGGCGGGGTCATATTGAGGCTAACTGCCCTGAAAGGAAGTCCGGTCATAGCAAATCTTCTTTCAAATCAGACAAGTAGATTGTGTCAGATCGCACCAGTGTTATTAAGGTCGTTGGACACCTTGGCGAGGCTGTGTGCTGTAATAATGTTTTGTTCGCAATAGTAAACAGGCCTTTGTGTGTTGAAATCAATCTAGTGCATATTTTGCTCTGTCTTGTCAACATAGTTTTAACGTCTTTGAAAAAGGGGTATCCTTGATTCAAGGGCCCTCCAGCCTCACTGGTCAAAGCTGTTATCTCTCTGCTGACTTTGACGGGGGTGGTTTTTAAATCATGATGGACCTTCGACCTCAGGAGTTTCAAGACAAAGAAATTGAAATTCCAATGTCCTGGGTTGATTGTTACGGAAACCCCGTCGGGGTTGGTAGAGGGATGACAGCCTGTGACCATGATAGATTACGGAGAATTCAGATGGGAGAGCTAATTGGTGATATTTCGGAGTTGTTGTCCCGCGACCCAGAATGCTTTCGAGCTGGGGGGTTGCATAATCACTTCGAGTATTGGCAGTACATCGCAAAGGAGAGCTCTTCTCCGCAGTAAGCATAGATGCTCGGATGGTTAAGGGACAAGGTCTCGATTCAGCCGTTTTTCAAGCACTTTAAAGGAGAATCATACGATTCAAACGAGCCTCCCATGAAGGTGTTTAAGAACAATGTATCATGCAAGCCCTTTGTGTCATTTGTGGAGGACACTCTCATTGCGCGGTTGAGATCAGGAGCCATTTCGTTGTTGGGGAAAGTGGGTGTGGTCGACCCTCCGTATGTTTTTCCCCCTATGGCTTTAACGGGACCTGCAGAGTTACAGACAGTCGTGCACTGTGGTGGTGCTTGACATGTTTCCTAAAAAGTATTGGTGGCCTATTCTTGTAAGCAAAGCCTTTAAGAGCAAACACCTGGCTGTACGGGGCGATGGCAAGGCTCTCTTGGTTCCGTCCAGAAAGGGGTGGTTACCTCACAAAGGCATTTTTGGAGATCTATGGGCTTTTGCTGTATGTTTTTTAGGTGCTTCTTGACATACATTTTAACATGTTGGGTTGCTGGTGTGTGGTGTATGATACGATATTTCTTTCCTTGTTTGTAAGAGCTTCTAGTCATGGCAAAGTTGTTTGTTCAGTCAGTTAATGTCCAATTTGTGGTCACGCTAATGACTTTGATAATGACAACGCCCATTAAGGACTGCTCTGATGTTGTAGTTATCCTTGATGAAATCGAAGCGAGACTGCAACAGTTACTTAATTATGACCAGGCGACCAGTTACAAAAAGCAAAAAGACTCTCTTCAGAGGGAACTTGAGGCTTTTCTTAGTGCTCTGCCGGGTTTTGTTACCTTGGCGACTGTGACTCCTAGGGACTTGTGTCGTTTTCTGATCTTTAAAGAGAGACATTGCAAAACACAAGTACACCGCAATAGTTGTGAATTCTTGGGTCAGCGTGGTAGACACTTATGTGGCTGCCCTCTGAGATTGTCTTATAAGACTGTGGACTCATACATAGGATCGATTTCCCATTCGATAGGTCGAGATGGGGAGTGGGATAAGCGGCTGGGTCTTGGTAACCCAGCTTCTGATAAACTGGTGAAAGATAACCTTCGTCTTGTCACAGCAGAGTAGTTGAGGGCCCGTGTTACCCCAAAACAAGCCACGCCCTTCTTTGTGGATAAATTGACACAGTTATCGAAGTATCTTGGAGGCGAGTTGGCAAGGGCAAAGACGAAACGTGATCGTTTTTATTATTTCACGTGACCGAGCGTACTTTAAGCCGGCGTTCTTTAGTGGGGACCGGCCAGGAGACCTCGGCCAGGTTAAAGTTTCGGAAACTCTTCGTTTTTCCAAATGATGATGGGCTCTTATTTAATTATGTCTGGGATAAGACTTTGCAGGATGGTGACAGTAATGTTTTTGGTGTCCGTAGAAACCCCCAGTCAGTCATCTGCCCTATGAAGGGCATTGAACAATATGTGGAGGTAGCGAGAGAAATAGGTGTTGATTTGACAAAGGGATATCTGTTTCGCCCGACAACCTCTAATAACGGTTACCAGAACTCTCCATTTAGCTCTCCAGCAGCGGATGCGCGTCTTAAAGTATATCTCAAGCAGATGAAAGCTGACGATGGTGAGATATTGCATGGCTTCCCTTCGGGTTGTGCGATAACGTTGGCCCTTACAGGGGCGGATCTATCTGAGATTATGGAACACGTGGGCTGGGCCAGGAGGCATACTGCTTTATATTACCTTCAGTTGACCAAAGTGCTGAACCATGATGGTGCGTCAGGACGCCTTGCTATGCCCTCTGCTGAGAATGTGGTGACTCCTTGGTAAGATGTGAATCAGCTGAAACATTGTGTGTGCGCTTTTCCAGCTTGTGAGCAAAGGAAACGCCCAGCAGAATGAGAATACATTGGGGTTTGGTACGGATTTGTGTTAAGAGTGTTGTTTGTGACGAATAACCCTTTGCGCCATCGTTTCTTTCCTGAGAAAGATGTTGTTACAGAAGTACACAACGGTCTAGTAGATTATAATTGCAAAATGTGTAGGTGTGTTTCACTGTACTTAGAACTTTTAAGTTAAGTATGAGAGAGATTTGAGGATTGAGGAGTGGGGAGAGTTGTAAGGGGTTGAATGCCGCTGTGCAACAATTATCGACTGTTAAAGAGACAGTGAAGGCTGCTGGGCGCTGATTAATCATTTTTCCCACACCTTATTACAATTGAGCATGAATATGAATGTTGCTGAATAGAATACTATTCACAACACTCATAATGATATGCGAAGTTGAAATACACTTAATAATGGGTATTTCATGGCTAATTTAGCAGTCTCACGTGCAATTACGTAACTGCCAATGATAAATTCTGGTTTGGCGCGAAAATAATTCATTCTAGCTCAGTTTTCAGCGGAGCCACGAAGAGGTGAACGGCCCACCCTCCCACCCAAAAATCGCGTGGGTCGTATCTTGAACACCTCCTAAGCCAAGCTGTTCCAGCTTGGCTTAATCCGCTGATCAATCATTTTTCCCACACCTTATTACAACTGAGCATGAATATGAATGTTGCTGAATAGAATACTATCCAACAGCTGATCGACTCAACATCGTGTTTGAAACTTGCAGGAATGCTGCTTGTAACTGATTACAAAATGTTGGTAAATTTGTAAGTTCTAGCTGTTTATCACAGCTTTCAGTGTGTGTTTCACATCAGCGATAAGAACAAGTGATAGAACAAATCGGTTCTTACAGTTTCTTACGCGAATGCACCACTTATTTCTTGCCATGCACAGTTTATAGACAAGAGAATACATAAAGAAAATGGAAATTATAAGATAGTATCCCTTTTGTCCCATTTCTAGTATCAGCAGTCAGCAAACAACAGGCAGGGTGCTTGAACGAATTGTCAAATTGAATTAGTTTATATACATGTGTTATTGAGCTCCCGGTCTGACGATGCAAAAGTAGCCTGCGAGCAGACACACCATGAGGCTCAAGCTGAAACGAAATAATCTGAAGATAATAATAATAACAACAATAAAAATAATAAACTTTATTATATGGCTACAATAGTACGCGCGCTTTGATTAGCTTCTAAGCGGGCATTATTTTCTTGTAATGACCGGGCATTATGAAAAATTTTCTCGGCTCGATGGTTTTTTGAGTTGCGAGTAAAAGCTACTAGCGCAATTGCAAAAACGACAATAAGTACCGACAAAATGTAACTATCTTTTCAATAACTGAAAGAAAAATATTGGCATACCGATACTTCTTTACCTCGGCCTTAATGTATTGACCTCGCTATCGCTCGGTCAATACATCAAGGCCTCAGTCTGAGATTCCCCTCACTCTCGGTTTATAAGTAGTATATTTTAACCCAGTACTTAGTTTACATCGTGGGCCATAAAAGTAATTATAGAAACAGAATGTGAAGATTATATTTAAAAATAATTTCGTCAGAAAATGTTAAAATTGCCTTTCTTTTCTCTATACATGTACATTTGAATTTATTTTGTCACTGTAAATCGGATTGGCCTGCATATGGTTCATCATTGTTTTAGCTTTCTCAAACTGAGTAGGAACACCCCTCCATAAATAGCCATAGCTGCTTTATCTAATCAGGGTCGTTACTTTTGGAACTTTATGTAATAATAATCAAAGATATCTTCGAGATATCGACTTTTTTTGCATGAAGTTAGTATGAGTAGAAGGTTTATCCTGGGCATTGTTGTTCGAACATATCATGGAAGAATTCAAACGTCTTTCAGTTCAAGCATTTTTTTATTTTCGCGGAGTAAATGCTGTATTTGTCAGTCGCAACAGTTGGGTGCTTTGCGACTCATATACTTTGGCTTGGTTAAAAAAGGTAAACATTGACGTTTGCCATTGTTTAATCGAAATAGTTGTTTCCGTTCGAGTTAGAAAGATTTCTACTTGGCTTAATGCAGAAAAACATGCATGATCGCAGGTTAGGCTACGCACGACAGAGTTACCTTTTGTCTCGTCACGCAATCTTAACCCCACATTGAGAAGTAAATTTTCGTTTGGATATTACCAAAAGCCGCTTCTCCTCGCGTTATTCTTTACCTTACGGCTACACATGCCATTTCTAACGACTACATTTCCAGCAAAACAGTTGCTGTTTATTTTTCTAATGGCGATGCATTAACTTCTGAACAGAAGAAACGTTTAACGCTGCTTCCACCGGAAGTAATTTCACAACAGGCTACAAAAACACTTATAAATATCACTTAACACATTTAATGATGTTGCAATTAGCGAAGCGCACTAATGACGTCACAGAATTTGACCCCCGGTGTGAGTCAAAATTCGGACAAACAAACCGCTCTCTGTAAGAGCAATGTTTGGTTGGCGGGCACTTTGGAGGCATATTTAGCAATTGTTTCACAAAACCATGGCCAGATTGGCTCGGAATTCGGAAAACCTTACCTGTGCAACGTAGAAAGCTCAAACCGTGGTTTGAAACAAAACGGTTTGTCAAACAGAATAATATTTTCGCCCTCTATCTATCATGTGTCGAAACAGATCGGATGGCCGGCGATCAGTGCCGTCAAATTCGGGAAGAATTCTGAATTTCTTGCAACCGACGATCTTTCCGGTGCCTAAATGAAGCAAACATACAAGTGCTATCCTTCGCAATTATATAATTCGATAGTAATTCGCTATCCGCCGCTTAAATTTCTCGGCAGCCTAAATAATTTTGCAGTGGGAATCAAGGTGACATTGCCGGATCTTCGACTAATAAATTCAATTTTGGGCCATTTTTTGGATACCTTCAATACTGAGAATCTCGGCCTCAAATTGTGCCTTTCTCGCCCTTTTTTTCTTGTCAAGAATGCGTCTCCTCCATACAAAGCTTTTGCCCAAACAAAAATTGTTGTCCGACTCACGCAGGGGGGGGGGGGGGTATCATGTGGCGAAATCTATTTTTAATAATAGTAATATTGCGCTTCGCTAGATATGATGATGTTGCAATTCTAAATTGTGCAACTCAGCAGAAATAATCAATTGTTACGAAATGAGTTCCCTTTGGTTAACTATTAGCAACGTTTTAGTGTGTGAAAGACTTGTACGAGTACAAATTTGCGTTGACTTGTTAATCGTTTTAGGTTAAATTAATATTAGCGCCTAAAGACTTGTACTAGTGAAAATTGCTTTCTTAATCGTTTTAAACTTCGCTGCCTTCGAGCGCTGAACCCCTTACATTCTTAATTGGTTATGTGACGTAAGATTTGTGCTACTC
The DNA here is from genome assembly GCF_052425735.1 of Oculina patagonica. NCBI lineage: Eukaryota > Metazoa > Cnidaria > Anthozoa > Scleractinia > Oculinidae > Oculina > Oculina patagonica. The sequence goes on from NC_135761.1 coordinate 27,884,701, forward strand.
ACGTTTTTTATTCTTATATAATGTTTGTAAATTTGACAAGTCACGTTTTTTCTACAAGAACGGAAGTGCTGAAGCACAACTATAGAGTGACACTTAACAAGTCACGCGCTTGGATCACCCACAGCGGAAAGTATTCCCTTGAGAAATTAAAACAGTCCCTTGAGAGTTAACAAGAATGCGATCCCTTCCGGTTCAGATTTTAGCCCACGTAAACGCTATTCTCCTACTCTTTGCTTGTAAACAAGCAAAAAAAAGTCGAAAAAATGTAGTAAGCCTAATCATTATGGTAGCACAATAGTAATACATTTCTTTCTTGTTTTAGGAGACACTAGTAACTGCAGCAACCCTACTAAGAGTTTATGTGGAGGGGCCCTGGGACCAGACTGGAGCTCAGACCTCTCTCTTTGTGGTGCCTTCAGCAGCCAAGACAAAGCTCAAAGACAAGTTCATGTTGAATACAAGTGTCAAGTAAAACAGCTATTTGAACCAGAACAATTCAAAATGTATGGTCAGAAGGAGTCACCGCTTCCTTGGACTACTGACAGTATAACAGATTGTGATTGGCCAGTGTACATTCAGCTTTCAAACGACAAAATATATGGTTGTGACCTTGTAGTCTCAGCAACAGGTGTTATTCCAAGCACACAACCTTTCATATCGTGTGCTCAATTTGATGTTGCACATGACGGTGGCCTTTCAGTTAATTCAAACATGCAAACTAATATTGAGGATGTTTATGCTGCCGGTGATGTTTGCACTGCTTGCTGGGAACCGGCACCTTACTGGTTCCAAATGAGATTATGGAGCCAAGCACGGCAGATGGGTGTGTTTGCAGCAAAGTGCATGTTTGCACATTTTTCAAATGAAAAAATATCTCTGGACTTCTGTTTTGAGTTGTTTGCACATGTGACTCAATTCTTTGGATACAAGGTCATTTTACTAGGAAAATTTAATTCTCAAGGATTGGGAACTGATTATGAACTACTTGTAAGATGTACAAAAGGCAGTGAGTATGTTAAAATTGTCCTGGATAGAACTGGCAGACTATGTGGAGCTGTACTTATTGGTGAAACTGATCTGGAGGAGACCTTTGAGAACTTAATTTTGAATCAAATGGATTTATCTGCAATAAAAGACTTGTTGCTTAATCCTGACATCGATATTGAAGATTACTTTGACTGACAGAGTTACGTGATGATTCAAATATCGAATACTTCGACACTTCAAAAAGTAAAGCATTGAGCACTTTTTCACGTGATATTTTTTGTGTAAAACCTGTATACCTGCCAACTCTCACGCCTGCGAGTTGAAAACTTCAATCTCACGCCAACTCACGCTTACGAACCAATTTCTCACGCCTGGTCGAAAAATGTGAGTTTTTACAACCAAAACAGACAGACTTTCCAAAATAAATGTAAACTTTTAAACCAATGAGAAACAAAAACTCCATGTAAAATGAATAAATGACGATACTTTCTCCGAAATCTCAGAGTTTTGATGAGAAAAGCATTTGGAACGGGGTCGTGTTTAGCAAAACAGTCGCCCACGCACTAGGATCGGGATATGTTCGGAACGTCTTTGTAATACCTCGGACGTCTTCGTGAGGCTTCGGACATTATCGTATCCTCTTTGGAAATCCTGGCACTCTCAGGATAAAAATCTCACGCCTTTGATCCAGAAAAAGTTGGCAGGTATAAACCTGCAACTTGCAATTTATCTTGCAGCCTTTCTAAAGTAGCCAAAAAAATTGATGATGAGATGCAGGTATTAAACTGAATATTCAAAATATTATTGTTAGTAGAACTTAGTCGTGTCCTATTGCTGGCTTGCAACTGACGTCACAGCGGCCATGTTGGGGGACAGGAACAAAGCCTTTCCTTCCACTGGGAATTTAACTTTTTTATCATGCAAATTTTGCGAAAATTTATTTTATTGTTTTGACTCCCAACATGGCCTCTTTGTCACGTGGTTGCAAGCCAGCAATTGGATATCCGCAAAGTAGTTGCCCCGCGGAAATTTGATGTTCTTAAAACTATCAGACCGATAGTTCCGAGACAGAAACACTATTGTCTTTATTGTTGCCCCCGCAGGGTTTTGGCCCAGAGGCCAAAACCCGAGGAGGCACCCTAGAAGTCCCCGGGTGTATACATACAAGGACAAAGAATATTTGTTGAAAAAGTAAGAAATGTGTTTGTAATGGGCGAAGCGTTCTCGATTTGACAAAACTAGGCGCGCACGGTCGTCTCGGGTAATATTTTAGCAAGCGCGCACGGTGGTGTCGGGTACTTGCAACCACGAGGTCGCGTTTCGTCACTTTCGAGCTTCGCCATCTTCTAGCAGCATTTCGTTTTCCGGTTTTGGTTTACGTGTGTTCACAGATTTGTTCGAGCCGTTTCTCTGCTTTAAGTGATATTTGAAGCAGTTGTTAGTAATACGTCGAAAGATTTCGAGCAATTGGTTTCGTGTTCTTGGCTACGTGTATTCCAAGAGCTGGTTCGAGCGTCAACGTTTGCTTTCGGGGGTTTGTATCGTATACATCTTTAATACAACGAGTAATAAACAAAAATATAATACAAGGTAATTCGTTTCGCTAACAAACTGTCAGATTATTTGATCCAAAGAGTGGGTTCAATAAGAATCAAAAATTGTTTTCTCGAATCTTTGAACTGTGCCATATTTTGTTACTCGCGGAATTTTTAGGCTTTTTGGCCTGGAAATTATTGTTAGTATTAAAGTTAATTTTGAATGTTATAAGCCAGGAAATAAGCTTGCGTGTTGTCACCACGAATAATGTGTTATGTGTATTTCCGCTAGATTAATATTTCCGCGCGCTAGGTAATATATTCGACTTGTAACGGTGTCACACAACAAGAAATTCCGCAGCAAACAATGTCATGACGTACATTGCACAGTACAAAAGAAGCCTAATTGTGCAGTCCATCGGCATCAATAATTAAAGGCGACAAAAGACTCCACTGATCCTAGATTATTGCTGTAAAACAAATTATAAAAAGGCGGGGGCAGCTTTATAGTGAGAACTATTACTAGTTTAATTTAAACCAATCAGAATCGGAGATAATTTAGTGGTGAACTATAATTGCGTTTGACTGTAGGAGAACGCATCCTAATCTTGCGGTGGCCTGTGGCCCCGTGGTTGTCCTGTGAACGCACAAGCGAAAGTGTCGTATTATGTATGTCGGTATGTGGCAAGTTGGCCTCGATCTCATGTGATTAGACATTAGAAAGCAATTAATTACGCCACAGCAACGTCAATAATGACATTGAGCCGCAAAGACAGCGCGCACAAACACAATTCATTAAGCCGATAACGCTAGGCTGTAAACAATTTTTGTGTTCGACAGTAGGAGAACAAATCCTAATCTCGTGGTGGCGTGTGGTCCCGTGGCTGTCCAGTAAAAGTCGTTTTATGTGTCATTCTATGTATCTTGGTTTGTGGCAGGTTGGCTAATTAATTAGTTTGATTCGTTCTAACGATCTTCTTCGGTTTGCGTTTGCGAGTTTGTCCTCTAAGTTGTGCTGAAAAATAAACGTTTCGGCAGTCCTCCTTTAAACAATAGTAAAAAAAATTGCTGTTCTGCCTCGTGCACTGTTGGATTGAGATTGTTTCTCTGATAGTTTCAAGTGATGTTGGATGCGCGCTTTATGTTGCACACGCTGTCGTTTTAAATTTGTATGTCGATATAAACAGTCGTGTAACTCGGATTACGTTTGCTAGCCTTATCTTGTGTACCTATCTTGGGTCGAACGCACTCCCCTAATCTCTGATTATTACTAGTTTAACAATAGAGTGTTTCTGTCGAGGTACTATCGGCTGATAGTTGCCCCGCGGAAATTTGATGTTCTTAAAACAAATATTAGCCCGAGAAGCGAAGCTTCGAGGGCAAATATGCTAGTTTTAAGAACATCAAATATCCAAGGGGCAATTATCAGACCGATAGTTACGAGACAGAAACACTCTATTGTCTTAATTGTTCACCACTAAATTATCTTCCGCGCGCACATACAAAGGACTACAAAAGCAAGCATCGTGAATTATTTTTACTTTTGAGGATAAAAAAAAACAAATTGAAAGCCGAAATTTAACAAACGAAACAAAACCAGACGAGAAACCCACTGAATGCAGTGAATTTGGTTGGGTTTTTTTGTCTGCAGGCGCCTTGTTTACAAAAAACAGTCACGGGCGGGCACTATCGATCTGGGCATTTTTCACGGGAGGGCACTATTTTAAAACACTCTATTGTTAAATTAGAAAACGATCATGCTTGCGTTCTTTTTGAAAGCATAATTTTTTATTAATTTCTGGTAAAAAGTACATGAAATGATAACTTTTTGAATGCAATCTTTGAGAGTTTCTACTATAACAATTGGACTTCTCGCCTTCGTTTTCTATGAGCGATAGTCAACTCGGCTCCGCCTCCTGTTAGGGACCTTACGAAACCACGATGGCGACACTGACGATATTAAACGTCGACTGAAAAATGAATTTATATTTTACTTAAGAATCTCGCAATTATCCTAATTTATTAAGTGCGTTAGTTGGTGTCAGAACTCACCGCTAGCTAAATTCTCCCGTTATTATGCCCATGGAGAATATCGACCAGAGGTCTCGACAGTACGGAGAGGGGCTGTAATGTCTTACCACAGTCCTGAGGATTATTACGCGACTGAAAAAGATTTCAATAAATTAACATACAAGAGGAATAGACAAAATGAATGCGTGTTTTTTCGGAAAATAATTCTCCAATAATAGCAGAATAGGGTTTAAACATGCGAGTCAAGTTCATTTTTTTACATGGGCGTTATCATCTGGTACTACACCCAGACCAATACTTAGAAAATACTGGAGCCATCTGTTAAATGGTTTTACATGTTAACATGGTTGCCACAGACATAAGTTTTCAAAATTCCCTGACTTTCCCTGGACCAAATACAGTCAACTCTCGTTATAGCGGACACGCTCGGGGCGTCCGTTACAGCGAGAGTCCGTAATAGCGGGAGTGATTTCCAGTCAAACCTCTTTCGCCTCAATAGCGAAGCGCGAGTGATGTCACGACTCAGACAAACAAACCGAAATGGCGGACGATTTTCCTAACACTTTCTAAAACAGCCGGTATTCCTCAAACACTTTTTTAAACTTCGCCTAGATTCCTTCTATTTCATTCAGAACACGCATAATTAACCATATACGTTTACTACAGAAATTAACAAACATTGGCGCATCGCCTGCAACAGTGGAATGGTTCAAGAGCTATGTATCAAGTCGCTCCCAGTCAGTACGCATCCAATCTACACTGTCAGAGCCACTACTGTTAACACACGGTGTACCTCAGGGTGCAATCCTTTCGCCACTTCTTTTCTGTATATACCTTAACGACCTACCTTATTCTCACTAAATTTCGCGAGTACTTAATTTCGCGAAAAAACAAGAGCCATATTTCGCGAGTACTTAATTTCGCGATTTTGAGAGGAAGATACAATTGAAGTGTATTAAATTTCGCGATTTTTATCTATTCTTCAATATGAAGATTTGACCTCGAAACTGTAACAACATAATTAATATGAAAGTCATCGTAAAAACAGCAAACAAAACAATATACACATAACAAAACATAAGGTATTCAACAGTCTAAATACCTAATAGGTTCATCTACGACTGCAAGAGCGAGATTTTGAAGAACTTGGCGGCAGAGAACACTCAGTTCGAACAGTGCGACTGATAGAGTGGGAGATAACTAATGGACAAAATTAAACAAAAAACTCCTAAACATGAAGCTCAGACATGTTGGAATAACAATGATAAAACACATCGAGTTTCATTATTTTTTTTTTATATTATCAGTACGATACTAAATTTCGTGATTTTAAACTTCGCGTGTCCTATATTTCGCGAGTATTAAAAAAATGAAAATCGCGAAATTTAGTACTTGCGAAATTAAGTGAGAACAAGAAGCTTGAGAAGCTTGAGAAGCTTAAAATCGGGCGCTTAATAATTAGCTATCTGTTTTGACTTGAAAGGCAGGGTACAGTAAGTAAAAATCACTGGAAAAACAGTCACTTAAACCTATTCAGGCCGGGGGGAGGGGGGGGGGGCTTTTGAGGCCCGCGCTGACTTTGGACGCTTATTATTTTTTCAAGATTTAACCAAACGCTGCCAAACTTTGCGCGTTTATCTAAAATTTATCTCGCAATAATTTGGTAGGATTAGTTATTGATCACCATGGCAACGTCATTTTGACAGGCTTGTTTTCCCAAATTTGAATTTTTCGTGTTTCTATTTAATAATGATAATCTGGAATGTCTTCAAGATTGCATTATTACTTAATGACATAATGGTCTCAATTTATAAAAATATATTTCGCACAATACAAAAAAGTATTGCCTTTTCGCAATAGCCTTTTCGCAATACTTAATAAAGGCGGGGTTTTACCTGAAGACCAATTTTTCCAACGCTTTAGGTGGCTGACGCATTTCAGTATTTTCCAGCCCTAACACTTTAATGGAACAGTATACAACTCCTAATCAGGTAACTACTATTGTCAAGAAAATGATCACAACTCATTGACCAATGATTAGGTATTTGTTTCATACCATTACTGTAATAGCAACTGGTGAAGAATAGTAGTACTGACCCAAAGTATAAGGGCTGGAAAACACTGAAAACCATTTCAGCCGCGTTTCAAGGAATCCAAAAAAGCTTTACTTATCCCATATATATTTGTTTTGCAGTATTTTGTTAATTTTTGGACGATTTTGGGGGATGTCTGGGAGGCGATAGTTTTTCTCAAAGGATTAGTAAAATTTAGACAAATAAGAAATATTGGAGATTTAATGTGATTTTAAAATTTGAATTTGAAGTTAAAAATTGGTGGACGGACACCAAACAGTCTCCTGACAACCCGGAGTGCTCTTGCGAGGGGGTCAACTGTTTGGAGGTGTTTCCATTCTTTTCTTCAATCCCTTCTTTAAATCTCTTAAAGTTCCATTCAAATTCAGGTAGAACCCCACCTTAAGTTTTGTTCTTGTGAGAAAACATGGCTTTTAATTCTCCCTCCCTTTCCATCTCTTTAGCCTTTCACCCCCACCTGTCCCTTCCTTTCTACTCTCATTCATTTAATGTTTGTTTACATTTCCTAACCAATTCAGTATCGTACTAATCTGTGCCAAGCAATCAGATAATAACAGAAATTTGCCTTAATTTTGATCTCCCATACCAAGACCTTAGAGTATAAACCGCTAATAAAACAAAACACACTTGATAATAATTATCTGAGGTTATACACCTTGCAGTATTAACGTACTAACGAACTTGATAACAAACCCCATGTCGTACTAAGGATTTTTACTGATCAACATAGAAAATAAGCTCACAATGGTTTGTTCCCAAGACGTTTTTTACTGTACAGAGGGTCTGTATATTGACCTGTAACTTGTATACCGTATTGAAAAATTCAGAACGAACCGACTTCTGCCCGCTACCATGATATCATGTTGAAAAATTAGCTCGTTCGAAACCGTAGCAAAATCGACAGACAATATACAGCCGTTTACTGGCAGTCTTTGAAAATCCTGAATTTCGTCAAAATGAGCCAAAATAAAGTTTTAAAATTTCCTTTATCAATATGGTTCTTATCTTTTTATTCAATTCTATGAACTACTTTTATGCAATACTGTCCACAAAGATTTCAATTTCCTCAAAGTTTCGGGACAAATGGATACAAAATATTTCGTGCAGAATGTAATTTGATTAAGCGAATGTTTTCACGTCTATAAATACTTCAAGCAGTGAATGAAAAACCGTTTTGTTTTCATCGATGAGAAACACTTTCAAATAGTTAATGCATAAAAAATAACAATCAGATCAGAATACAATAATTATTAATGTAAGGTCTCGCTATTATGTCTCGGCAGAGATACTTCTTTTTTGCAAGTTCAAATGTATGCAAATTTCTTGTGAAATGTAATTCGATTCCATTGTCTTGTTTACAAACTCTTTCTTAAAAAAGTTGTATTTTCGTGAATAAAACCTATTGGCCTGTTTTGTTTTCCTGATCATGTTTGTCTGTGATTTTACAAAACATGTGGTCTTTTTTTTCGGAACTTTAAGTTGTACAAAAATTCCTATTTTGAACACAGATGTCACTTCCGGAATTTCTCATCTAAAATTCAATTGGTATTTAATGATAATTATTCGAAGTTTTCATTTTCAAGTCATCTTTTCATTCGATAGCTTTACTGATCTCGTAAAAAATTCCATTCAAGTTCACACCAATACTGTACATTGCCAATGTTTTGCTGACGTCTTGAGAAGTGTCTTATTACTAACGTCACTAGTCAAATCTAAAATATATCCAAACCAAGTTGTGCAAACATTCTACTCTTTGTGACAGGCGACTTTGACGCCCAACTGTGCGGAAATGAAAATCGACATACTTCTTGCTAAATATATAAAAAATAGTTTTAAAGTGGAGTCCGCCTCAAAAAAAATGTACCGCCAGATCACACTGCTATTTGTAGAAACCAGCAAAGCGTCTAGTTTCAAAGTTTCCCGCAAAAACATTGCGTGACATGAATGACGTTACCCGTTTTATTTACAAAAATAGCGTCAACTTGTCAAAGCAACTACAGTTTCACAATGGTGATTATTAGTACTGTACCCCTTAAGCTTTTTCCTCTGTCCTCCCGCCGAAGCAAAGAAGAGAACCAGATTGCAAATTAGCCCAAAAGTCGACCCAGTGTTCCTACAACGATTTACTGTCAAAACTGAAATGAAACCGATTGGCCCAGGCTATCCCCGTCATTTTTAGCCGACAGGAGACTATCGTCTAGGACGACCAAAGGGTGAATTATAAATCGGCCACGCCCGATTAATAAGGTACCTGGTCTACCCCTTTCCTGTGGCCTCGAATCGTACGTCGACGATTCAAAACTATACCTATCCTTTCCTATGCCTGACATTGAAGAAGAAGCAATGCAGAAACTTCAGCAAGATCTACATGAAGTTGCAACGTGGTGCTGTGAGAACGATTTATTAATAAATCCAGATAAAACCAAATTTTTACTCATTGGTACCAGGCAGTTGATGGGCAGACTTGAATCCACTCCATCAGTCTCTTTTTTGGGCAAGCGCCTTTATCCTGCAGCATCTGCCATGGATTTGGGTGTGTCCCTATACCCCAACCTTACTTACAACAACCACATCTCCAGAGTTGTATCTTCATGTTATTCTAAGCTTTGTCAGATAAACAGAGTAAGATCAAGCTTCGATGCTAAGACCTTGGAAATGCTCATTAAGTCTCTAGTTTTTAGCAAGATGCTATATTGCTCGACTGTTTGGGCAAACACGCCATCCTCGAACAACTCGTCAACTCAAGGAAGTACGACCACGTGACTCTACTTCTCCGTCAGCTAAACTGGGTGCCTTTAAAAGAACAACTAGCCTTTAGAGATTTAGTATTAATGTACAAATGTCTAAATAATTTAGCACCCAGTTATTTAAGCAAAAAGTTTTGTAAAAGGTCTGATGTTCATGGACGAAAAACCCGCCAACACCAGAGCTTGCAAATTCCACTGTTCAGGAGCGCAGCAGGCCAAAAAACATTTACATACAGAACTAGCCGTAAACCTATGGAATAGCCTTGATATTAAAATCAAGAACGCTAAATCTCTGTACTCTTTTAAATCAAAGCTTAGGGATCATCTTCTTTTAAACTTTTAATCATTATTTTATTTAGTTTTCAATTTTATTTGTAAATATTAGTGTTAAGTAGATTTATTTTTTATTGTAAATAGTTTCTGAAAAGCCCTATGGGGAGATTACTATTAAAGTTCTTATCTTATCTGATGTTTTTTAGGCCCTTTCGCCAAATACAAAATATGTCATATACCGTAAATGATCTAGGCGTTATTTCACTTTAGAAAATAGCACAAAGTAAATACGTGCGCTGATTGGTTAAAAATTGTGTTTCTATAACTCGATGGAGACACAGACAGTTGTCGTAGACACGGCAATCAATATTCACGGCGCTGAAATAAGCAATGCAAAAATAACAACTAAGAATTGTGCCAAATTTTAATGTCACAGCTGACAAAAACCAGGTTAAGACTAAACAAATATTTGCACACTTGAAAACAAGCGAGTAAGATGTTTACAGAGCCCGCTACACATTCGAAAATTGTCTGTGAAAGAAATTATCGAAGCGGCTGACCTTTCAAAGAAGTTTATGAATTGGCGCAACTTCACTCCATTCTAGGCTTTGTAGCACTTCAAAACTATTCACAGCTCTTCAAAATGACAAGTTATTCGTCCAGAATGCCGAGTCAAACTTCTTTTAACAGAAAAATAATGCACTTTCACCTCCAAGGTTCGAGTCGCTCGATCGGCAGTGTCGATCGTCAAACCATTCGGTAAGTTCGATGAAGCGAAATAAAACCACAATTCTTGACTCCTTCCAGTGCTGGACTTCAGTTAAATCATCGGCTTAGTTATTTCTCATAATTACGTTAACTTTGGGGCCTGTTTTCTTTGTTTCTTTGGCAAAAAAACGGTGAATTTTAGCCTTGAAGCAAATGTTGAACAGTTGATTTATTTCTGTTCATCGACTCCCTTACTATGATTGGTTGATTATGTTCATGACGTGAAACCGCGAGGTGAAGAGAATCTACGTTTTGATGTTAAATAAAGCGCTAAATATTACTTTGATGTGCGTTATTTTCTTTGTGCTGTTTTCTAAAAGAAATAGAAAACATGTTTTCCGTGTTTCTATCGAGTTATAGAAACACTCGTGAAAGTTTGGGAGAACTCGAAAAAGCTGTGGAAACACTCGTCTATCGACTCGTGTTCCCACAGCATTTCTCGTTCTCCCAAACTTCCACTCGTGTTTCTATAGCTCGATAGAAACACGGAACATGTTTTCTATTTCTTAATTAACTGTAACGTCAACGAAACAAATAAGACACGAAGTTTACTCGTGGAGTTAGACAGAAAACAGTTTGTGAGTAGGAGACTCATATGTTCTGCGCTAATGCAAAGCCTGGAGATGTCGTTCATGGTTCGGTATCGATATTTTCATTGACATCGGGGTCAACCATGATGATATCGTTGGCCTCTTCGATGTTCGAATCAAGCAAGAAACTAAACAAATTGCGTGATTTTTCTCTATGGAACGTTGGCTTGGCTTTCGAGGCGGTTCTTGGAGTGGGTGTCTATTAGACACGGGTCGTTTATTAGAGGGGGCGTCTAGAACAAACTTCACACCTCAGGGGGAGCGTTTATTAGATTCGAGGCGTTTATTTGAGAGTGGTAGTATATTAGATCATTTATGGTAGTAGCACTAGCGGGCTCAACCATAGCATCGCTGAGATCACATTGACCCGACATGTTACTTCCAGCCATCAATACTATGTATGAAATCAGCAGTATTGTATTCCAATTTTCCCTGACTTTTCTTCAGAACGTCAGTTTTCCCTGAATCAAAATAAAATTCCCTGACCTCGAAGAATTTTATTTTTCCTGACCATTTACTTTCCTGTGGCAACCCTGTAGTAGGCACTTTGTTGAACGACAGGAATGCACGCTGTGATCTGGTGTCAGGGACATGTTTGACAGCATGTTGAGTTTGAGTACATGTTGGTCAGGACTATCTACCAAACATGTCGTGTCAACACACATCAACATGTGCATTATTTCAAGTGAAAATTTTCCAGTTTTACCAAAAACAATACACAACAGATGGTATTTTCGGCACACTACGCATGACGTAGGGGAAGAAAACACCACCTCAGAATGCATTATTTTCCCAAAGAATAATAAAACTGTTATAGTGTACATACAAAGAACCTTAAACGTGCATCATATGATTTGATGGCAGCACAAATGATCTTGTTACTAGTTGGAAATGATACAACGTTTTTATTAATCATTGTAACTAGATGTACTTATCTGTAGGAAATTGAGTTACAAATTACTTAATAACATTACTGGTCTTTTGACAGTAGTCTAGGTATATTACAGACGAAAGCTTTTAAGAATGGGGCCAAAAAGTGAACAGGTTATCTGTGATAATTGATGCAAGGCCAATGCAGTCTCTAATCAATCTTAGCACTCAAGGCATTTAATACCACATTTCATTTGTAATACTTTACACAAGACTTGATGCATTAATCAGCTAATATTACTTATACAATATTTAAATTAAATCTACTTTTACCTTGCAATGTTTACTGAATTTGATTCTATTTTATTCACACAGCAGCAACTTTCATTCAGAGCTGTTACTCCGTTATTTAAAAAAATATGGCCAAATAGAAATTAAAACCGTGCCCAGTTAATGGCAGGCCCAGGTTATTACTGTAGAGTTTATTAGACTAGTTTGCATTCTTGTGACAGCATTGACTGCACTCAGCAGCCTGCATGGATGGCACAAGGTACTATAACTGACCAGTGTAATCAAATCAAACTTCTCACTTGTGGTTGGTTCCCTTACTGTATAGTGTCTACTGATAGGAAACCACTGTGATTTGGAATTTAAAATGACTCGTCTTGATTAATTGGAAATAAAAAGAACTTCACATCATAAATCTTGGCCTAGTTATGCTCATTATCAAATGAGCCTTGCATTTCACTTTGCTAATTGCTTGCCCCATTGCTCCATGAATTGTACTCTACTCCACTCCACTCCACTATTACCATTACTTATTACACTGCATTAAAGTTCTTAATGAAAAATTAGTCATATACAAATTGAAATGCCGTCATATTATTTTTAACTGGACTAATGTTTGCAAAACTACAACCTTTACATTCTAACTACGTTGTTGTACAAATTATTACATGTTATATTCCGTAGCATTACTCTTGTGCAAAGCCTTCCGTTTCTTCAATTGCAAAGGTTAACTTTTCAACTAACTGTTCATAGCTCTTATATGGTGGAAGATCCAGGCGGTTAAAACTGAAAGATGAAACAAACAAGTCATGAGATGTTGAGCAAGCCTGCTGACGCTGGCATAATCAAACACTGGTAAATAATATGACAACTCTTGTTGCCATGGCAGAGACAGTAAACCGAATTATGTACAGGTTTTGACTCGAATAATAAGATTGCCGTGAAACCGGCGATTACTGGGCGTCAAAAGTTACAGTCATAGGACTGAACATCCACAAAGCTAAAAAATGAAGTTACTTGTCTGTGGTACAAAAGCTGGAGGGGGAAGTGAAAAAACTACTTAACATACCAAGTATGGCTTCGTGGAAGCCAGGTTTCCTTGCCAACCTTCTCAATGCAAAACTTTTGTGGTCCATTACTCCCTGTAAAGACACACGAGACTACATCACTACACTTAACTACAGTAAAGCACACAGCTAGCTATACATTGTTAACACTCGATGTACGCCCAGGTAAATGGATCTCTGGAGGCAAGCGGGTATTGAAAAATTGTGAGCCAAAACAACACTAGATTGGGATCAAGAATTTCTTACTGTCAGAGCTCCCATGTAGGTTCGCCTAACTAGCACTCCAGCTAGCCTAGTACAATGGTTAGCTTTCATTTGCAGGTAAGGATTCTATAATTAACATGTTACATTATATAGAGTTGCTTTATTGTGACTTAGTGGCTCACTAGTCAACTGTCAAAGGTAGGTGCTGTCTTTATATATATGTTAATGCCATAATGCATTCATAAAGTAATAAGTGAACAAAAGTAATAATGGGGTGAAAATTAGTAGAGGACAAAACGTCAAGGTTCACAGTCATGGCAAAAGCTAAAATTTTCTGTTTGGTTTCCACAGAACTAAATCGAGGTCTTTTATACTGGAAAAGCCCTGTTATATGTGAGATACCTGAAACTGTTCCACAATTAAAGTTTGTACAAGGTAAAAAAAATAAAGATACAAACCCATGAGCTCAGCAAATCCCCCTACAGGAAGACGACATGTGCCTGTTACAAACTGTAACAATCGAGTTCTCTTCTCATTGTCAAAGGAACGTACAGCCTGAAAGAAATAAACATCTCTATTGTGCCATGCTCAAGTAATTATTATTTATTTTAATAATTTGTGTACAAGTGTACAGAGGCAAAAACACGGGAGACATGCACACACATCCTGATTTTCAGGTAGAGGAATGCTCTATCCCAAGCTTGCTTCCATGTCTCTTCGTAGAATTGTATATTATTTTTGATCTTCTCTCTATGTCAAGGATTTTAGTCTATTACCCAGTAACCATTTGTTTTCCTGGGTGGAGAGAGGCAATGTTCACAGACAGGGCTTTAACTTTGATACCCTGGATTCAAAAGCCGGCATTCTGATCTTAGTCAATTCTCCTTGAAGACGTGGGTCAAAAGCCTCACGACTGGAGTGTCAGGGACCGCGCAGAGGGAGGGGCTAGGGGGGCTTTAGCCCCCCCCCCCCCACTTTTGTGCAAAAATAAATAAATGAAATTAAACAAAAAATAATAAAAAGAAACAAAGAGCAAAAGGATTGCAAAATAATCGGTAATTCGTTAGGAACAAAAGTTACTGGCAAAGTAAACGCACAGATGTTAACAACAGACATTGTCATAAAAATAATAATACTTTATTTATATAGCGCTCTTTCTATTTCTAACCAATAGCGCTTTACAAGTTAATTACAATTAAAAATTACATATCTATTTAAAAAAAAGTTACAATTTGTATATAATAAAAAGAATAAAAGATCAATAAAAGAATGAGATACACCACAGCGGAGCTCACGACGGGAAGACTGACTTCCATTTACCTTCACGACTTGATGTCGGTCAGACAGATATGATCGGAACCACTCCAAAGCGTTGTGCACGATACCAAACCGTTGTGACACACGATCTAATAGGATACGATGATCAACAGTATCAAATACTACTGAAAGGTCAAGTAGCAGCAGAATTACACAACAGTTGTTATCAATTGCCAGAAGAATATCATCTTGAACTTTGATCATCGCCGTTTCAGTGCTGTGGTACTGTTTATATGCTGACTGATAAAGTTCGTTTAAGTTGTTATCCTCAACGTGTTGACATGTCTAAGCTGCAACAACTTTTTCGACACATTTGGAAATGAAAGCCAGGTTAGAAACTGGGCGAAGGCTGCTAAATTCTTCATAAGGCAGAGTTTGCTTCTTAAGAAGTGGATGCAATGAAGAATTTTTAAGCGATGACGTATAGCTGACGACGTCATCGCTTTATGCAGGCAGCCGACCGGCAGGATCTTTTTGTCTTTTTGTCCTTTTGTCTTTTTGTCGTTTTCGCGCGATCGAACAGAAATCAAGTTTAACTTAACAAGAAATCGCCGCGTAGAACTCAAAAGCAAAATACTCCCGTGCAGTCAGAATGGAACACCACAATGTATAAACGAAAGAGACTAAATTTTATATGATGGCATCTATTAGATTTAATAGACAGAAATTTCAAATTCTTATAAAATACAGGGCCACTGTGAGCATGCAAGAGACCGTTTGACCTTTCTCGCAGCTGAAAAACTAGCTCCCGCGTATCGTGTGTCATTTATCAGAAGTCACACACAATATAACGCAATCTACTGTTGTTCAATTGAGCAAATCTACGAAGAAAATGTATTATTATCGCTTTATGCAGGCAACCGACCGGCAGGATCTTTTTGTCCTTTTGTCCTTTTCGCGCAATCGAACAGAAAACAAGTTTAACTAAACAACAAATCGCCGCGTAGAACTCAAAAGCAAAATACTCCCGTGCAGTCAGTTGGAACACCACAATGTATTAACGAAACAGACTAAATTTTATATGATGGCATCTATAAGATTCAGTAGACAGAAATTTCTAATTCTATAAAATACAGGGCCGCTGTGAGCAAGAGACCGTTTGACACACTACAATATAACGCAATCTACTGTTCTTCAATTGAGCAAATCTACGAAGAAAATGTATTATTATTTTTGCATCCTTGGCCTGTGCATTCATAACTACTGTATTTATTTGAATTCCATCAGATCCTAACTATACTATTTAGACAATCACCAACATTGCTTCTTAGGTTTAAAAAATGTACACTACAATATAATAACAGTCTTAATCATGCACAAGGTGTCGGTTACTTTTATTTACGTTGAGTTTTTGACAAATTCAAAATTATGTTAGACCCTTTGTGAAACGTCATCGCTTCTGCATGCACTGCATGCCGTTTATTAGAGTAGAAGGCACCACTGCGTCAGTTGCAGACACATTGACTATCTTAGTGATGACTGGCAACAAATCAGTGAGACACTCTTTTAGTACTGTTGCTGGAACAGGATCCAGGTCACAGGACTTGCGAACAGATTTACCAATAAGCTTTGCTAACTGTACCTCAGTAACAGGTGTGAACTGACGAAGTAGAACATCCCTTTGTCGTAAGCACGTATCAGGGAAAGGATTCTGCTGTTCCATCCTCTTGCAATCTAGTTCTGTTCTTAATGTGCTTATCTTCTGTTCAAAATAATCGACGAATCAGTTTGCTAGTTCTTCAGAAGAACTACAAGGCGGGTAGAGCTTCTCAGTCCGACCTTTCAGCAACACCTCCAAAGTCCCAAACAGTTCTTTAGGATCAGACGCAAGTTCACTGATAAGCTCTGTGTAGTAGTTCTCCTTAGCCTCACAAATGAGCTTGCGAACAGTTACACACTGCTGTGTGTAGAGTTCTCTGTCTACCGTCAGCCTTGTTTTACGCCATCGGCGCTCTAGTCGTCTCCTAATCACCTTCTGCTTTTGAATCTCTGCGGTGAACCAGGGGGTCACGGGGCGTAAAGTTATGACTTTCTTTCTGATGGGAGCGTGGTCATCAAGTAATGCTGATAGTGTAGTATTCGGGAGTATTATATCGATCAATCAAATCATTTAGGGATGAGTCATCATTTTCCATTAACTTCGAACTCTTGATATCCTTGCGAAAACGAGCAAAGTCCATTCGCTTTGAAAAGGGGGTTCGGCCAACAAAACTTTGCAGCGTACAGCATAATGATCAGATAAAGCAGGATCCACCACTGACGTTTGACATACGATGTTTTCACTGGATCTCGTGATTATCAGATCAAGAGTATGATTCCCCTTATGTGTCGGTTCTTTAATATGCTGAGTGCAATCAAAAGTCTGAAGTAACTGTAGAAATTTAACAGCACTGGCATTGTTTTGATCGTCCACATGAAAGTTGAAATCACCAGCAACCATAATTTGACTCCGTTCGGCCGCTAGGTATTCAAGAAAGGTTCCAAACTCGCTAAAGAACAGTTCGTTAGTAGAGCCGTTTGTCCTTGAAGGTGGTGGTCGATAAACAACAACCACTCTTAGCGATTTAGAATTTGACTCAAGTATGATATCCATGTATTCGAATGACTTAAAGCTCTTTACCAAATTCATCTTTGCTTTTAGCGATTTTTTGCATAGTACTGCAACGCCCCCACCGCGCTTTTCCCTCGAAACACGGCGAAAGACGTAGCCAGTTGGTGCAATATCGCTTATTACAGCTCCATCTGCTTCGCCAGGCAAAAGCCACGTTTCTGTAAAAGCCATGGCATCAATTTTGTTTTCAACAACAAAAATTTTTGTTCTTAATTGATCTTGCGTTCAATAAACAAAATTCAATGGCTTTGCATGGTTTAAATTCTGGAACTAAGGGAGCACGCGGAACGACGACTAGATTTCGATTGTTTCTGATGGGCTGTTGTTTCATAGCTCGTGGATCGCGATGAGTTGTTACTCTCACAGGTATTAGGCGATGATTACAAATGTAGCCGCAGCTATTATTGGTGGCAGATGAATTCAGATAACGAGATTTCCAGGAGTTAGTTCGTGAGTTCTCTGTATCTCCTTGCCATCCAGGATTGAGCTCGACATCACCACACAGTAGCAGAATTTGCCTGTAGCAGTAGAGTTCGAATAATACGCAATTCGAGCGTGCAGGTATTTTTGCTTTAAATTCACACTTTTCACAGATCGGCGCATTTGAATAATAATAATGCAAGTGCCACAGCTCGTTATCCAGCTTGTTGCAGACAACAGTTGCTTGGAATAATCTGCTGCAGGTGTTGCCGCACAGTTCTTTCGTATGCAGATTTCAGTAAATTCATTTACATTTCCAAGCTGGCACTGAAGCAATCCACAGAAAAGTGAAATTGGTCTCGCTATATCAAAGCAATCATCTGATGTAGCCAATGAACCACTTGGAAAGGTGGAATTCGTCGTTATATGTTTTAGCCACAATTCAGAGCAGGAAAAGTCATTTACCAGCCGCAAACTCAGCAAAAGTGTGGAGACCAAGAGAACGTGTCTGGCCATCTTAATGACGTCATATGACTATAAGTGGTGATAATTATTAAATTATTTTTCAATTTTAACCTTGCAGACTAGTACACATGGTACAGGTTTATGTATTTTAACTGGCTTCATTCTGCAAGTAGATCTCTCAGGAAAATGTTTAATTTTGCAACTGGTTAATTTCGATCCGAACTCGTCACTGGGCAAGGCGCATAACGCGATTCCAAAACAAATTGTTCGGTTGTCGAGTCCAGTTAATAATGGTACGATGTTATGCCGCCATTGCTTCCTGGCTTTTCATCACGGTATGCAAACTTGTACTGGTAAATGCAGCAACCAGTGCAGCTGGTAAACCATCGTTTTCTACTGCCCAGAGATTAAAAACATGGCTTCGTTCAACAATAACCCAAGAGCTATTTAGCAAAATGACGATTTTCAACAGTCACAAAGAAAGAACAGACAGACTTTCTCTTCTTGACATAGCAAACGAATTTACAGATTGCAACCGTACCAGAAAAAGAAATGTTGATAACTTTATAGTATCTGGTCCCAGTTGTTCAAAGGGTGGAGAAGGATATCCACCGGATAAATCGCTATCCAGTGGACAACTGTTTAACAAAAAAAAACTTCGCTATCCACTTGGATAGTGATTTATACGGTGGATAGCATTGTCCACAATATAAACAACTGGGGTCAAATGTACAGTAAATATCAGCCACTGTTTAATTACTTCGCCGTTTTTTTTTTTTTATATACCGTTGAGTTCACGGTAGCTCAGGCAAAATCGTTGGATTTCGAAGTTATTTATAGTAATTAAAGGTTGATATCAGTAGTACAACAGTCAACGTTATTTCAAACGAGTGATAGTATTTCGGATAGATATTTCAATCTATCCGCTAGCAACAGCACTGAACGTTTGGGAATTAAAATTTAGTTTGCTGTAGATGAATGCATTTCCCGGCATTTTAGATGTATTAAAATTGAAATTTTGAAGCCTGCGCCCCCTCAAACCTGCAAACCTTCTAGTCCAGAGACAAGGTAGCAAAGTCCTCCTTTTCAAAATATTTACACGGAAATTAATTCAATTTTGTCTCGTGTATGCATTTCTTTCTTTTTCCTTTTCTCACAAAGATACACTTAAGACATCCAAATAATAGGCTTTTAATTGTATCTAAACATTTTAAACTCTCTATCAAATATTGCAATTTTTAGCATGGCTGAAGAAAACCCCCAAGAGTTGTCATAATATAAATTACTGCTTATTGCACAAACCTGCCAGAACCATGTAACTTGTTTACTGTTCCTGGTATAGTGACGATATACAGAGTTAGTCTGCCAGTCATCAACATCAATCTCTTGCATTCCACAAAGCATCAACTAAACAATCCAAAAGATATGATTACTACAACAGCAATATATCACCTCAGGACACTACATAGGAAGTTAATAAATAATCTGACAGTTCTTCTTGTGGAGGATGAGTGACAAAACTGTCAAAGGAATGTGGTATGCTCAACTCTTCGTCATTCTCCTCGCACCACACTCATAATTTCATTGAGTAGACAGCTAATTAAATTATGTTGCCAAAACGCAAGAATAAATGCTAGCCATGTCATGTTATCCACAGGCTATTTAGAATTGAAATTGTGATGAGAAGTCACAAAAAATAATACTGTATACCTCCATTTCCTTCTCATCAAAGTACTGCAACCAGTAAAGAGGCACAACTTCATTGAATCCATCTAAGAAAGCTTTAGTTTGTTCCTCAATTCCACGATTAAACCGCCATTGTGTCATAAGCCTAAACAGATTGCAATATCGACATATGATTATATGATCATTTATGAGCAACAATCATGTCTCGCTAAAAATACCTTTTACACAGCAACCATTACAATGCCACAAAGTTGTGATAAGAAGCCTTGGGCTTTATTTGTTCAGAAGACTTTTGATGGTGTCCTTTTTGAGGAGGAGGGGATTATCAGCTGTATACAAATGTATCTATCTTTTAGAGCTGACTATAATATAAGCACTTGGTATTACAATTTGCATCTGAAATGTAAGGTGCTAATTTCTGGAGGCAAGAGGGCTTATTAACAGTCTTAGTTTTTATTTTCCACAGAACTCGTAACAGACACAGTGTAGTTCCATCGCTCTTTAAAAAGTGCTCGGCATCTATTTTAAAATTAATCATTTCGCATGCAATTCCCTGGAAGATATTATCTATTGAAATAAATCTAATTTATTTAGATATATTTTTTCATGTGAAAGATACAGAGCAAGTGTACACGTGCTGAAATATAAACATAGAAAAGCACAGCATAATATGTCAGCTCTTAAGTGCAAGAAGAGAAGGATATTTATGTGTACTCTCAATTTGTACTGGCATACAACAAGATTAGGAAGCAAGTCGCCTGCAGGAAGTTTAAATCCACACCCCTCCCAAATCAAAAAACCTTCATTGGTTTAGTGCTTCAAAGAACAGATAAGCAAGACACTTACGACAGGTACTCCTCTTTGTTTTCCTCTGTGACCTTGATATTGGCACCATTAGGTTTTAAGTCATGGGATGTAATTTTTCCTAGAAGTTCCATGTCTACTGCAAATTCCATGTCTAAACCACATTCCTCTATATTGTTATCCCTGTGACAAACGGTGATGGAGATAAACACATGCTTAATATCAAGAGCTTTCACCATCACCACATTTACCAAAAAGCTCACTTTACAAACCAAAGAGTTCAAAGACACAGCACAATGATTAAAAGTTGTTAATAATACATACTTAATCCACACTAGGGAATTGTGAAACTCCGGATCAATAGACTCCAAGTCTTTCATAGTTTGTTTTTTATTTAACATTCTTTTGTAAAAAGGAAGTGTGAAGCCTCTGTCGATGAACTTTCCATGATAAAGAGCCTGCAAATAAAAATCCATCAAAATAAAAGCATTTAGATATTACCAGCGTACAGATAATAAACTACAGTGTCACTCAGGGTCAAGAATATTTCTGTGTGAACATACAATAAATGCATTTGTTCTTCAAACTAATTACCGGTATGTGAAAAAACAATTACGATTTGATTGAATCACTGATTGTCTATGCCCTGCAAAAGCTGTGCTCTATATGTCAGGCGCAGATCTAGAAGAAATGGTGACCGATTTCCTAAACAAGCGCCAAAGACGCAAGCTTCTAGGGGGATCAGGGGGAATGCTCTCCCGGAAATTTCTCCCTTTTCCTGGGTTTCTGAGTCATTTAGACAGATATATATAAGTCTGAAAATTCTGGTCACCGATTTCCGTAAAATGATGGAAACCGGTCTGGATCCACACCTGCATGTTGCACAATCAATTTAGGAAGCCCGGGATGAAAGAGAGTTATGACGCCTACCCAGGACTCCTTTGAATATACTCCAAATAGAGTGCATGTCAGTTACATAATACAGTAACAAAGCAGATATAGTGTGGTTTTTGTAAAGCATTTTTAGACTTACCATTGCTATTAAACGTCCAACGAACCTGAAGTACTGTAAATGATCAGGATTCACATACGATGCTACAAAACACAAACAACCAGTTACTAAAGACATCAATTTACCACAATTTGGTGCAGCTGTAGTGCAAGCTTAAGTTATTATTAATTGAAGGGCTCTATGCGCATATGACTGAATGCACCAAGTGAATGAAATTATCCTCAAGGTTACACTTCACAGAATTTTGACTATGAGGAGCATTTGTTTTTACTTCTTCCCTTAAAAGCAAAAAATAAAATTTAAATCTGAGAAATTAATGAATGAATAAAAAAACTGATGAAAAAATGGACTGAACATTATTTTATCATGTCCAGGTAGTGCACACAAATTCAACTCTCTGTTAGAGTGGTTAAATTCAGTGTTGTCAGTACCTGGATTTATTTGAAGGCTGTAGTTGCTCTTGTTTGCATATTCAAACAAACAGTACATTGGATTGAGTACTTCATGAGAAAGAAGAAAGAACCACTCCCTATTGAAGAAGTGAAGAACATTTAGTGTTAATTATTTTGAATTTCACTGCAAATAAAACACCAATGACATTCAAGGTCACATGTGGCTTTGGAAATCCTACCTTGCGACACCACCATAATCCAACCCTTCTTCTCCTTTAAAGATAATGTAAAGCCTTCGACGCAAGTCATGTGGAGCGTATCGCATGACCTGATAGAGACAAGTTATTATTAACGACACATTTACCAAAGATACAGTAAACCTTCAATACTGTTCAAAGTATGTACACAGAGCAACTTAAACATAAATACATGCAGAAATAACAAGATACATGCAATATCAAGGAGGCTCAAAAGGGTTTTGTAGCACATTATTGTTGACTCATAATAACTCAAATCTTCAAGGGGAACCAAACTCAAAGACTCTTGCTGATGTAGGTTAAGTGCAAAGATTTGTAACATGATAATAATACTTAGAACACAGACATGGGTAAATTAATGTCAGTTTATGAGAGCCTTTATGTTAAAAAACCAATAAAAACAGTGTTGCTTTGCAAGGATTCTTTTGCATGAAAGGCTACAAACCTGCTGAAACGAGTCCTCAAATATGTTAGTTCTGTTTACTGTGATTTTAATATGGCTTGGAAGAGAATTGGACTGCAAAAAAAGAAAATTCAGAATGTTTCACAAAATTCAGTTTTATCATCTGGGCAGTTTTCTCTCAGAGAATGGTAAAAAAAAACATTCACACTACCTGACAGAGATGTCTAAATTGTCCAACTTTCCATCTGAAGCTTCTTTCATAAGCGGGACCACCAGCAGCACCTTTAATGCTTTGGAGAAAAACCATATAAAGTTATAGCAGACAATAATCTATAGATTCCTCAGGGAGGGGAAACAGTACACTTTTCAAAGAAATAGTTTGTGTAAAAAGCAACTAATCAGTGTCTAATGCAGCAGTATGTCAGGTCAAAGGTCCAAAAAGCGTTTTTTTTTTAATTATTGTTTGATGACAAGTTATTCCATCTAGGGTAAAATGGGGGCTGTCATCATTACATTGATATGGTAACTCTGATTTGGACAAAACTGAACTCATCTGCAGCTGTAATGTTCAATTGATTTTCTGTCAGATTCTTTATGGTGGCCGGTACACTAATTGGTCAAATTTGAAAGGTATTGTCACTCAAAAACGTAATCAAGCCACCTTAACAACACGTCTGACATCTCAGCATAAAGAAATTTCCTGAACATGAACATGAAATTGATTTTTTATTTTAAAAACATGTATAATCATTCACTGATCCAAGCTGTTTTTCTTACCCAAGAGCAACACCTGTCCTTGGATCACTGAATGTTGTTGTCCGTGTGTTGTGATCCACAAAGTAAGGGATGCCTTCATTTGTGTATCTCATTTCCCAGCCACTAGGGAGTGGTGTGTCAGAACCAACCATACTAACACAAGAAACAAACGTCATCAAACAGTTCTGCAGCAAAAACTCTTATAATTGTGTCCATGGAATATTTTAGTTTAACTTGGAATTATAAGTTCCACCTTAATGGGGGTACTTCTGAACTATCAATTTGTTGCTAAAGTTATAGCACAATAAACACTCATATTTCCAGACTTTCTTCAGAAGTGCTCCATTTTTTCATGTAAACGGTAATTCCATTTGTAGGACAAATTTTTAAAGAAGGCTACCACCGGGCATGTGAAATGGTAACCTGCGATCAGGCTTTCTTTTTACGCGGCGGAGGGAAGGCGAAAAAAGGAAAGCCTGATACAATTATTTGTCAAGTCGTCTGCCACCCCCTAATTAGAATATCTGTCACCACCCCCTAATTAGAATATCTGTCAACGTCGTCGAGAATGTCGGCGATGCCATCAGATAAGCGTGATTAGCACCTTCAAATTATATTTTTTATACTCTCACAAACATGTGTTTGAATTGCCCTTTTTGAACGAGCTGTTCGGATGGTTTTTAAAATTTGTTTTCTGCAAAGGCTGATTTTGTGTAAGGCTCAGGTCAGACATTTCAAGGCCGTAGTTTGCATCACTGGCACGATTGTCTGGCGTCTTTGGTGGTGTGATGTAATACTCTTCGACACCATTGGTGGTAGATCACGCTCTTGCCGAATCCCGTCGGAAGCACCGCCAAACATCTTTTCTTTCACAAACTATTCGTCGAATACACTCCCTTTGTTCGTCTTTAAATGTTTTGTGAACAAAACTCTTGAGGGATTTTCTAAGAGCTAGAAGAACTCGCTTCATTCCGCTCAACACCCGCCATGATAACAATCATCTACGCGCGATATTTTTGGACCGGAAATTAGACTTGAACTCAATTAATCAGGATAAAGTTGTACCTTTTGTTTCCTTCAACCAATCAGAAAAAAAGTCCAGATTCTGGACTTTTTACAGACGACTCGACAAGTAATTGTATCAGGCGTTCATTTTTCCGTTGACCCCTCCGCCGCGAGAAAAATAATGCCTGATCGCAGGTTAGTGAAATGGTGGACATAAATCCACCATACCTTACAACAAAAATAAATTTTAATTTCCTTACACTTGAGTACGAGGATCTTCCCATTGAGTAGCTCTTGTGTTGTGGTTGACAAAGTAAACTCGTCCATTGGATTCCACTCTTTTCTCTGTATATACAAGACATAAGCTGAATGTTGTAAGTAGCACTCAGTAATTTTCACTCAAACAACTAGTAATACTTACCCCAGCCAGCTGGGAGGGGTCCAAGGGGATCTGTTTCGGGCACACCGGCAGTCTACAAGACATAAATAAACATACAGTTGAATCCTGATAACTTGAATCCACAGTACGGTAACTCAAACCTCTCGCTAACTTTAAGAACCTTTTGCAATCTGTCTTCAGGTCATTTTCTTACTAATTTTGCCCTCAATAACTCAACCCCCCAATAACTTGAACCTTTTCCGATTTCCCTTGAAGGTTCGAGTTATCAGGATTTAACTGACTGTATGTTTAACATTCTAAAAATTGCTCTGACCTACAATGCAGGTCAAAAGTAGTCGGGACACTTTTTCTTTTAATTATACAATAACACTTGTTTGTTCTACTCTTCTTGTAAAAGAATGGTTTTTCAACACTTTTTGTTCATGTCTAAACTTCCCTTCCCCCAAGCAATGATGACAAAAATATAAAATTTATGTCCTTATCTTGGTGTGTGGAAAGATTGGTTACCATGGCAACAGTATAACCAATTAACCCTTTTTAGACTGAATATTTTTTGTACATGAAATGGTTTCACAGGGCTACAAAACAAAATGCTATTATGCACCTATCAATGTTAAGCCCGGGGGGGGGGGGGGGGATTTTGACATTTTCTATAAAAAAAAATTCAAATTACCCACCCCCGGGAAAAAATAATTGGTCAAAATCCCCACCCGGGAGCAATGAAAGGTGGTCAGATGTCCTTCAAACCTTGTTGCAGGGGATCATATACCACCAAAATCCCTACCCTGAGGCCATCACGAGAAAGAAATTAAAGAAAATAAACATTGAATTCCTAGCTCTATCTCCTATTCTAGCAGCGAAGGCCTGTGACATGGTGGCAAAGATTGAATCGATCCTTCGGAAAAACTTCTGTCTCACGAAATAAAATAAACTTGACAACGTGCCAGATACAGTGTCCACAATTGTCAAAATCATCTTCCAAGCTTTCTTCGTCCTCAAGATCACTTATAGCCTTCAAAACCATGTCTAAAGCTTGGTCAGTATTAAAATAATCTGACGCCATGACTTTCCACAGATGTAAACAAACGTAGAGGGATGAAACCGAAGAGAAATTCTTGAAAGCAAAATGGCCGACGCCATGTTTATGTAATTGGATAACTGCTGTATAGTTTTCCCCGTCACTGCAGCTTCATACAAGCAAAAATTACCTTAGTTTGTAGGAGAGGGAAAAAAATTGTCTCTGAAGGGGTCAAACTCGACCCCACTCGTCCGAAAAGGGTTAAAATGGCCTTACAAAGCTTATATCCCTTAAGCCCTAAACTTTTTTCCTAAAATGATTTAAATATAAACTGGATGTCCCAACACTAATTTGAAGGTGTTGATCAGTGGATACACTTACATGGTTAGGGTAATTGTTTTCAATGTGAACTAGTGGTCACCACATTTAATTTTGTGACGCTTTTAAACATAAACACAACTCCACTTACTGGGAGAAGAAATCTTTGCTGGAAGTTCTGACGTTCTGTGTTGAGTAAAGCTCTGTTCTGCATCTGCCAGTTCTCAAAGTTTCTGACCGTTTCTGCTGTTGGTCGTTGCCATGTGGTTGTTCTTGTGTTGTGATCAACATAATATGTTCTTCCTCGTGAGTCAGTTCTCCGTTCCCACCTGAAAAGTAATTTGTATTTTCTTGTTTTATTCACAGCTTCATGTGATGAACAACACTTACAGATGACAAAGTTCTCTTTTGAGAAGTTTTGAGCCAAGTACAAAAGTTTGCTTTTTCACATTTTTCATTGTGTCAAGTTCAGTTTACAAACAGCTCATAGCACAGTCTGCAGGAAACTTGGCATCACAAGTTGAGCAAAATGGCTTTAATTATTATAATCATAATTAAATAATAAAAATATGATAAAGAACAATAAATGTGAATAAATGGAAAGAAGCTGATTATTACCCTGGTGGTAGAGGCTGAGGTCTTTCCCAGGCAGTTGTGCGTGTATTGTGATCTACATAGTATATCCTGCTATGAGGATCCACACGCTGCTCCCACCTAAAACACAACAACATGCTATGTTATGTATGTCCTTAGAAGGAAAATGAAACTGATTTGACTTAGCTGTAATTTGCTGTTATTTGCCAATGCTAGCATATATGTTTTGCTCTAGGTTTCAGGGATGTAGCTAAGAAAGCACTAAGCCGGCTCATCAACAAGCCCAGCTGGCTTTTCTGGCCTTGGCAGCTCTAAAAGTTTACCCAAGCCTTTGTTTTCATGTGAATTTTCAGCTGGATTTAAGTTCTTTTTCAGCCGGTTAAATTAGCCGGCAGCCGGCCCTTAGCGACATCCCTGAGGTTTCAACTGGAACATGAAGCATAACCATTATTCTTGCAGCAGACCATTTTTAAAAAAAATCTGTAAGATTATTTATTGATAATGCATTTATATAGCGCATTTTCCATATGGGTATGTTCAAATGCGCTTAACACATATTGTAATTTAAGATACAATTGCAAAGGCCAGACCACAACACCGGGAGCTTCGTGCCACTCCCTAAAGCTAGAGAACATCAAAGAGCTTCCTTAAAGTATTTCCAATTTTACACTTCTTAATTCTAGAACAAATTTATTCCTTCATTCATTGACACTTAAGCTCAGAGATAAATCTTACAGTAGCATTTTATGTTACAGTCAAGACTTCAAACTCACTCATAATGACTCACTTTCACAAACAAAATTTAGCCAATACCAGTAGTTAAAATTTACCACATTTCTTTACCATCTCCATACAGAACACTGTAGCTAAGAGGTTAAAGCATCTGACTGGACTCAATTCCCTTCAGGGCCTTTTTCCTTTGCCACAAGCCCACAGTAAATTCTATTAACATCTTTCTCATAAAAAGAAAGATGTATGTCAAGTGCTTACACTATGAGAATACGAAGTGACAATCCATAACCTACCCAGGAGGCAGTGGTTCCTCATTCCCTTGTCTCTGTCTTGATGAGGAAGCATTAGAACTGTTTACAGCTGAAAATTGAAAAGTGCTCTGTTAATGCCTCATTCAACAGTTAAAAGCTACACATCATGCAAAATGGATAGTTCATGGACATTTAGAATAAAAGCTTAGTGTAAAAGGTACCAGGATCCATTTTGGGGTATTTTTATAATCCCAAAATGATACTACACTTGTACACCTACTCAGAAACAGCCATGCCCCAGAAATAAGAGAATGATATTGTGAATTTCATTCTCCCCCCTTTTTTTGCATGTAAGCTTTACTTGTCGCTCAAATATTTAACTAATTTAATGCTTTATTGTTTACAAGTGTTATGTAATTTAAGGAAAACAGTGTAATAAGTGATATATTACAAGTGTAAATTGTATATATAATAAGCCAAACATCACATGTAAATACTGAGTAGTATGTAGTAAGTGTGGGAGGCGCGGTGGCCTAATGGTTAGCGCGCTCGACTCCGAGTCGAACGGCCCGGGTTCGAGGCCTGGCCGGGGGCCTGCGTTGTGTTCTTGGGCAAGACACTTTACTCTCACAGTGCCTCTCTCCACCCAGGTGTATAAATGGTACCGGCGAATTTACTGCTGGGGGATAACCCTGCGATGGACTAGCATCCCATCCAGGGGGGAGTAGCAATACTCCTAGTCGCTTAATGCTAATGCCGGCTGTATGGGCCTCATGGCTCGGAGACAGACTTTACTTTATGTAGTAAGTAACTGTTGTTAGTGTATTAGTAGTGTAAGTAGTGTTCTTGTTATTGTAAGCAGTGTGCTTTTTTCATTCAATAAAAAAAATTGTGAATTTCATGGACAAGCAGTTCCTGCAGTGTTCTTTCTTTGAAAAGGTACCATAATATATAGCATTGTAAACATTTGAATTAAAGTATACCATGGTGGTACCAAAATGTGACTTTCAACAAACATGGACTCATCAAATTCATAAATTCACCCAGGCTGGGTTTGGAAGTCAGCATCAACAGCCAATTTTACCACCATACATGACAATAACATGCATTTTATTTTATTTGCATCTTTCTGTGTCAGAAAGATGCATTGGTGTACAAGTCACAATTTCTAACGATGTCTGACTTTACCCTTGTATATTTTGTAAATAAGAATAAATATGACTGTAATAATCATACAGATGTATTCTTCATTATCTAATCAAGTTGCATTACTGTTTGTTTAAATGCTCGTTTGCTTGGTTAAAATGTAAAAACAAGACAAAGTTAGTTCACTCACCAAAATTCTTTACATGCCGCGTAACATTTTCGTTTACAAACGACACACTTTCGTCATCGTTTGTAACGTTTTTATCGTTTGAAACGCTTCCAACTTGCTTTTGCCAAACCAGCGTTTAGCGTTTGTGCAACGTTTTGGTATCGTTCGTTTCTGTCGTTCAAATCATTCGCTTATATGGTTTGAAACGTTCGTTGCTATGGTTTGAATCGTTCGTTTTATAATTATATGGTTTGAATCGTTTGGTCTGTTTGGTTTATTTGTAGTTTGAATCGTTTCTTTCTTTCGGTTTGGTAAATGTTGTTTTCAAATGTGGATTTGATTTATAACAATTGTTTAACTGATCGTTTGAGACAAAATTCAATAACTTTGGTGATTTTATCTGAAAAGGTTGTGATTTTAAAAGGACAGCTTTGAACAGAGACGAAGCGTAATTTGGCAGTGTCTGCTAAATATACACGAGTTCCACACGAATAATTAAGTCTTGTGTTCTAGCGCACAAAGAATCAATATTAATTTTATTGCATCCAAAAGCAAATTTGACATTGTTTGAATAACTTTTTTGGATCCAAAAACATTTTGCATTCTATTTTGTCTTTGTTAATTCTTAGTTGGAAGCCATTGACAAATTTGCATTTCGGTGGAAATTTGATATTGTTTCATTTATATTGGGAAATTTTATTATCGATTGTTTTCTATCTAAAATTTCTTATGCAACTATCGATTTTTCATCAGAAAATATTTATCTAACCATTTTTCATGCATACCAGCACGTGAACTAAACCTCGATTCATACGCGTCGGAGCGAAATGTCTTATCTACAGTAGTTATCTCATCTTGTTCTCGCAATTTTCGAGTAATTTGACTCAAATTTTCCCCCAAAAATGTAAGTTTATCATTCATTTTCTTTCATAAAGTAAAAATTTATTCGCAGTGTACGTGTTCTTGCGAACGGGTTCCGAAAATTAAACCTTGTTATTCTAGCACGTTCTCGTAGGATGCTATTTTGAGCATCACAACGATAGAAACGATTGAAACCAAAGTTCATAAACGATTGCAACGAAAGATAAAAACCATTGAAACCATTGGCAAAAACCATTGAAACGACAAAAACGATGGAAACGAACGACACAAACCATTGAAACGCTGAACGCAAACGCTGGATTGAAATGTGATCACCCAACCAAAACTTTACGTAATTTTTTTTCAATGTAACGCTAGAAAATCAGTTCTTTCTCTGAATCTGAAGAAATTTGATAAGAAGTACGCCTTTGATTGGATTCTACAACTTATGTGCACTTCAGTTTTCAAGATTTTTGTGTCTAATTTTTAGTTGAAGCAGAAATAATCACGAAAATGTCTTTTGCGTTCACTCCTGTTTTCGCTGTAATTTTCGAGTACGATGTTTTAATTTTGTTGTAAATTCTATTTTAAATAAGTGGATTTTCTGCCACTTTCTTATCACCAGGTAAATGCACATGAAATTTACTTTACTTTTATGTTGTTAGATTATTGATTGTCCGTGAATTTTGCATTCTAGCTCGTTATTTAGCGTTACATATTTTGTTACGCTGTTGTACGCCAACACCGTGCGCATGGCCATATTCATATTAAGACTACAGTGTGTTAATCAAATCAATTTTAATTATTCTTGGTTTTCATGTCATAAAATTCTGAAATCAAAATTCACTAGGCCTACTAAATTTTCGTTGTCATTAGACGTAAGATAAACTTAAAATATATCTTTTTGCAAATTTCCAGATCGAAAGTGTCATTCGTTTTTTAAACAGAGCATTTTGAATATTTCAGTTCTTTGTCGTACAGTATGTGACATCAAGCTGAGCGCCGTGACAAAGCTGTTTTGTTTGAAAAAAAGCCTTTCCTTTTCATATTCAGCAGATTGAACATTTCAGATACATGTATTATAAGTGGTGTTTATGTGAAACTGTACTAGCTCATGAGCCAAAGAATGCCGCTGTTGTAAACAGAATTGAGTTCCAGATGGTTTCTCTGACATCACGGCAGCCATATTTGTGTCCCTCGGAAGGACACAGTTATGACATCCAGGCGCGTAGCTGAGGTTTTTGGAAGGGTGTTCGTATTGACAGGAATATTTATTAGGGGGTTATTAATGCGAGTGCCGAAGGCGCGAGCCTCTAGGGGGGTCTGGGGGCATGTGCCCCAGAATATTTTGAAATCTAGAGGCCTGGAAATGCTATTTTCAGCATTGTGCACGTCAATATTTCAAACTCGATGGAGTGTAAAATAACAGGTATTTTTAGTGATAACAACAATATTTCCGGCGTTTTGTTAACTTGATACATTTACATACCGGCTTAGTACACTAAACGTTTTACAAAAGCTTGATGTGTGCTGCAAAGGCATCTCAGGGTAAAAGCCTAAGCCCCCCACCCCTCGGTTCCACCGTCAATGTACTAAAAGCAGCGTCAAAGCATCGATATGCACTAAATACACGTATCACCTGGGTCCCCCGAAACTTTATTCCCCGCCTTTCGTCTATTGATACTCCATTTATCAAATTCCGAACGCCTGTCAAGGAAATATTTTTCAACGATGGGATTATTTTTACTACATATAATACTAGGTCACTAGGATATATTGAGGCCACTTACTAACTAATTCACTACAGGACTATTCGTAAAGCAAACTTGACAATTGCATCATCCTCGGGTGAAGGCCTTGAAATAGATTGATAATTTCGTCCAGATCGACAGGCATACTGATACTTGATATGCATGAGAGCCAGTGAGGAGAGCCCATTCTCCTTACAATTTAATACTTTCCCCATACTTTTAGCGTTTTCTTGCAGGGTAATGTAAACGCTGCGACACTGCGACGTTTCCCATTCCCCCACTATTTGCTAAAAGCTGAAAATCAACAGTTTGTGTTTTCAGTCCTCCATTATTGACCTCCAAAGGGGGTTCGTTCGAACCCCTCGAACCCCCCCCCCCCTCCTACGCGCCTGGCATCTCCATACTAAGCTTTATAAATTTGCGTGGAAAGGTTCGGCAAAAACTCACGAACGGTACACCGTACAGACCTGAAACTTGGACAAATTGTTTACCTATTTATCGTCTATAATATTTGAAATTCATAGCTTCTGTAGTTGAATGGTTTCGAATTTATTTTTTGATTGCGTGACAGTGAAAACCAGCAATTGTAACTTAAGCATAATTTTAGAGATTTTAAGTCTTTGTAATTAGATTATTTAGATTAATTAGTCGTATATCAAATTGCAATTTTTTTAAAATAGAGGGCCACAGGTTTATCAGAATTTTTTCTGTTATGTGCTACCCTCTCTAATTAAAGTTGTCTATTTATCTATCTAGGGTTGGAAATTAGCGCTTGCCCACTCGCCACTGTGTTTGCTGCTGTAATACAACTCAAAGGCTAAGTAAGTTAACTTGAAGAGTAGCTAGCAAAAAGTTGTAACAAACTGGTAAGAAAATGGCAGACAACAGGGCTGTTGTCTATTTGATGTTCTATGTCAATGTGCACATGCAAAAGTTTACACCTTTTGCTTTAGTGCTTTTTTGCCACATGCAACTCCCTAGCATTTCAATGGTCTAGTTTCTTCTAAACTACCTTGAAAATCAGAAAACAACACACGATATTGGAGTTTAGAACTGAGAATCTGAAAACCTGGAAAAAGAAAGAATGTAAAAATATCAAGAATCCAATGTAAGGTATATCAGATTACGATCTGTTCTATGACTAAGCAGTTATTTGAAAGTAAATTTACCTGGAGGCGGCTGGCCAGGAGGTGGCTGAGGAACTGATGGAGTGGAAGCAGAAACATTACTTCTGGCATTAACCCCAGGAGAGGAACTATGAGAAGTATTAACAGCTGCTGCAGTAGTTGCTAATGCTCCAGTACTGACAGGTCTCTGTCTGCCTGACGACTGCCTACTGTGTCTCCTTTGCACATCACCGTCACTCGGTCGCCTGAAACACAAACCAACAGGCAATCGATACCAGCCATGGCTAAATATAAATGCAATAGCAAATAAATTCATTATCAGCTCCTGACATTCTCAAGAAAGAGAAATTTCTTACTGCTGTGACGGTCGTGAGGGAGTGTTGGCATTAGTTGACTGTCGTGATGGCGTGTTGCCATTAGTTGACTGTCGTGATGGTGTGTTGCCATTAGTTGACTGCCGTGATGGTGTGTTGCCATTAGTTGAGGTTGTCCTTGAGCCGGGTGTTACCACTGGACCATTAGCTACAGGAGTTGGTGTTTGTGAAGGTGGCCTTCGGGGAAAGTGTCTCATATTCACACTCATCCCATCAAGTAGAACCTCCAGTACTCCTGTCTGACAAGGAGCACCATTCTTGTCCAGGATAATATTCACTTTTAAATTATGATTGTTTACTGCACAAACAAGAACAAAAAATTAAATAGTTAAGTGCAAAAAAAATCTAATTCTTCATTCAATCTTCAACTCAGCTCACTTGGTCTAGTAGTTCACACACAAAATATTTTTTTTTCCGAAAAGTGAAAATAATTTGATTTTGCATTTGTTAATCAAAGATATAGTTGACCGTTATTTTGTCCACTTGGTCTGGACAAAAAATATTTAACCCATTGACTCCTGGAGATTTTCCAAAAAACACATTTTTTAGATGTTTTTGACCTTTTAAGGTCTATTATAAGCTAAAATAGCTCCAAATCACTCAAAACGGCCCTTGAAACGCAAAATGCATCCTTGTTTTTCACCAGAATCATGTTTAGCAACTTTTTAGCTTGTGCACGTGCACGATAAACCATCCTACCACTTTAGGCTTTTCGTTTTTTTTTTTGCTTTTCCTTTTTCTCTTCTTCCTTTCTTTTTGCTGCAGTGTTTGGCCTTCTACCAGGCTTCTTTCTAGTAAAAGAATTTCCACGAAAGCGCAAACAAGGCAAGAACTACTTACCATGGACAAGCAAAGGGTGGAAAGGGAAAATTTTCCTCTGAGTTTTTCACTAAAATTTTGAAGCGTTTTGGTGCATACTTCAAGCTCCATCAATCTAATCGTGCTGGTTTAGGTATCGTTGGAAAGGTCTTGTTCTGCTTCACAATTTGAGCATAGATGTCGCCTTTCTGGGTGAAAGGTAATGACGTCACAAGCGGGACAAATGCCCGGATCCTTAATGGCCTGTTTAGGCTGGTTCAGGAGTCAATGGGTTATTCCAGAAAAAATCCACACACCCCCGACAGATGTGGTCGTTTTTTAACCCCCCTCTCACCTGGATTTCCTGAAGCACAAGACCCCCCCTCCTGTCTCGATTTCCAAGACCAAAGACCCCCCCCCCCTCCCGCCTGGATTTCCAGAAAAAATTATTATGCTTAACTTTAATTAAATTTTAATAGAAAATATGCACAATCACGTCTAGAAGATGTTTTGTTTAATTTCTAAAGCATCAGCTAATATTAAGCTAAGAATTCTATCGCATGGAACTAAAAGAAG
Source organism: Oculina patagonica (assembly GCF_052425735.1). Taxonomy (NCBI): domain Eukaryota; kingdom Metazoa; phylum Cnidaria; class Anthozoa; order Scleractinia; family Oculinidae; genus Oculina; species Oculina patagonica. Next base: position 27,919,397 of record NC_135761.1, read on the forward strand.
AAAGGAGCAAAAATACGAAAAAGTGAACGAGTGTTTACATTCTTTGCTCATTAAAATCAGTTGCCCTTTATTCTACTCTGCGCGAGATATGGTCCTAAAGTAATATGATTACTGTAGTAAAAAATATGATAAAAGAGTCAAATAGTCATTCCTCTTCGCCTGCTTTTCGAGACATAAGGTCAGTCCTGTCCACTGAAGATCGAGAACTTCTAAATCAAAATCTTTCGAATAACAAAAGTCTAAACTTCTTTATCGCGCTGGGTCTGGGTACGAGTAGAAATGTGTCAGGTGAGTAGAAATGTGTCAGGCGTTGAAATCACGATCTTCGTTGCAACTAAGGATGGGCTGATACAGGTCTTTTAAAACGATACGATATCGATATGATATTTGACTTTTTTCTCGATATCAATATCGATATCAATATTATGACATCAATTCTGTACTGACATCATTGGTATGTCACGTGATTCGCCTGACCATACAAAGGACAGTCATGGCATTATAAATATGAGCCAGGAATGTTGATTTTTGGTCTTTTTGTTTCACTGTGGACTAGATCAAGTCAAGGCAATAGAAAAATCCAAATATTGACAAGAAAATCAACAATTATATTTGTTTGCGCAAAAGTGCATTTTTAAACCTCAGGTGTTGATCAGAAGACCGCAGGCTCAGGTCACGTGTGCAGTATCGAAAACGTATCGAAAGTGCGATATTTTTCGAAAGTATCGATACTTTTCATAATTGTCAAAATATCGATGTATCGAATATTTGGCATTGAGTATCGGCCCATCCTTAGTTGCAACAACATTGTGAGATCTTTTGATGGGTTCTCTTTAATTTTGTATCTTATTTTAATGTTTTCTGCTATAATAGGACCTGTGAAGGAACTTAGATTATCATTTATGTCAGGTGAGAAATATATGAACAAAAATATAATCTACTTTTTCAGGATCTGAGGGCGCTGAAGTGTCACCGAACTAAATGTTCGAAGTGCTTGAATTATCGGTTGAAATGACCCCTGCAGAAGACTTTTTGAAGTTCAACCCCCCTCCCGCCTGGATTTCCAGAGCCTTTTACTTCCCCCCCTCCCGCGAGAATTGCCAGAATCCCATCAGTTGGGGGGGGGGGGTGTGGATTTTTTCTGGAACACCCAATGGGTTAAATTAACATTTTAATAACCTGTCATATCAGGGATTATCCAATACTCTTTGTCAATGATTGCCCCCTGAGAGACAACATGGTTAATTTGCATTATAATATGTGACCCTCCACGGGAAAATAGGTAAAAAGGTGATGACACGGGCACGCATGCCCTGACACGGCACGCTCATCGTGACATTTGACACGGATATGCGCATATTTAATAAGCGAAACAATGGGTGTCACGGTAGCTTTTGTTTGGCACGACTTTAACACGCTAAGCTTTTGTTTAAGTTAGTGTGTTCAATGTCACGCTAAGCGTGCGATATAACACGGTAAAATCGTGCGATGGCACGGCTGGGCTTAGTAAAGCAATAATAGAAGATCAAAACATCGTCGCAGTCTCGCATAACAGCTTTACTATCGGATGAGACAAGCATGTTCGCATCGGTTTACTATTATTAATAATCTCCACCGAACTAGTAAATACTAAAAGGTGTGTTGCATAAATAAACATGAAAAGAAAACCAAGAAGCGACTAACATTATTATCTGATGAAAATAACTGTTTATAAAACTGATAAGCAAGAAAAGGGAATTTTTAAGTTAAATAACGTAACTTACTAGTTCCGCGGAGCGTAAGCTCGCGAACGATCGTTCTTATGCTCGAGCGAAAACGGGCCGTTTTGTATTTAAATTAAACTTCATCGAAGGAAGAAAAATCTTTTATATGTATAAAACGAAGAGCGTAGAACAAAGAGCTTTTCTGCAACGTGGAAAGCTCTTTGTTCGTACGGGAAAGCTTCCTTCAGTCACGATCCTTCGCTGGGCCAAATAAAAACCAACTTTTTTATTTCACACAAAAGTGCTTGCAGTCGATCAGATAGCGTTTTGTTGACATTTGATTCCTTATTTGGTCAAGGATTTCGTGCTCTGCAAAATGTTTAGTTCCCGACGTCTGTAAACAGTATTAGTGTTTTAGATCGAAAAGAGCGATTTTGCTGTACGTTTCACACAGAGCAAAAATCATAAAATGGCTTCAAAAGCTAGAGCAAAAGCCTGCAGCCACTAACAGCGAGTTATTCGATCAATATTAGCCGAGACGTTTTCGAATCAAATTAACAAAAGTGAGACATGTGAGTCATTCACTTATTTACGGCGGCGGCACTTTTGGTTATCACGAAGTTCACCTTAGTTTCATGTAAAAATATGAAAGTTATTTTCTTTGAATATGTGAAAAATACGTCTCGGATATCCGTTCTTTTATTAAGCCAAACGGTTTCCCTTGAATTACATTTAGAAACGGTGGTCGTGCAAAGTTACGTTTCAACACTACTGTCAGCATGTCTCGCTTTTGGAAACAGTGGAATCTCTGAAAATGTCGGTGGTGTATTTTCATGGAAACCATGTGAGGGATTAAAATATTTCGCTCGAGAAACACGAGTTTTAGAAGTAGAATCTACAAACAATGGTCTTAAAGGCGCATACGAATAAACTGTTCAAAATGTCTTCACGGAACTTTCGACGAGCCGCCCGGTAGGTAAGTGAAAACACTCAGCGAGTTAGTAGTCTAGTATGCATTTCGACACAGTAAATAGTTCACTTGCTTAGTGTGTTATTTTGCTCGCTTAGCGTGTCATTTCGCTCGCTAAGCGTGTCATTTGGTCGCTGTTTTTGTTTTGCAAATGCTGACACACTTCTTTGTTAGATTGAACACGCTCCTTTGTTTTTTCCGTGCCATTTAAAACAAAAGAAAATTTTAATGATTTGTGCGTTCTGACACGGTGCTTGCGTGTCAACAGAATTTTCCTTTGTTTAGCATGTCAAATTAGCGTGCCCGTGTCATCACCATTTTACCTGTTTTCCCGTGGAGGGTCACATATGAAAGCAATCACAGCAGTTATTAGTGAATATGGTCTATTCTTACAACAATACATACATTTTCCATGACTTGAATGCAGGACATCATTGAGCTCAATCTTTGCACATCCTAAGGGCACATCGCTCTTGAGGGAAAATTTATTGTTAACTTCCAGTTCCAAAATGCTATATGGCGTCACAAGGCTGTGAAAAACATCAAAATAATGAACGTGAGGTAACACTTGAAATAAGGCCTAACTCAGACAGAATTCTTGAACATTGGTTTATTGGTTTAAATGTTGTAGTTTTACATAATGTTACTGTAAAATACAAAGTTCAGGTCAAAATGATTTAAACTTCTGTTTGATTTGTATTTTTCTTTGTTCCAGACTACTATTTTATTACCATAGTCCTTTTTAAAAGACAGGTAAAAAATCAAATCAATTTAGTTTAAAATCATTTTGAGCTAAAATTCATTTTTAAACTGCAAAAACATATAAGAAATAATAAAATCTTTTAATATCTTTTTTCTAAAAGCGTGTTGTCTTAAAGTAAACTACCACAAACTATATATCAATAGGAAGATAAAGAACTGAAGAATTTGATGGTTGGCAGTCATTCTTGAGAAGAAAGAGGGCGGTATAGAGAAAACGACCAAGTGTCATTTTGCCGAATTAATCTTGTATCAAACACAACCACTATTGAAAAAGTACTGCACAATGTTAATCAGCAAGCATCAATCTCTCAAAGCGTGTCAGGCTTTTTCTTAATTCTTATTGGTTATCTTTTTATAGACCCATAAAGTTTACCTATCGAATAATCTGCTGACCCTGTTGCAATTTGCAGCCATCACAAGAGAAATATCCATGATAGAGGAGATCCCTGACATGCTTTTGTTCTTTTATGCTTTGCAAATGTTCTGGCCAAATTTGGTTTGAATCTGCCAAATCTACATACCGCATTAATGCATTCAAAGAGATGGTTTTCATGCGAGAAACGATTGTGAGTTTTGGCCATTTTAAGATTTGTAAACATGTAATGCCTTTATGTCAACAGGATATGCCACTAGTCAATGAAATGATGGCACCTCCACTGTTTGCAGAGAGCGACACAATCTTTGCAGGAATTCAAAGGCAATAATAGTGTGACAGTCAAATATGTTCTTTTTGCTAAACTTCAGCGTGCGAGAGAAATGGACAAACCAAGAAATTTATGTGGGGGAGGAAAATGAAGTAGAAATGGGTAGTTTGATTTGTTTGAGGGATCCTTTATCACTGTTAGCCAACATTCTGCTCTTGTTTTCTTCTTAGGTCCTGGCTTCAATTTTTTCGCTGTCCAAGAACTTTTCTCCATATTTTAAACTCATTTTACGACCTCAATAACGTCAGTAACCAGAAATGAAGAGGGACAAAACAAAGAGCAATATCAGCAATGGAAGAGAGAGCAAAATAACATATAATCAAAAAAATGCTAATGAGGTCCAGAGCTGTCAGAAGAGGCTGTTTCATAAAAAAACGTCACTGGGGAGTCAGGATTATGACATCTATCTGTGTTACTGAATTTTATTTAAAAAGCCTTTTTTTCGAAATAACTTGCACACGTTTTAAGATTTTACTCTCATTTTGGGGGATATGTGTTAGATTTATAGTAAACTTTATATTTTAGTCCAAAAAAACTTTCTTGACAAAAGTGGCGATTGGAAGGTATTGTGTAACCTTAAGAAGAGCCTTAAGGAGGCTCGATGCAGTTTTTTTAGCCGAAGGGTGGTTGTATTGAAAATTAAAATTATCAAGGAAGCCAATGCTCGATGTTTGCCAAAATACACCATAATGATCAAATATGACCAAATTTTTATTTTTTACCCGTCACTTTATCACAAAGGTTACCATAGCAACCACTGACGTTTTCTTTTGTTCTCAAACAAGCTTGATTTTCTCGAAATCTAGATTGACTCTTGGTATTCATTTTTTGATATGTTCAAGTATAGTAGATTTACTACCTGTACACAAAATTTTAAGAAAATCTGTAAGAGCGTTTTCAAGTAAATCAAGAATAAAGTTTATGTTAATTCCTCATAATTTCCTACAATTGGCAGTCGATATATTTTAAAAAATTAAAGCAAAAACTCTTTCGCTTTTAGTAAATGGTCTTTAATGGAGTAAGTATTCATATTTCAGTGAGAGACTGCGCTCAAATAATACGAAACAATTTAAAAGCGCCTATTTTAGATTAAAACGGGGTTTTTCTGAAAATTTCATTCTTGATTTACTTGAAAATGCTCTTACAGATTTTTCTAAAATTTTGTCAAGAGTTAGTCAATCTACTAAACTTTAACATATAAAAAAATAAACAACAAGAGTCAATCTAGATTTTGAGAAAATCAAGCTTGTTTGAGAACAAAAGAAACGGTCAGTGGTTGCTATGGTAACCTTTCTGACAAAATGACTGGTAAAAAATTAAAATTTGGTCATATTTGATCATTATGGTGTATTTTGGCAAAAATTGAACATTGGCTTGCCAGAGAATTTTAATTTCAAAACAACCACCCTTCGGCTAAAAAAACTACATCGAACCTCCTTAAGAAGAGCATCACTACATTGAAATTTAAGAAGAACATCACTACAGTGACTGTATTGCTTACATTGTAAACTCCTCTTCCCACACTGGTTCCCATGTCTTACGAGCTGGTTCTGTTTTCTTTGATGGTTGTTTCCCATCAACAACAAGTTTTACATAAGGGTCTCCTTTAGCTATAACAAATATATAAAATATAACATCTATCAAAATAGAACTGACAATAGATTTTCGCTAAAGCTTTGCCTATTAATTGTTTATCCTAAGAGAACTTTACTTTTGTTATAAAAAGAGGGGTCCCGGTATTCGTAAAGAGCAGGAAGGCCTTAATATACGTATACACTGTAATTCGGACCTTACACTATCAGCAATAATAATATCAGGAGTACTGGCTAAGTTCACATTTCCGTTTATTTTTTATTTTTTCTACAATAGAAATTCAAATGAGGCTTAGCGCACGCTATTGCCTGCCACGCGCGATTTACCAAAATATTTACTCTTTGTTCACAATTTTCTCGCTTCTCTGTAAGCCTCCCGTTATATAATTAGTAGAAAAGATTGTTTATTTACTGTACTTTCAAAGCCCATATTTTCAATTTACCGTGACTTACACACGCGGAGTAAACAACGGAATTAAGTTAGTGATCATGCCAAATTTTCATGCACTTCCGTTACATGAGAACGAAATCGGATAAGAAATCTGCAGTTATAACGTTCACAACGTGTCGTGCGTTTGGTTCATATGGTTTGTTTGCAGCAAACCCCGCTCGCATCGTTCTCATCGTGCATTTCTTTCCTTTCATGCGTGTCACTGAATCAAGCGTATCGTTTCTATGGTTTTGTTCGTGTCTTTCGTGTAAAGAAATAATTCAACTCAAACACAGGCTTCTTTTAGTTTAGTACGCTAAAAACAAGTTATTTAAAAGCTTTTGATTTTGCATTCTGCAGTCCCAAAAATATAAAAGGTTCATTAAATTACCATTGAGCCATACTTTTTAATTCACTGCATTTCTAAGATACCAAAAACAGAATAACAGAAACGATTTTATTTACAAACATCGCGGCTTTACTGAGCTGGCCATGCGATCGGCCTTGAAGCTTTGTTAGTTTTCGTCGTTAGCGGTCGGCCGGATGATACTACACAGCACTAAAACTTATCCTTCCCTTAAATCTTATCTTTATTTATGGCTATTTTTCGTTCTTAATACGCATTTAACCAATGCAAATTTCAGTTGAAATGTGATCTTGGCACGAACGTGACATGGCACGTCGCCAAAGCACGTCGTGGAATATTTTTATGCATTTTGGCGAGTGCTCGATTGCCAGTTTTCCTCCATATGAATTAAACTACAATTTAAAAACTTGCATTAATCATGGCAGGGGTCTTTGGGGATTTTTAACTTTGGTTTGTCAACCAAATTCTCCAGTGTCTTATCTCCGCCGAGATCTAGGATCGAGACCAGTTGGGTGATTTATCAGCGTATCGGATTTCATTTTTGCATTCGCTCTGCACGGCCGCTCGCTCGTGTTTTTGTAAATCGTTTTTGGTTTGCTTATGTTCCTAACATAAAACAACGCCTTATTGATCAAATAAGTCGAGACAGTTTTGGTAATTCAAATGATTGGTAAGTTAGGTTGAAAGACAAGCTTCCTAATTTAAATTCAACGTAGACAGCGGCGGCATTTTCGAAAGCAACTTTGCATCGAACAAGGTCAACAATGCGAGTCTATTTTTACCCACACCATGCACCATTTAAACGATAGACTCTATTCGCACATTCTCACAACAGAACTAGACACGCTTGAAACATTCCAAACGATTCACACGGTGAACACGCAAACGCTCCAAACCATACGCACGATCTGCGTGTTGTAAACCAAAAATTGTCTTTTCGCAAATGATCACCAAAAATTCAACACATGTAATGCTGGATTTCGCTTCCTCGTACAAATGTAATGAAACAATACAAGTTAAAAATGGAGGAGTATAATGTCCAGTTTATGTGCACTTTGAAAAAGTAGGTATTGGGATGAAATTGTTGTTTATATCAGTTATTTTCCTATTTCTTTCCAACTGATGCTAACGGGAAATTGAGCATTTTAACGTGATGCATTTTTGTTATTTCTTTGTTAGTCGACAACTTGAATTATTTTTTATCTAGTTATTTGTAAGTAAGATGCACATAGATTTTAGTTTTTATTGCTGTTTTCAAAGTTTTCATTCTCTCACTGGATTTCATATTCTACAAGGTTTTCTAGCATTACACTTTTTTGTAACGGTGGTGACAGGCAATAGCGTGCGCTAAGCCGATTTCATGAATATTCATTTTATACAAAGAAGGTGATTGCTAGACTCGGAAAAATAAAAAAAATGATAGGTCCTGGTACTCATTTACAAGAAGAAAACAATTTTTCTCTTTTGCGGGCCACGCTGTATAGAAAAAGCTACTATTTTCTTAATGTGCACATGTATGCTAATCACGCCTAAAATTATGCACAGTACGGGATGCACAATGCAATACTGAGGAATTACCTTAAACAAAATGCACATAATGTATGTCTTGGGTCTAAAGCAAATTATAAATGTCTGGAGTTTATTTCACTTGGTGGAACACACTTACTGAACCATCCTGACTGTTCTTTGAGTGAGGCTTTAAGGACTACGAAAAAAATAACATCAACCCTGCACTGTTGGTACTAATGGCTGTACAGTTTTAGTTACAAACCCACAATAATCAATAATAATTGTGCACATTGTGTTGTTCCAGAAAATATCCATACCCTCACCAAGGCGGGAATTGGAAATTCTAGAGGGGTAGGGGTGGGGGGTGGGGTGGGGGTCATGGGCCAAGGAAATTCTGAAGAGGAGGGGGTTGCCAGTGAAATTACGTATCCAGACGGTCAAGTGTGATGCAGTGCAAACTAGTGTTAAAACCATTCCTTACCTTCTCTACAAATGTTTTACATAGAAAAAATAGCATCCTAGGTTCTTGATACACAATCCTTTTTAAATTTTAAACAGGTTTTCTTCTCCTGAAAGCACACTGAAAGCAAACAGTTTCACAGAAATCCTCCATGTTTGTCCCTGGATGCAGCTGCCATTACTTGTTACTAGTCCCTCAAAACTTGTCATGTGATTTGACTGAAATGCACTGGTGACAAACACTGCTTGTTTCATGTTCAATCGAAGGAGAATCATCCTTGTTTGTGAAAAGTTCATGTTTATTGGCAATGAAAATAGCGTAGAAACTCAACATTATCTTGTTCTTGTTATTTCTGGCTATTTGTAATTTTCCTGTTAAATTTTGCTTTCTCAACAAGCATTTGTAATTTTGTGATTACATTTACAGTGAACGTTATTGACACTTTTCAAATCCATGTCCTGATACATTTGGCAGTTTTCTAAAGCAATCAGAATGAAAGGGGATGGATTGTTATACATTGAGGTAATTTGAAAAGTGGCTACCAAATCTTTTGTCTGTTTACTTTTAAGGAAACTTCTGTATTTGGTCTTTAACAGTACATGTATGTATCAATTGGTTCTTTACCAATAGTCATGTTAACAAGAGAGGCGGCCTTACTGCACACACACACACATGAAGACGCAATACTGGAAATAGGTTTGATAAGTACTTGATATATGTTGTGGTTTAATTTTATCTTTGGTAAAATTTATTTCAAACCAGTTTGATTTTTAGCTCATTCTCCAGAATGAGTAATAGAGTGATACAGATGTTGACGGAAGTCCGCGTGTACAAAAATTGTGTGGACGGAAGTGATACAGATGTTGACGGAAGTGTGTGTGTACAAAAATTGTGTGGACGGAAGTGATACAGATGTTGACGGAAGTGTGCGTGTACAAAAATTGTGTGGACGGAAGTGATACAGATGTTGACGGAAGTCTGCGTGTACAAAAAATGTGTGGACGGAAGTGATACAGTTGACGGAAGTGTGCGTGTACAAAAATTGTGTGGACGGAAGTGATACAGATGTTGACGGAAGTGTGCGTGTACAAAAACTGTGTGGACGGAAGTGATGTACAGATGTTGACGGAAGTCTGCGTGTACAAAAAATGTGTGGACGGAAGTGATACAGATGTTGACGGAAGTGTGCGCGTACAAAAATTGTGTGGACGGAAGTGATACAGATGTTGACGGAAGTCTGCGTGTACAAAAAATGTGTGGACGGAAGTTGTAGAACGGAAGTAATTTTTTATGCTACCCCTGCCCCCTTAGTAACACCAAAAATAACTTTAGTGAAGCTCAGATGCAAATGTGAAAAGAAATGAAATCATTGTATAGTGTAATAAATAAATTAACATCAAATCACATTTTGGAACTTTTAAAAAGGGAAACGTGTATCACAAAGTCGAAATGTTGACAACCTGGGGGTTTATTTTATCATGTGCTGACACACATAATCAAGGTTCATTTTAACGTGCGCTGTTACACGCAATAAAGTTCCGCCAGGCAGCCGGAAGTAAATTTAATTACGCTACCCCTCTCCTATTGTTGAGATTCTACATCTACATTTAATTTGGTCGGTAAAAATCTAGAGATATCACACCAATATTTCTTCATGGAACTTATTTTTAACTTTTACTATGGAGTTACGCTTGCCATATGACGTGTTCTAAATAAACGTTTATAAAGCTCACTGATAAAAACATGACATCCGAGCAGCACGTTTTTGTCTTATGTCACGTCATCTCATTTCCCGTGAGTCACGTCATCCGTTTTACACGACGTGTTCCTGTGCATCTTTCTCTCAAATTTCATTCGCTGCTCAATCCATGAACAATGAGTGTCACTGCCCGGTAGATGCGTGCTGACAGAAAGGTTATTCAAAACGCAATTCAGTAATTTAAAACGCTAACAAATATTCATTTCATTTCTTTTCACATGTGTATCTGAGCTTCGTGGAAGATGTGAACTATTTAGACACTGTCCAACCAGAAGAAAGCTCGTAACTACAATGTCCATAGGCGTACGGGCACCTTCGGACCTGGGGGGGCGGAGACCTTATTGCCCGAAAAAAAAATGGCATGGGTTAAAAGCCAAATAAACAGGCATATGAAATGGTCAACAAAACGTGCGTTGAAATTGTTGTGTACAAACCTTGCCTGCTTGCTCAAAGGAAATGATAGTTCTTTAAATAATCTTGTGGTGTTGCCCGAAGGTGTCAATGCACTGAATCCTTTTTTTCGGAAATATTTTATTTATTCACTTAAGTTTAGCAAAAATAAAAGTATTTTTAGGAGGCAATTTGCATTGTTTTTCCCTCACTTAAAGTTATGTAAAAGCGTGTAAAACATTCAGGGATGAATGGGTTGAAACATTTTGTAAAAAGTTTTGAGCTAGCCCTGAGAACTTAGCATTTGAGTCAAAAGCATTACTTTCATTACATTTGTAACCGTATCACAGCTTTGTTTCAAGGTCTTAAACTGGGTCCACCGAGCGCAAACGCTCAAGCTATGAAAAAGCTGATTGCAACTGAATCAAGCTGAGGGGTCACGCAGAATTTGCGAGAAAAATCGAATATGATTATAGCAATTTGCGAGAGGAAACGAAAGCAGATTAATGAGAAATTTGGACTTTTGAACCACAAAGTTCGTTTTTTTTTTTCAATACGTTTTCTGTTGATATAATTCGTTTTGATTGTAATGTTGAGATTTGTCTGCTTATTTTCTATTTTTTCTCTGGCTTGTTGCCCGAATTCTTAGCATTTTTCCCGAAAAAATTTTGGCACTGGGGGGGGGGGCTGCAGCCCCCCTCGCCCCCCCGCCTCGTACACCTATGACAATGTCCACACGTTTTAGCAGTAAAAACATGTTCTTCAAATATCGAAATTATATTTGTCAAGAAGACGAAAAGCTTTGCAGTTTAATTACACAATAGAAATACCAAACGACTGCGATCCTTCTAAGACCGATTAAAACGATGTATTGGTGAAAAATATTGTGAACAGTGTGAAAGCCCTTTCCGTGTTTAATTGTTATGTAAATATTCTAGCTTTTCTGTCTATGTTGTTGTTGACTTTGTACATTTTCCATCAATAATAGCGCTAAGAAGAGTAAACAAGACTGGATGTCTTCGGATGTCTCGTGTTTGCTGGCACGGAAGAGTAAAGGAATGTGTATGCATGCACAAAACTTGACTGTTTCGCAATTCCTCCCCGCGTACTGATTCTCGACCTAGGATCTTCTCTTCTTATCATTTATATCTTTATTATGCTTATCGTACCGCGATCTGGAAACGAAATACTATTTCTTTTTTAAATAACTGCTTGTGGACTTTTACGTAGCGGGGAATGGGGCCATGTAAAATTACTTCCGGCTGCCTCAATGAACTTGATCGCTTGTGTCAGCGCGTGTTAAAATACGTGAAAATACGTTTAGGGTCCCTAAGGTCTAAACAGCTCGGCACCTTGATTCACGTTGCACCATTTTTAGAAGTTGTGAAATTGTGATTTCATTTCTTTTCACATGCGTATCTCATTTTGACTTTACAGGGGACTGTACTTGACTTAAGTGGACTGTACCAGTACATTTTCATTACCCACCACCACTCCCAACCCCCCCCTTTGCCTCCCCCCCCCCGAAAAAGGCAGAAGAATGAGCTGGCTCTAAGTGCCCTTTGATTATTTCCCTAATGTTTCAGACTATGATTATAATGATTATGAAATGAAAAATAAACTGGTTTGAAAAATTTCAACCAAACATAAAATTCAACCACAACATGTTCCTTTACATGCACCCTTTACTTACTTGTGAATTTCAGTTGTGATAGCTGGCTATAAAAGAAAAAGAAAACGCCATATTGTTACAATAATATTACAGTAAAAGAGTTAATGATAGTAATAATAATATTAGTAGCAATAATAATGGTACAAAATATATTTTATAAGTTCATTAGTTCTTTTTGTCAGTCAGTCACTCATGATCATTAAGCACTTGCTTGATTAATTCTTTTTTTAGTCTTTCATTCATGAACATGAAAATTTTAAAAATGTGTGTCAGCAAGAAAGAAAAAGAATCATATTAAGCTCTTATTAACCAACCAGGAGGTCTGTATGGGAGAAACTTGACCAAGGTCGTAAGTCGGTCTGTGCTCACGACCGGGGTAAATAAGATATTTATAATATGGCCAAACAAGAATGGCAATAAAAAATTTGGACAAAAGATGGTTATGTTCACTAGCAGTTATGGTTTTAATTCCATTTAGTATTTTAGCAGGAAAACTTTACCAAGGTCGTAAGTCGGTCTGTGCTCACGACCGGGGTAAATAAGATATTTATAATGTGGCCAAACAAGGATAGCAATAAAAAATTAGGACAAAAGATGGTTATGTTCACTAGCAGATATGGTTTCAATTCCATTTAGTATTTTAGCAGGAACAAGTCAATGTTTTTTGTATTTTTGTTTGTTACTTTCTCACTGCAAATGTAATCTGCCTAGCTGCCGGTTTAGGTGGGAAAATATCGATTTTAGCCAACCAAATTCTTGAGTTTGGTAGTTCTGCAGTCCTTGGGAGACCAACCATGTAATAAAAGTATAAACTACAAGTATTACATGTGTGTTACCTTGCAGAGCTTGGCTGTACAGGGATGTCAACCATGACACTTCTGTTGTAACTCTACAGACAGCATCAAAAGGATTTAATGTAATTAAAAAATGTGATTGTTAAATGCAGTACAAGTTTAGCTCATCCAATCAACAACAGGCCAACAAAATCTGGTCGTATTAACAAGGTGGGCGTATTTAAAGGGGCATTTAAATTATAATAGAATGTCTATAAACTGAGCTTTACTTCAGATCAAAAGCAAGTGAACATAATAACAAGGAAGTCATATTACCGTTAATAAGCTGCTCATAAGGTAGCATTTGACTATGAGGTAAATTATGTTTCTATTAATAGTAGACAAAAAGTCTATAGCAAAATAACATGGATCCACTGTAATTTTCTATAGAAAATATGTATATGTTATACAGAATATATCACACTTATTTCCATGACTTGCATTTTTTCAATCTTTTCATTCACTCGTTTGCAATGCCAAGGATTCCTAACTTCTTTCAAATAAAAGGTGTGACAATCGTGGGACAACCTGCCAGTATTGATACAAGGCACGGCTTGAGTGGCTAGTGTCACCTTTGATTTCATGTACCTGACCTCTCGTCCTGGTTGTTCATGCAACCTTGCCTGATCACCAATCAAGGTTACAACCTACATTATGCTTGATTTCCCAGGCAACTAATAATTGAAACAGTTTTCTGTCTCTTGTTGCTTTCGTCACCGGAAAATAAGTTAAGGTTTGTTCGCTTTTCAGTAATTTTAGCTTCTCCATATTCTTTGATAAACTTTCAACAGTTTCAATTTGCAGTTTCTTTTCACAAAACTGCCTGAAATTTCCACTAGCCATTTTGGCTAGTGAATGGCCAAAACCTACTAGCCAAAACTGCATTTCTTCTAGCCTGTGGCTAGTTGGCTACCGCTATTCTTGAGGCCCACAAGGCAAACTGCTAGCTAATGCACAGTAGCAATACACTAGGATTAGCATAAACACTTTCTTAACAGCTTTAAACTGTATCAATAGTATGTTAAGGTATCAGTGTACCCCAAATGACATCATGCGTTGGAGCTGCCTTACCGTCTGGTAATTAACCCAAACCCCAGCAAAGTATATATTTTCTGAAAGCTTAGGAATTGTACATTACCGAGATATATTTATTTTAAGTAAAAATATTAATGTTATTCAAAAAGAGCGTGTTATATCCAAAAGTACCGAGGCTCATAAATTGGGTTCGTTTTCGGACAAATTTGAGTGGGAAAAAGCGATTAGCATCACTATGTGTTCTTCACACATTTCTCTAAGAAACTGTGTCAGGGAATATTGATTACTTGTCTGGTTTGTTTTTGACACGCAGTTCAACTTTAAGAGTGTAAGGAACAACTTTTGTCTGTGTTTAAACAGCCATAACTTTTGCTCAATTATCGGACAACATTCTTGCCAAATTTTAGGGAAAATTGTTGAAATCCCATTGAAAACGAACTTAAAACGTGCGCCTCTCTCTTCGAAACTTTGTTTACGAGATACAAAAGAAAATGTATTTGGGGGAGTGCTTCTGCTTTAATGAGATTAATTACGCAAGACGTGTGAAAATGATCACGCGTTGAGCCATATAGAATGAAGGTTCATTTTACTTTAATTAACAATAGAACTTGTTCAAAGCGGTGTCAAATGTTGCTTCTGGTTGGAAACAGTCTGTTGCATAATTTTATTTCTACCGCTCCCTTTATAACAATTTTCGTCTAAGTGCAACAGTTTTAGAAATATTGAGTCTAAAACAACAAAAACGTGGAGTCGCAAGCATCCTAAAGTAAGGCGAGGAACTAGTCGTGATGCCGGGCCATGGCGTTACCGCTTGAAGCTGCGAAAAATAATTCGCCGTCGCTATCAGCTATCTACTAGTGCATCTGCCAAATCTTTTGCCTTTTTCCGTTGTTGCAAAATTCTTTGAACATGAGAAAGGAATGGGAAAATGTTTCTTCAAAGGAGACATTCCGCAACATTTTGAAAGTTTTAAATCGACATTAAGAAGTTTACATGGCTACAACACTAGACATGGATACCTACCTAGACTGCCTAAACCTAAAACGGAAAGCGGAAAGAGAGTATCCTACTTCCGCTTTACAAATGACTGGATGTCTCTCCCAGTATTTTTAAGAAAGCCAATGCCATGTGCGATTTTTAAGAAAAACCTTACAAGGTTCTTACTGGATAAACATTTTTAGACGATGAACAAATATTTTTAGTTGCACAACGTTATATAATGTTAATAGATAACTATTTGTTATTAGTTTTTTTTTAGGACAGTAGGTAGTTATTTTATATTTTAGATCTGTGACATTCGTACTTCCTTTTAGATTTTAATACTTTTTTATTTCCCAATTTTAACCTTAGTTAGTAGTATTTTAATTCTTGTCCTAGTTTTTAATCTTAGTTAGCATACAACATAGGTTTTGTCTTTTTATTGTATTTTAGATTTTAATGTTTAACATTTAGTTTCTCAGAGGACCCTCCTGAAAACCACCCCCTAGGTGATTGGAGGCCTCCTCTTAAAATGTTATTTATTATTTTTATTATTATTATTTCTTTCACGTCTGAAAAACTGCATTTTGTTAGCGAAAAACACCCAAAGCATCTCGTCGAAAACCAAGAACTGTAATATAAAATCACGCAATGGTAGATTGCCGCCCTTCTTTAGACAACCTGTTGACAGCTATCAATGTCAAATAATTAATGGCAAGAAAAGTTTTTCGTTCATAACTTTGTGTAGAGTCAATCTTTTTCCATGCTCTTTTTTTTGAATGAAAGGTCTTAATGAGATCTACCTGAAAATACCAAAATATATTTTTCTTAAGAACGGTCAATTTTAGGGTACACTGATACCTTAAGGACGGTGCCTACTAATAACGAAGTAATTTTGCCTGGCCGAAGACTGTGCAAGACTGTAGATGTTACCAAGGGCTATTAAATTCCAAAAAGAAAATTGGGGGTAGCCACGCAAAATTTCGAGATAATTAGATTTGAAAACTGGAAAAAAGTGCTGACGTGGCATTTTAAAGAAAACGTAAAATAAATAAAATTCCTTGCAAATTCCATTTGAAATTGGTTTTTCATGAACCAAATCAACATTAAATATAACAATCTTTAAAATAACTAACAAATAATGTCTTTGAAACTGCGTGATCTACGATTTTATTAACAAAATAATTGTGTTTGAGCAATTTTGACTCTAACAGCTCTCTCGTGCACGGCCAGAAATTCGGCCTAATTTTTTTTTCACTTAATGACAAACTAAACATGTGCTCTAGATATAGACTTACCACTTCCATTTAGTTCTTTTCAAGCTCTATCGAATCGTTTTTGGGGTCTGTTACATTTTTCCTTTCCCCTCCCTAGCGAGTTAAATATTTGCATCTCTCGCGCGCGCGCGCCATATGTAGTTACAGTTTGCGAGTTACGTTTAAGTGCTTAGCGATTTGTTTTAAACTATCAATGTGAGCCATTTTTAGAGGTCAATTGGAACAAAAATGTTGCTTTTCCGCTCGGTACCTGGCCTAGTATATGCCCATAAACTGGATTTCGTCGCACCAGAAATCTTTCTTGATTGTTAGTCACGCGCTTGGTCGCGTAGTTGAACTCGTCATTTTGCGCGATCAAATTAATCAAAAGCGCGCGCGTCCAGTGTGTTCGATGCATTGCGTGATGCGCAGAACAAGTGCGCAGTAACAATAGGAGGCACCGTCCTTAACGGTTTACTTTGTGATATTCATCTAATAAACTCTCCTTCTGTAAAAGGATGTTACTACAAATAAGCACTAGTCTAGACGTCCCTGACTTTGATTTACTGTAATAAATAAACATTTA
Organism: Oculina patagonica; assembly: GCF_052425735.1. Classification (NCBI taxonomy): domain Eukaryota; kingdom Metazoa; phylum Cnidaria; class Anthozoa; order Scleractinia; family Oculinidae; genus Oculina; species Oculina patagonica. Next base: position 27,936,403 of record NC_135761.1, read on the forward strand.
TCTTGTTTCCAGCAACTGAAGAGCGAAAACTGTAAAAACTTTTTAGAGAACAAGAAATAAAGAAAGTAATGAATATTAAAATAATGAGCAAGGTTATAAAAATAATAAAGAAATATGTCAATGTTGACAAACAAGGAAGTAAATCTCACCAAGCAACTATGATCATTGATCACTTGGGAGAAAGTGAACATCTAGACGCTAAATGACAGTAGTGGTTCAATCTAAGCTAGCAGGATAATTCAAGCCTATTGACGAATGCCTGGCATTGGCAAGTTCGAACTCGAAAACAACCGACACACTACAAACTGCAAATGGTGTTAGACATAAGAAATCACGGTAGCATTCGAAGAGTTTTCACTAGTCTCATGAGCGTTTAGCTCATGTTACTGGACTGGATTTGTTTCAAAAATTGCCAGAAATTTCCTGGTTCTAGCTATTACATTTTGCAAACAAAACGAAAGAAAACTTACCAAACACACCGTACACAGATGAAACTTGCAAATCAGAATCTAGTGTTTTCCATCACTGGTCAACATCTGGGCCATCTGAAGCCCTGAAGGACATTTTAAAACAGTTATTATAAGTCCACCATTGCAATCATCAATTACTTTTTTCATCACACCACTGAAAGATAATAATCAGGAGGAAACATTCTCTATAGTTTTCATATCCTAAGGGAATAAAACCGAACTATGTAAACTTGCCAGAAATCTAAAAATTTAATGCTAGCTTACCACGACTTTCGTTTCACAGATGTAATACATTTGGCCCTCTTGATAAACAATAAACGGGGTATGGAAAAAGACCAAAGAATGCTAACTCTTAGTGTTAATTTATTATCGAGTAGAAAATTATTTCCCATACGTTAGTTTCTGAAGTTGGCATGACCTCCAAACAACATGGCTACCCATACTCAACTTCATAATTAAGCGCTTATTCAGCCAGATCACTGCACAAACGCAACATGAATTTTCCAGAAGTCTTACCTTCAAGTCATGAGCCCATAATAGGAAAAAGCTGCATAAAAACAAAAAAAATTGCTTCATAAACTGAAAACAGCCAAGTCACCAACAATTCGACACTGCTTCGATGTCGATACCACGTGACCACTAACCAAATGACGTCATTACTCTTGCACAGGAAAACCACTCTCTGGCCCACTCTGTTTGTGTTACAGCACGTAAGAGGTGTGTGTGCTTCTTGCTGATTCTGTTGCTCTTCATACGTTGGTTAAGCCTGCGAAACGTTTGGAAATACATACGCGAGCGGAAGAGCCGTGAGAACAAGCCGTTTAGAGAAGCAAGCCGGCGAGAACAGACTCTCGACTCTCCTCGCCCGCTCGATTTTCTCCCGACTCGTTCTTGCGACTTCGCCACTCGCGCGTGTATTTACAGACGTTTCTTTACTTACTTTAATAAATCCAACCCTGCCTGTCGCTAGCTAGTTTTTCAATGGTGCTCTAGCTGTAATTGAGCTTGTTTAGTTCTCTTTCTACAGTTCTGCGACATGTAGTTTTTGTGTGCCCTCTTCAACGGCACCATAGACGGCACGCACTAAAACGGGACTAAACCCGAAAAGAAACGAAATCTAACCAACAAAGGAAAGCTAACCGCAAGCAAACCGGAGACCTCAAACAAACCGGAGTAAAAGCTAACCGCAAGCGAACCGGAGTGAAAGTTAACCGCAAGCAAACCGGAATGAAGCTAACCGTTTCGTTTCGTTTCGGAATTCAGTTTATGCGCTCTCGCTTTTAGGTTTGCCTTCAGGTATCCAGCGCATTGCAATTCTAGCTATGTTGTTGTTGTCCTCATGCTCAATCCATCTCCATCTTCTCTCCGTATTCCCAGACGTTAGCCTGCTTTAATGAGAGATATTTTTTATTTGATTGATCGAATCTACATGGATCCTGATGTGTTCAGCCATTCAAAAGAGTTTAATGTCACTTGACAGTTGGGTCAAAAAACGCACAAAGCGTGACGTCAAAACGAACGTCCCTAAGATCTGATATTAGTACAATATTTCGGCTCTGTCACAGAGTCATAGCCATGTAATGCTACTTTACAAGAAGGAAATTTAAATATGTCAAGTAATTAGGTGTGTTTTTATAACGTAATATAACTAGAATCGAAACTAGAAATGTAGAAGTAATCTTTAAACTCGTGCACGCATTGCGTTCCTATGTTTAACAGGAAAGGATTGAGTGAAATTGACTACAATTCACTACAACTTGGAATTTTCCGAGTTAAAAACTGAAAGTGTGTAATTCAACACATGTCTTCGTTCAAATTTTCTTTATAACTAAACAACAGAAGAAGACAGGGAAACTACGCGAAAAGAATTCCTGTTTTGAAGTCATGGCTTCATTTGGCCCCAGGACCTCACTTTGGGCGGTCTTTGACCCACCCAGTGGTAAAATTTGACGTCTCGGTTTAACATGCATGGAGTAGATAAGGCATAAGGCAGAGATGGTCAAGAGGTCTGGAGGGATATTGTACAGTAGAAGATAAAAACTGCCACATATAGAAAAAAATAACTAGATCCCTGCCAATATAACTGGTCGGTTTTGTGGAGCAGCGCACAATTCTTGTAACTTCTTATGGGGCAAATCGCCCAGGTTTACAAAAATACCATGAAGTTCTAATTCCATAATCTCAGAGTGTACCACAGGCATTTTCTTATGAGTGCTGTGGGAGAAGAAAAAGATGACATGTATGCCCAGCAACATCGTTTGGCATTTTTGTAAAGCATTCTTTGTCACTTAGTTTGGCATTTTGTAAAGTCAGTGATGCGCGTATAATAGAGAGACTTCAAGAAAGAGGTTTGAGGGCTGTGTACAGGGACAATTATTCAAGTTATTCACAGCTACTTATGAAGGCTGAATTGCCAATATTGATGAACGGGCGCTTACAGGACATATGCATCCTAATTTACAAAGTTAAGCATAAGCGATGTCCATCTTATATCAGTGACATTTTTAATAATCACAATTCGTCTTACTTTTTAAGGTCGCGGGGGACACAATCGGCTCATCATTATGCATTTAGATGGGTTTAAAGCGTATGCACGAAGTACAACGACTGACATCGACAACTTTACGAGGTATTTATGACTGGACAAAAATATGGGCGCGTGCGCGTGATTTGTAAAAAAATCCCTGTTTCTTTGATATTTTACCAATTTAAAACAACACTTAGCGATATACGTTCATATAGATTGTAGGAAGTCTTTGAGCTTATTTTCATTTAAATTTGAATATTTCTGCAACTCAGAGTAATCACAAAAATATTCGACATAAACAATCGTGTCCTTTTTAAAAACGCATTGTTCTCACCATAAAAGCGTGGAATATAATTACCATAATTACATCTCTCCTTGGCAAAATGATCGTATTTAGGTCGGGACACCTTCGGAAATCTCAAAGTTTGGACTTTTCCGACAATTTTGTGGCAGAGAATACAGCGCGGATACAGAACTTAATGACTTGCCACTGCAGATAGGTAAACTATGAATACTGAAGTGTGTCATAACAGAAGCGGAATTTTAAAAGAGCGCTTTTAGAAAAAGGTAGAGGGCATTAAATTCAAATTTGCGCACTTAAACCGCCATAATTTGGTGGCAAACTTTAAATTAAAAAATCCGCTTCTGTTATGACACTCTAGAGGTATTGACTGATTAGTTTTTGACAAGATCACAGTGTGCTGTCTCCTACTCGTTCCACAAACTCTGCCACAAAATCATGTTTTTCCCAATTTGGCACTAATGAGGCTATACCATCGCCGTTAAATGCAATCTACCAAATAAAAGATGATATTCATAATCTTTCAACATTTATTTATGTCTCTGTAAAATGTGAGCTTAATCGCACCCAAAACAGCCGAGAAAAAAGCGTTTTAAAAGATGCAGGTCAAGCAAAATTTCCCTTCATGACTTTATTCATGCTGTTGGTATCCCCCGCGACCTTAAGACAATCAGACTTCTCCGTTTCTAGCTACAATACTATCACATACGGAAAGCATTCATTACGCTATCGTGGGCCAAGGCTGTGGGGAAAAGTACCCAAAGATGTTAGATCCAGAAAAAAGTCTCAATATTTTTAAACATAAAATACGTTAAAATGATATCAGTTTACTAGTTGATGATGGCTGCAAGGGCTGTTCCCTCTGTTCATCTTAAATTTATTCAATATCATATCATTTGTTTACATCAATTATTTTCCAAATAAGTAAGCCGGAATCTTTCCTAGCTATGTGGTTTTCATTCATTCATTCATTTATCCATTGAAAAATACCAAGAGAAAATAAGGGGGCAGAGAGGGAGACTTCTCTTTTCTCTCCCCGCCTGATGGTTACATTTTGCGTGTTCATGAGGCGAATAACATTGGCCATGAATTCCTTTCCTTTATAGAGACGAGGTAGCCTCCCACGCAGTCGTTTTAGGGGAATCGTATTTTACTCTGTGATAAAAAGGGAGGGGGGGGGGGGGGGGAGAGAGAGGAGAGTATGATCTCAGATCCGGTTATATTTATCGCCCTATTGATGCCATGCTTGCAAGGTACGTACTGCAAATTGTGTTGACTTGGTCTTCAGTTAGCAGAAATGCGGTTCTATAGCGCGAAGCAACATCGACGATAGTAGCTCATAGTCAAAGCATACTTCCGACCCTGTCGCGAGGCTGAAAGATTAGGTCGACCTGCGATGTGCGCGATTTGTGGCATCTTCTTCAAACGGCGGACTGGCTATGTACAGAGGATAAATCTGCTACGTGGCCTGCAGGTAACACATGTCGGGTTCCTGTTAGTTTCGATAGTTTTTATTTGTTCTTAAGAAACACGTTCAATGTATTTGTTTTCGTCAGATAAGCTGTCCCGCGTGTCACAAACTAATCGTCGAAGTCTTGATAGTAGTGGCTTTGTGGGATGTCGAGTTGTTGGATGATTCGTCCAGTTTTTCTAGTATATCTATCTCTTATCTTTATGTTGTATATGTAATTTAGTTTTTGTTTTAGTGGTCAGGGCCCAGTTGCATAAAGCAACTTAAAGATTTAGTGGGATTTTCTGCAACACATCATGGTTTTTCCTGTACTCTTTAGTCCGTCTTTGTCCCACTCATCCATAATAGCACGGGATAAAATCCTTTGAAACACAGGGAATGGTTGCAGAAAGTCCCACTTAATCTTAAGTTGCTTTTTGCAACCGGGCAAAGGGCTCCTGTTGATAGCAGGTTAAGCCCCTGAAAGGACTACTCTAAGCCTTATAATTTAATAAAGGTGTCTGTCCCGTTCTATATTCAGCTTGATCTAGTTCCAACCCTGCAGATGCACTGGATAGACTTTCATTTTTTTACAAGACGTTGTCCTAGGCGTCACCGTCGTCATTACTAACACCACAGATTATTTTGTAACTGGAAGCAAGACACTGCGTACTCTTGTTCTTCTTTATTGGCGGCAAATTTGCTTTCAAATATAACCTATTAATACAGAAATAGAAAATTAATAACGAAGAATACCTTCTCAGTATGAAAGCCGGAATGTCTAATTTGTCTGAAAGAGTACTCCGTTATTATGGAAGAATACTTAATTGGTGAGGAGAACCACTTGATAGGTAAGGACGAATAGCTACAATCCCGGACAAAACGGTTGAGACAATTTGCTAATTTTCCCAATTTTGGTACTACAGCTCATGTTTGTCAATTCCCCCTCCCCTATTTCAATGTTGTCCGCAATGTTGTCGTTTTATGGAAACAAAGCCTGGTGAATTGCAAACCCCATAAAACAACATTGAGTGGGGGGTAAGGGGATAACATGTTTTTAACAAGCTTGCCAGGCAAGACATTTGCAAAAAATCCCGTGAAATGCGTTTGTCTTTACTGATTTTGTCCGGGATTGTAGCTACGAAGACCCAATTAGTCTGGAGGAATACCGGTATAGGGGAAGAACTTAATAGTATGGAGTAATAGTCGATTACTAAGAAAGAAGAGTTCATTAGTAGGCCAGCCAACTAAAATTAAATTTGCACGGAGAAATCAAGAGAAATGAAGTTATCGGCATGGATGTGCCTCGGTAACACAACTTTAATTTTGCCTTTTGTAGCATCTCATAAGTTCTACTGTTCCTTTCTACAAAAGTCTTGCAAAAAAGCATCCTCAGTCTCAATGTACTTGGTAAACAAACAGGCTCGTTCACAGTCCTCACATTCCCGAAGCTGAGCGGGAAAACCTCTCCCCTAATCACAGCGCCGGACAAATTAACCGTTGTTACATTCCATATTTTTTCCGATAAAGTGGCGGGGGAAGCTTATCCACCATAGAACGCCACGGCCTCTCTACCACAACCAACGAGCTGTCTTTTGTGAAACCTGCGTAAAGTAGCGGCTGAAAGAGAAACAATTAAAACATTGAACATTGTAATCTCAAAATGTCTGATATCAATAATTACCGTACCCAAATTCGCAAGTAGCCAATCAGAAGCGGGATCTACTGTCCTGATATCCTACGATATCAAGTCACTGACCTGATATGCCACCATATCACGGTCACTTTGAAATAAAGTAGTGTTACTGTACGATGAATTGAAAAGAGGTTTTACCAATAAAACAGAACTTCGTAATTTAAATTTAGCGGTGTTTAGCGGTCGTAAAAAGAGAGAAACTTTCCCGCCAAAACTAAACTTGAGCGCGCTCGCCAATTGCGCGATGTTTGCCGACGAGTAATGAGACATTCAGACTGAAAAAAATGGAGTCGGAATTTCCAATTTTTTTTTATCCAATTTTTGAAAATTTAGAAAATGAAACTCTAAACAAACGAGTGGGAAAAAAGGCAGAAGAGGAATTTGGTAAAAGCGGAAGACCAAGTCAACACAATTTGTAGAACTACCTGCAAGCATGGCTCAAAAGAGCGAAATAACCGGGTTTTTGGCGAATTTGGGTACGGTAATACCTATCGTCCTTTTGGACGCGGCAATCAGGCTCGTTGGTCTCGCCATGGGTATTTTGGCTGCTGCGTCTCGCCAAAATACGAACCATGGCTCGACCAAACTCGCCTGATATGCTACCGAAGCGTACCAAAAAGGTACGATTAGGTATAAGTAATGAATGCAAATAAACAAAATGGTTTTCGACATAATTATGACGGGCGGCAGCGAAAAAAAAGCAATCGTTAGTTGGGTTTTGAACAGTAGAGTTGACTTGTTATTGAAAAGCGCAGTACTGAGCAGCACGTGCGTTTTCAATCTTTGTACATTTCTTTGCCGTCTTCTGCAGTTCTTTTCCACTACGGCCATCACAAGTTAATCTGCGCATGTCAGCCAGTTTCGTACCTCGAGTCTTCGTTTCTTACTGCGCAATTTTGACTGGTTTTAAAAGCTGTGCTTTTGGTAGCTAGGCATGCACGATTAAGCCGGAAGTCTAATATTTACGGACGTCCAATCAGAACTCCCCAAGATCCTCGTTACCCGACCGCTGGTCAAGGGAAACGAAGACGCTAAATACAAGATCGAGCCATAGCGTGAGATCCGAGTAGGTCAGCGAGCGAGTTATTCTACTGAGGCTTGTTTCAGTTCGTAAGTGGGTTTGTTCAGTTTTGACACATAGCATCAACCAATTATTCATTTACCCTATCTGTTCAAACCATTTTCTAGATTATTTTTTCCATGGTCTCTTATTAACCATAGAATGCAGGTTCTTAGAATGTCTACAAGCTATTAAATTTTAAAAACAGAATACACAACATTATTGTTTCCCATAAAGACGTTTTACATTCAGGTCAACCCCCAGAAACTTTGATTCTTTAATTTGTGCGGACGCGTTATCAAAGTCATTGTATTGCATTGTTTTGAAATTTTTTTGAAACATTGTAGTGAAACAACGCAGAAACGCTTGTCATTTCACTTGTGTTTGAATTATTTTCGGATGATACAGTGAGATTATTTGCAAGTCTCGTGGCTCCACAACTCACCCCATATTTCCTACAAACTCTAAATGCTCTTTGTCCTTGATCAGCCTGAACTAGACCTTCATTGATCGTTGTGCACTTTCGTTTCCGTTGTTGTACAAGTCTTGATTCATATAGCTGAACATCTGTGTCTGGCAAAGGCTGCAAACATATTTAACAATTAGACAGCTAGCTTGGAGCTTTGCCCTCGCCATATTCCAAAGTTGATTTACTTGAAAACGCTCTTACAGATTTTTCTCAAATTTCGTCAACAGTTAGTCAGTCTACTAAATTTTAACATTTCAAAAAATTAATACCAAGAGTCAATCTAGATTTCGACAAAATTAGGCTTGTTTGAAAACAAAAGAAAACGACAATCGTTGCTATGGTAACCTTTGTGACGAAGTGACCAGTAAAAAATTAAACTTTGGTCATATTTCATCATTATAGTGTATTTTGGCAAAAATCGAACATTAGCTTCCGAGATAATTTTAAATTTCAAAAACGACCACCCTAGGGCTTAAAAAACTTCATGGAGCCTCCTTAAATATAGAATATAGGCAAAAACCAATTCCGGTGTTTTTGAATTTTGTTTAATGTCTTTCTGGAAAAGGTTGGTCCGTGGATGGTTTTTGAATATGAACATAAAAGGTTGGTCCGTGGATGGTTTTTGAATATGAACATAGAATATCAATAGAATTGATTTACTGATGCTTTTGTTTAACACCTATCGCTCCGAGAGCATACTATCGATGGATAGTCACTAAGTTATGCTAAAAAAAAGTAAGTATGACAAATAGCTGCTGATAATTTGATGACAGTTTTCAGTAGAAGTAGCAGAAGGATGGTTGGAGAGAAAAGCTTTGAATCAATAGGTACATACAGTATATTAATATATTAAACTAACATATAGTTATATGTGGTGTAACTTATCTCATTTAGTTAGATTTGACCTCATGCCACGGTGTCAACTATTTGTATTAAAACAGCAACTTTATGATTCTATTTTAAAGCCGGGAGAAAATAAACTAAATTTAACATAAAGTCCTGTGTGAGAGTCCTTGGTGACCATAGATCCCCTGTATCCAGACAGAGCTGACGGATTTGTATCATCTCCCCCCCCCCCCACCCTTGCCAAGCAAATTGACTTTTGTCAAGTTCAGTTTTCATTTCTCGTTCACAGGAAGGAAAGTCTAGTGTCACAAGTCATTAGAAACTTGTAAAATGACAATAAAATGCAATTTTTACCTCTCTCAGATCCAGGATAGTAAACATGGAATGATCTTGGAGCATCATAAGTTCATGGCATGAGGGATTAAACTGGATGTTAATTACTTTAGAACGACCTTCAGTCCACTGTTTAGGCAGACCATGCTCCGAGGCCTGTCTTGACCAATCTGTTAACTTTCCACTGGAGGGTCTGAACAGATACACCTGTGAAACAAATTCATCAGTGAGTTCCTCTTCCTGTTTCCTACTAATGAGCGTACACAATAGAAGAAAGTATACCACACTTTATTTACAATAGAGTTAGGTCAAGGTGATGAAGTAAGGTAATGTTTTTATATTTGACCTCTTGGTCATTTGCCTTCATACGCAGTCACACTTTGATAAGAATAGTAAATAACATCACAGTAGCTATACCATGGCACCATAGGCTTGCCCAACCTGCCTGCTGTAAGAGTTAAGAGCCTAGTATGTTTTTCAAAATAAAAGTTGCCTTGACGTTCTGACTAGAGTCATTAGGGTAGCGGCGTCTATGAATATCTTGGTGTGTGGTTTGAGATGTTCTGTTCTGTTGGCAGTATGTTGCTGGTCTGCTCGATGCTAAAGAAATTTCAATAAAAAATAAAACTTTTGGCTAAATCATCATCAATTCTCGTCACACCAGTAGGCGCATAAGGCCATCACGTTTTCTTCTGGCTAAATCATCATCAATTCTCTTCACACCAGTAGGCGCATAAGGCCATCACGTTTTCTTCTGGCTACATCATCATCAATTCTCGTCACACCAGTAGGCGCATAAGGCCATCACGTTACTTCTGGCTAAATCATCATCAATTCTCGTCACACCAGTAGGCGCATAAGGCCATCACGTTTTCTTCTGGCTAAATCATCATCAATTCTCTTCACACCAGTAGGCGCATAAGGCCATCACGTTTTCTTCTGGCTAAATCATCATCAATTCTCGTCACACCAGTAGGCGCATAAGGCCATCACGTTTTCTTCTGGCTAAATCATCATCAATTCTCGTCACACCAGTAGGCGCATAAGGCCATCACGTTTTTTTCTGGCTAAATCATCATCAATTCTAATCACACCAGTAGGCGCATAAGGCCATCACGTTTTCTTCTGGCTAAATCATCATCAATTCTCGTCACACCAGTAGGCGCATAAGGTCATCACGTTTTTTTCTGGCTAAATCATCATCAATTCTCGTCACACCAGTAGGCGCATAAGGCCATCACGATTTCTTCTGGCTAAATCATCATCAATTCTCGTCACACCAGTAGGCGAATAAGGCCATCACGTTTTCTTCTGGCTAAATCATCATCAATTCTTATCACACCAGTAGGCGCATAAGGCCATCACGTTTTCTTCTGGCTAAATCATCATCAATTCTCGTCACACCAGTAGGCGCATAAGGCCATCACGTTTTCTTCTGGCTAAATCATCATCAATTCTCGTCACACCAGTAGGCGAATAAGGCCATCACGTTTTCTTCTGGCTAAATCATCATCAATATTCTCGTCACACCAGTAGGCGCATAAGGCCATCAGGTTTTTTTCTGGCTAAATCATCATCAATTCTTATCACACCAGTAGCCGCATAAGGCCATCACGTTTTCTTCTGGCTAAATCATCATCAATTCTCGTCACACCAGTAGGCGCATAAGGTCATCACGTTTTCTTCTGGCTAAATCATCATCAATTCTCGTCACACCAGTAGGCGCACAAGGCCATCACGTTTTCTTCTGGCTAAATCATCATCAATTCTCGTCACACCAGTAGGCGCATAAGGCCATCACGATTTCTTCTGGCTAAATCATCATCAATTCTCGTCACACCAGTAGGCGCATAAGGTCATCACGTTTTCTTCTGGCTAAATCATCATCAATTCTCGTCACACCAGTAGGCGCATAAGGCCATCAGCTTTTTTTCTGGCTAAATCATCATCAATTCTTATCACACCAGTAGGCGCATAAGGCCATCACGTTTTCTTCTGGCTAAATCATCATCAATTCTCGTCACACCAGTAGGCGCATAAGGCCATCACGTTTTCTTCTGGCTAAATCATCATCAATTCTCGTCACACCAGTAGGCGAATAAGGCCATCACGTTTTCTTCTGGCTAAATCATCATCAATATTCTCGTCACACCAGTAGGCGCATAAGGCCATCAGGTTTTTTTCTGGCTAAATCATCATCAATTCTTATCACACCAGTAGCCGCATAAGGCCATCACGTTTTCTTCTGGCTAAATCATCATCAATTCTCGTCACACCAATAGGCGCATAAGGCCATCACGTTTTCTTCTGGCTAAATACATCATCAATTCTCGTCACACCAATAGGCGCGTAAGGCCATCACGTTTTCTTCTGGCTAAATCATCATCAATTCTCGTCACACCAGTAGGCGCATAAGGCCATCACGTTTTCTTCTGGCTAAATCATCATCAATTCTCGTCACACCAGTAGGCGCATAAGGCCATCACGTTTTCTTCTGGCTAAATCATCATCAATATTCTCGTCACACCAGTAGGCGCATAAGGCCATCACGTTTTCTTCTGGCTAAATCATCATCAATTCTCGTCACACCAGTAGGCGCATAAGGCCATCACGTTTTCTTCTGGCTAAATCATCATCAATTCTTATCACACCAGTAGGCGCATAAGGCCATCACGTTTTCTTCTGGCTAAATACATCATCAATTCTCGTCACACCAGTAGGCGCATAAGGCCATCACGTTTTCTTCTGGCTAAATCATCATCAATTCTCGTCACACCAGTAGGCGCATAAGGCCATCACGTTTTCTTCTGGCTAAATCATCATCAATTCTTATCACACCAGTAGGCGCATAAGGCCATCACGTTTTCTTCTGGCTAAATCATCATCAATTCTCGTCACACCAGTAGGCGCATAAGGCCATCACGTTTTCTTCTGGCTAAATCATCATCAATATTCTCGTCACACCAGTAGGCGCATAAGGCCATCACGTTTTCTTCTGGCTAAATACATCATCAATTCTCGTCACACCAGTAGGCGCATAAGGCCTTCACGTTTTCTTCTGGTTAAATCATCATCAATTCTCGTCACACCAGTAGGCGCATAAGGCCATCACGTTTTCTTCTGGCTAAATCATCATCAATGCTTGTCACACCAGTAGGCGCATAAGGCCATCGCGTTTTCTTCTGGCTAAATACATCATCAATTCTCGTCACACCAGCAGGCGCATAAGGCCATCACGTTTTCTTCTGGCTAAATCATCATCAATTCTCGTCACACCAGTAGGCGCATAAGGCCATCACGTTTTCTTCTGGCTAAATACATCATCAATTCTCGTCACACCAGTAGGCGCATAAGGCCATCACGTTTTCTTCTGGCTAAATCATCATCAATTCTCGTCACACCAGTAGGCGCATAAGGCCATCGCGTTTTCTTCTGGCTAAATCATCATCTGGCTAAATACATGAACTTTATTCCTTACCTGATTATTGCAGCAAGTAACAGCCAGAGAATTTGTTTTGGGTTGGAAAGCTATTGCAGTTAAACGAGACTCCAACTGTGGCAAGGTGCTCTTTAACTGATAAACAAAAATAGAATTTAGTCCACATCAAGAGGACGTAAATTAAGATTTCAAACAACTAAAACTAGAAAGGAAAATCAAAATTGATCATAGAAGGTTTAAACAGCTTTGTTACAAATGCAAAGATTACTAGCCAGGCTAGCATAATATGATCTGCTGTATGTTTTTTGGGGTCTGAAATACATGATAAATAAATGATAAAAATATAGAGACTACGGACAGTTACTGGAGTTTCACGCACAAGGCGATCATCAGACTGTGCTGTTAATGACAGTCGAAAGAAAAATTAAACTACATTCATGGGCCATGGGGGGAGGGGGGGGGGGGGGTGGGAGCGATCCTGCTTCTGGTTGGCTGCATAAAATTTGTTTTTGTGCCTGCACTTGGTGATTAATTCAGATCTCTTATTGGGGAGAATAGATCTGTCAGCGGTTAGAATGCAGAGCTTCTCCGTCAGACTCAAATTCTATCCATTCTATCTGCTGACAGCATGGATCCGTGTAGGACTGGGACAAAAATTCCTGGCTGATGTGGAGAAGTGGCCGCTATGAAGATTGCTGTTTGTTAACAACAGGTTCATGTTTTAGTGTGCACTATCGAGTAAGGTGCACACAGGAAGTTTGGAGAGCATAAAAAAAGGCGTGAGAGTTGCTTGAGACGATAGCCAAGAGCTTCTTGAGTACTCTCCAAACTTCCTGCATGCACCATAACTTGATAGCGCACAGCTATAAGCATGAACCAATATTGTTTTATAACATTGCCGGTGGAAATGTGGATTTAAACCCATGCCAAAAATTGCACCATGCTCATGCTATCAGCATGCACTACTGGATGTTATGCATGCTCAAAGCAATATAGATCAAGAATTAATATACAATCTTCGTTCACTGTCCAAAATCCACGCGCGCAATTGGTTAAAATAGATCACGTGATTTTGCTTTACCTGTCGTCAGCAAACTCCGACAGTGCGCATTATTGAAAATGTCTTCAGCTTCAAGGCTCGTAGAAGTGGAAGAAAAACGTATTCCTCAAATTATCAACGATCCAATACCAAACAAAATCGAAGAGGATAACAACTTGAAGCGCTTTCATGTTCAAAGGTAAACTGCAGCTCAATAAATACGATTTCCAGTTGAGTACGACGCGAACAAAGTTTGGTGACGAAGTTTCAACATAACAACGGCATTGTTGTCAAGGGCAAACTTCTCTGTTTCCATTGGTAACTTGTCGTTACAGGTACTGACCGCCAAAGTTCTTTTATACAAGGAGGACCTCTCGGGAAACAGGGCAATTTTTTGATTGGCTAATTTCGATCCAAGATGGCGTCAGTTTTAATTGAGCAATTTTTTGATTGGCTAATATTTTGAAATTTCGATCCGAAATAGTGTTAGCTTTTGTCAGCTTTACGAAACGCTAAATGTTCTTCATTTCAGTTCGCGAATTATTCATTTTGCACTTGAGAAAGATATATTATTTAAAGCTGAAGGAATTCTTAAAGGTGCTAGAAAATCCCTGGAGTTGGAAAACGATAAAATTTCAGTTGAACAGTAACTCTAACGAGGAAGGTAAAGTGACGCACGTTAAACATAACGTCAACTCTCAACACAGATCTGTTACCGTCGATATAAAACAGCTAATTAACAATTAGACTACGAGCCCGAGTTTTCTATGAGCAAATAGTCAACGAGGCGCAGCCGAGTTGACTATCGCTCATAGAAAACGAGGGCGAGTAGTCTAATTGTTTTAGTAGAAACTCCTAAAGGATTACAGTCCAAAACCTTCAATATTGTGCACTTTGAAGACAAAAATCAAGAAAATTTACCGCTTAAAGAGCTACGCGCGCGCGACTGTTTTCTATCGACGAATAGAAATCAGTGAGAGAACCAATCAGATTCGCGGATTTCCAATAGAACACAGCCGAGTTTCTACTAAGGCATATTATTATTCAACAGATGCGCGCGCTGCCCATATATGGTCAAAATGTTAACGATATCTGTCATCCGTACATAACAGATATCCTGCGATATTCGTAGGTTGCGAAGATTCGTCCGAAATCTTGTAAAGCGCCGCATGATTACAGTTTTTCTTAGTGCAAAATGTGTTTCGTTGACAATTTGTTGAATAATAAAACAATTATCCTGCTCAATCTTGCGGAATATCGTTTGATTTTAGCCAACTCGGCCTACGGCCTCGTCGGCTAAGTATCAGGCGATATTCCGCGCGATTTCGCAGGATAATTGTTAAATATATTTCGTTATTTGTTTCTTTTATCGTTGTCTCTGTGTATATATTTTTTATTTGAAAGCGTAATAAAGTGTTGCTGACGATATTTGTAGTGTTTTTATTTATTTAAGCATCGAGATTGTCGAGCAAGGCAGTTACAAAAACAAATTTGTTACCAATGGTAACAGAGAAGTTTGCCCTTGACAACAATGCCGTTGTTATGTTGAAACTTCGTCACCAAACTTTGTTCGCGTCGTACTCAACTGGAAATCGTAGTAGTTTCTTGATTGTGAGAGCCATCGACTCGCTTTGAACAAGCTTCTCGCTGACTGTATTTATAAACGACCACAGCAGCTGATGAACGATTTTATGAACCATTTTAAGCTTTATTTCTGTACGGCTTATTTGTGATTTTTATATTATTGATGTAATCCCGTGTAATTAAAATGTACTACTACACTTCTTATTTTTAAACATTAAGCTTATTGTTTGAAGTTCGTTAAGTCGATGATCGCTTGCAGTGTACTCAGATTGTATATTTAATAAAAGGGTTAGAGTCTGTCCGTTCGTGTTTTGTTGACAAATACACGCACGCGCTGGCCGCACAATGAACGAGAAATTTTCAATACTGCACGAGGCGTGCGTGTATTTGTCAACAAAACACTTACAACAGTCTCTAACCCATAAATAATGCACATTTGATTTTCATACCTTCATTTTCTTTAAGCTGAATATGTTCAAAGTATTGTTATTATCCACACAGGCTAACCAATGGAAGTCACTGCTTACAGCAAGAAGATGAATTGCACTTAAACCTGCAAAAATAATTTTTGTTGTCCAACATTTTCCTAAATAAATGTTGTTAATGTTTTGTTGATATAAGAAACAATGTTTAAGAAATCAATTTACTGCAATCTAAATCAACAGTGTGAGCGTGCATTCATAACATGATTTATGTACGCCATGCTAATAATATAACATAAAATAATGTTGGAAAATGTTATAACCAGTAAGAAAAAAGCAAGAAAAATCCTCATTTTTAAAAAAAAAATAGATGATGATAGTGAATGTCTTCCCAACTTTTTTAATTAGTATTGATTTTCTAGCCCCGCATACCATTCAAAATGACTTAAGAGAAAGTTTCTAGAAAAATCAAACAAGAATGGTCTTTTGCGGCAAGGCTAAAAAAACAGGGATTTCGCTCATCTTCTGCATGTAGGTTAAAACTAAAAACGTTATGTTGCTTTTTCTTTCAAATATTTTTATTTTTCTAAGACATTTTCGATTTGACGTCTAGACTAGTCTAGACTCGATGCAGAGGGTACAAATTGGGTTGAAAATCGACCATTTTCATTCGCTTCGCATGTCAAAACAATCAAGCGCAGAAAAAAATAAATACAACCGGTTAATTGCATGACTCTCCCTTGTCCAAATCAAAGAACTCTTCGAGATATCGACTTTTTTTGCATGAAGTTAGTATGAGTAGAAGGTTTATCCTGGGCATTGTTGTTCGAACATATCATGGAAAAATTCAAACATCTTTCAGTTCAAGCATTTTTTTTATTTTCGCGGAGGAAATGCTGTATTTGTCAGTCGCGACGGCTGGGTGCTTTGCGACTCATATACTTTGGCTTGGTTAAAAATGGTAAACTTTGACGTTTGCCTTTAATCGAAATAATTGCTTCCTTTGAGTTAGAAAGATTTCTACTCGGCTTAATGCAGGGTTCCCGATACGCACGACAGAGTTACCTTTTGTCTCGTCACGCAATCTTAACCCCACATTGAGAAGTACATTTTCGTTTGGATATAACCAAAAGCCGCTTCTCCTCGCGTTATTCTTTACCTTACGGCTACACATGCCATTTCTAACGACTACATTTCCAGTAAAACAGTTGCTGTTTATTTTTTTAATGGCGATGCATTAACTTCTGAACAGAAGCAAAAACGTTAAGCGTTTACTGCTCCCACCGGAAGTAATTTCACAACAGGCAACAAAAACACTTGCAAATATCACTTAACACATTTAATGATGTTGCAATTTTAAAATTGTGCAACTCAGCAGAAATAATCAATTGTCACGAAATGAGTTCCCTTTGGTTAACTATTAGCAACGTTTTAGTGTGTGAAAGACTTGTACCAGTACAAATTTGCGTTGTTAATCGTTTGAGGTTAAATTAATATTAGCGCCTAAAGACTTGTACCAGTACAAATTGCGTTCTTAATCGTTTTAAACTTGGTTGCCTTCGATCGCTGAACCTCTTACATTCTTAATTGGTCATGTCACGTAAGATTTGGGCTACTCACGTTTTTAATTGTTATATAACGTTTGTAAATTTGACAAGTCACGTTTTTCTACAAGAACGAAAGTGCTGAAGCTCAACTATAGAGTGACACTTTACAAGTCACGCGCTTTGATCACCCAAAGCAGAAAGTATTCCCTTGAGAAATTAAAGTTTTAGTGTGTGAAAGACTTGTACCGGTACACATTGCATTCTTAATCATTTTAAACTTCGCTGCCTTCGAGCCCTGAACCCCTTACATTCTTAGTTGGTTATGTGACGTAAGATTTGGGCTACTTACGTTTTTGATTGTTATATAACGTTTGTAAATTTGACAAATCACGTTTTTTCTACAAAAACGGAAGTGCTGAAGCACAACTATAGATAGACTTTCAATAAAGTCCTTCGTCTTGTTTATTATGGCGCGCCGGGACGAAGGACCTCTCGCGACTTTGTCACTCGCACGGCCGCTTCGCGACCTAAAAGGCTCGCTTCGCTCGCTTATTCACTGTGAAAACTCGTGAGGTCGACTTGTGGCAAGTCTAAACTATAGAGTGACACTTTACAAGTCACGCGCTTTGATCACCCACAGCGGAAAGTATTCCCTTGAGAAATTAAAACAGTCCCTTGAGAGTTAACAAGAATGTGGTTCCTTCCGGTTCCAGATTACCCCACTTAACCGCTATTCTCCTTCATTTTGCTTGTAAACAAACAAAAAAGTCAAAATCAAAGTCTCTTCGAGATATCGACGTTTTTGCATGAGGTATGAGTTGAAGGTTTATCCTGTGTATTGTTCTTCGAACTTATCATTACAGTTTCTTTGTAGTTTAATTTAACAATTTCCTATCTTCGCGGAGGAAATGCAGCCATATAATTTTGTCAAAAATGGCTCGTTCGCGCCGGGTATTTATACACATATTCCTT